>NC_080181.1:12389703-12689703 GCF_950295315.1 Erinaceus europaeus | reverse complement strand
ACTGACCCTTCCCCTAACAGAAACTGAATAATGTATCATAAGTTTGATTCTCCTGTGAACTGAGGGTCCCAGAGCTGGAAGGAATCTGAAGCATCATCTGGGCCAGTCTCTTTCTTTTATTTTTATTTTATTTTGGTTTTTTATTTATTTTTATTGGAGGATTAATGTTTTACATTCGATAGTAAATACAATAGTTTGTACGTGCATACCATTTCTGAGTTTCCCGCATAACAATACAACCCCACTAGGTCCTCTGCCATCCTGTTCCAGGACCTGTACTCTCTCTCTCTCTCTGTACTCTCACTCTCTCTCTCTCTCTCTCTCTCTCACACACACACACACACACACACTCACTCACTCACTCCAGAGTCTTTTACTTTGGTGCAAGACAACAACTCCATTCCAAGTTCTGCTTAGTGTCTTCTCTTCTTTTTTTTCAAATTTTTTATTATTATTTATTTATTCCCTTTTGTTGCCCTTGCTGTTTTATTGTTGTAGTCACCATTGATGTCGTCGTTGTTGGATAGGACAGAGAGAAATGGAGAGAGGAGGGGAAGACAGAGAGGGGGAGAGAAAGACAGACACCTGCAGACCTGCTTCAGCGCCTGTGAAGCGACTCCCAGTGTTCTATCTTCTGATCTTGTTTTCAATTTCTGCCTGTGAGTGAGATCATCCATATTCATCTTTCTGACTTATTTCACTTTAACATGATTTCTTCAAGCGCCATCCCAAATGGGCTGAAAACGGTGAAATCATCATTTCCAATACCTGAGTAGTATCCATATATATTCCTTTTTTAGTGAAGGGGAACCTGGTCCAGAATGGGTCTTGTGCGGGGTAAAGCCGGGACCACACCCCAGAATTCCTCAATGTTTCTCCAAAGCATTGCTAATTGCTGAGGCTTTTAGACAAAAGCAAGACTCATTTCCATCTGAGTTCCTGATTCTGATTTCAAACTGCCTTTTCCTCCTCCTCTCCTTTACAAATCATTTTAGGTAGACACCGCTTTCTTCTGACACCTTGCTTTTGGTGTTTCATAATTAAACTAAAACTGGTTTTTGTTTGTTTGCTTTTGTTTTCTTCCTTTTTTTTTAATGAACAAAGACATCTGGTCCATATCAAATTTACTCTGTTCCACAAGAAAAAAATGACCTACCAAAAGTTATAGATATTTTAACTGATTGGGTATTTGTGTCAGTTTGTTATCATTGGAAGGTTAATGGCTTAACAGTGCAGTTGTTGACACATAGGTACATTTTTCTCACCTCATGACAGGTGTCTGCACAGCATTCTTACCCCCAACTTAGGTCCATTTCCCCATCATGCACCAGGACAACAAAGTCCCCCCAGTCTACCACTCTCCTCCCTCAGAGTCCTTTGCTTTGGTGCACTACAGCATACCCCGTCCAAGTTTCATTTTGTATTTTCCCTTTCTGTCCTAAAACTAGTTTATAAGGTCTAGGTTTGCTTAATTCCAAATGCTTAATTCTACCAGCCATCATTACTAGTGCTTCTTCTTCTTCTAGTGTTTGCCCTTCTTCCGTAGCCAGTCAACAGCGTCAGGTTGAGCCTGATGTAAAGTTTCGAGACCTCCTTTGAATCTGGAGAGGTGGCAATAGGTGCTAATAGGAGCTATCATCATTACTGACTGCTTGGGCTTTTTTGTTGTTGCCATCAGTGGACTTCACTGGACTTCACCACTCCTAGTCAGTTTTATCAGACAGAAAGAGGCAGACAGACATAGAGAGGGAGAAATATACCACAGCACCAAAGTTGACTTCAGTGTGGCGAGGGCTGGGCTTAAACCTGTCACGCACTTGGCACAGCAGGCATACATTCCAGGGGGCCGTCCTGGCAGCCTCTCACTGAATATTGTGTCTGTGCCTGTTAGTGATTATTATTAACTGAATATTATACCAGTGCCAGTTAGTGATTATTATATCCGTTTTTATCAGTCTAGTAAATCAGAGGCTAGTGGTGGGGCTGGGTGGTGGCACACCTGGTTGACTGCACATGTTACAGTGAGCAAGGACGTGGGTTCGAGCCCCCGCCTTCTGGGGGCAGCTTTATGACTGGTGAAGCAGGGCTGCAGGTGACTCTCTGTCTCTATCTCTCCCCTCCCTCTCAATTTCTGGCTCTCTATCCAGTAAATAAATAAAGACAATAAAAAAATTTAAAAGTTAGTGGTATTTGCCTTTCATCAGTTCTTCTGACTACCAGTAGTCCCAGTGATATTAGTAGCAGAAATTAGCATTTTTCCAGGGGCCAGGTGTTGGTGAACTTGGTTAAACACACATGTTCCCATGCAGCAAGGCCCTTAGTTTAACCCCCTCACCTGCAAGGGGGAAGCTTCACAAGCAGTAAAGTAGTTAGTACTGCAGGTATCTGTCTACCTATCTTTGGCTCCCTCTTCCCTCTCAATTTCTCTCTGTCTCTATCCGAAACAAATAAATCAATAAAATATTAACGAAATGAGTTTTTTTAAGTTAAAAAAATAGCATTTTTCTTAACTGGGTAGGGTGAGGCCACAACTCCCTGGGCTTGTTAAAGCCCCACAGCTTGGGAGTGAGGACTCAGCACCTCTGCAAGCAAGCTGCAGGGCCTCCCTGGTGACCCACCTCTCGCCCCCAGCTGCAACGAGCTGCAGTTCTCACAGTACGCGGCCACATGTGACAACATGCACATCCAGAAGCTGCAGGGCGACAGCTACTGCCTGAAGCTCACCGACATGAAGGGCTTCTTCCAGCCCTGCTATGGGCTCCTCGACCCCCTCCCCTTCTACGAGTCCTGCTACCTGGACGGCTGCTACAACCACAAGAAGGTCCAGCTCTGCGGCTCCCTGGCCGCCTACGGCGAGTCCTGCCGCTCCTTTGGCATCCTCAGCACCGAGTGGATCGAGAAGGAGAATTGCTGTAAGGGAATTGCTTTATTTCTGTACCAGACTGCTGGCTTGGGACACGCAGGGGCAGGGTGGGAGCCCTCATGGGCTTCATTCCCCAGACTCTGCTCCTTGCCCTGGAGCCAGAGGCCACAGTGGTAAGGGAAGCCTGTGTGGGAAGCTAGTTAAGCTGGTACTGGGCCGGCTCTGGCTGCCTGGGCAGGAAGGAAGCCATAGTCAGATTGCTCCAGAAATTCTGGATGTTATTAAATGGCTGGATAAACTCCAGCTCTATAGATTCTTATATTTTATGCTGTAGTAAGAAAGTTATTTTGAGGGGGGTCTGGGTGTAGCACAGTGGGTTAAGTGCATGTGGCGCAAAGCGCAAGGACCCCTGTGAGGATCCCGGTTCGAGCCCTCCGGCTCCCCACCTGCAGGGCAGTTTCTTCACAGGTGGTGAAGCAGGTCTGCAGGTGTCTGTCTTTCTCTCCCCCTCTCTGTCTTCCCCTCCTCTCTCCATTTCTTTCTGTCCTATCCAACAACGAATGACATCCACAATAACAGTAATAACCACAATGAGGCTACAACAACAAGGGCAAGGAAAGGGGGAATAAATGGTCT
This sequence comes from Erinaceus europaeus, assembly GCF_950295315.1. Lineage (NCBI taxonomy): Eukaryota > Metazoa > Chordata > Mammalia > Eulipotyphla > Erinaceidae > Erinaceus > Erinaceus europaeus. The sequence goes on along the minus strand of NC_080181.1, from coordinate 12,686,204 downwards.
CCAGGAGCAGTGGATTCATAGTGCAGGTACTGAGCCACAAAATAACCCTGGAGGCAAAAAAAAAAGTTATTTTGAGGGCTAGGGAAATAGCATTTTCTTTCTCTTTCTCTTTCTCTTCTCTCTCTCTCTCTCTCTCCCTCCCTCTCTCTCTCTCTCTTTCTCTCCCACCAAGGTTATCACTGGGGCCTAGTGCCTTCACAACAAATCTACCACTCCTGATGGCCACTGTTTCCTGTTATTTATTTATTATTTATTTATGTATCTATTTATTATTTGATAGGGGAGTCAGGCAGTAGCGTGGCGGGTTAAGTGCAGGTGGCACAAAGTGCAAGGACCTGTGCAAGGGATCCCAGTTCGAGCCCCCAGCTTCCCACCTATCGGGGAGTCGCTTCACAGGCAGTGAAGCAGGTCTGTAGGTGTCTATCTTTCTCTCCCCTTCTCTGTATCCCCCTTCTCTCTCGATTTCTCTCTGTCCTATCTAACAATGATGACACCAACAACAATAACTACAACAATAAAATAACAAGGGCAACAAAAGGGAGTAAACAAATAAATGAATATTTGATAGGACAGAGAGAAATCGAGAGAAAAGGGGAAGTTAGGGACATAGAAAGAAAGACATCTGCAGACATGCTTCACTGCTCTTCATTCCAGGTAAGGGATGGGGACTTGAACATGGGTCCTTGCACACTGTAATGTGTGCCCTTAATTATGTGCATCACTGCCTGGCCTCTGTTCATTTTCTTGTTATATTTGGCAGAGCACTTGTGTGTCTGAGCATGAAACAATGGACTGCAGATATTTAATGTGTGTATAGACATAAACGGCCCGTCTGTCCCAGCAGCCAGTGTGTGTAACACTGGCCAGCGGAGTGAATGTGTGGATCCTGCCACACCTGCCCAGTGGACCAAGAGCTGCCACCATGAACGGGTCCATTCCAAGACCACAGACTCAGCAGTAAATCCACTGACTAACCCTGACCAAGTGTCGGGAGAGAAGGGCCCTTAGTTCAGAACCTAGACGCAATGTAGCTCATTAAGATCTCTGAAACTCTGAGCAAGCAAATTACTAGTCTCTGCTGGAAATGTTTTGTTTGATGACTTTAATATTTACTCTCTTGTGTTAATAAGTAGCACTTTAAATAACTTTAAAATCAACTGTTTTGAACTCTAAAAATTGGAATTTTTAAGAAATGTCAGTTTCTGCTCTATTCTTTTTTTCTTCCTCAAACCCATTCTCTATATATGGAGATGTCTTCCTTAGCAATTGGCAGGTGGGCCAGCACATTTGTAAATAAGTGCTTATCTTCCCATGGGCTGTCTGTCACCTTCGTGTTTTCTCTCTGCATCCTCCTGGGCTGCTTCCATGTTCCTGTAATCAACCGTAACGGTGTCTCAACAGCTGCTCTGTGCCTAGTTAGCACTGCGTTAGATCTCAAACACACTGTGCAGGTGAAGAGGTCTTTCTGAAAAGGAAGCCTTTTATTCTGTGGGAGAGGTGCCCAGAATCAAGCCTACCTATGCAAGGACTCTCCAACCCCTGAAAGGAAGTTTAAAAAACAAACAAACAAATACGGGGCCAGGGAGGTGGTTCAGCAGTAAAGTGCCCACCTTGTAGCTTGCATACATGCTTGAGCCTGGCATCACACTTTAAAAAAAAGGTCAAGAGCACAAGGACCAGCGTAAGGATCCTGGTTCGATTCACCGGCTCCCTACCTGCAGGGGAGTCGCTTCACAGGCAGTGAAGCAGGTCTGCAGGTGTCTATCTTTCTCTTCCCCCTCTCTGTCTTCTCCTCTCTCCATTTCTTTCTGTCCTATCCAACAACAATGACATTAATAACAACAATAATAACCACAACAATGTTAAACAGCAAGGGCAACAAAAGGGAAAATAAATAAATATTTTTTAAAAAGTCAAGAAAGCCAGTAACAAATAGGATATTATAAAAATGGTCCTCTGATATCTCTCTCTCTCTCTCTCTCTCTCTCTCTCACACACACACAGAGAGAGAGAGAGAGAGAGAGCAAAAGGTTTTATTTAAAATGTTGTTATTTATTAATGGGAGAAAGAGGAAGAGAAGGAGAGAGATAACCAGAGCACCCCTCGGGCATATGCAGTGTGAAATATGAAACTCGAGACTTCATGCCTGAGAGTTTATTGCTCTGCTCAGTTGCTTCACCTCCTGGGCCATTGTAAAAAAAAAAAAAGTTAATTTTCAGATTTAAATTTTCATTTAAATACATCTATTTAAATGATGCCGGTGGTTGTCCTTCAGTCTTCTTTCCAAAAATCAAGATGACATAATGATGCCACAGTTATAGCTTAGCGGGGGGCGGGGATGGGAGCATGGTGTTGGCTTAGCAGAGGCGACCAGAGCGGTGGACAACTCCCACCCAACTTCACGTTTCATTTTTAAGCCCTAGGGCTGACTTGACTCAAGCTGGGTGTGCGCAGTTCTGTAGCACTGGCCATGTGATATCCTGCGGGAAGGGGTCTCTCTGAATGAGGAGAGATTCTTTAAACAGAGAAGCAGAGTCTCAGGGTGCTTTCGATTGGTGCATCTCAGAAGAAAGTGCTGGCCAGCTTGCAGGTGATTGTGGAATGGCAGAACTGCGGGGGAGGGGGGGAGAAGGAGAAGGGGGAGAACTTTACTTGCATTTACCTTTCAGCTGTGGGTCTGTCCTTTTTTGGCAACTCAGCACCATTAATCTAAGTCAGTGCTGGTGAGTACTGCATGGCCCTTTGGTTTGCGTGTTTTTATAGAGCTAAGTAGAAGTTTATGAAGAAGGTGGGCCATGAATAAAGATTAAAAAATTTAAAAAAAAACTGGTTTGAGGGGACCGCTCAAGCATCTACCTGGCCTCCTCATTTTTAATCTTGACAAATATGTGTTAAGCACCAGCTAGGAAGAAGCCGAGCAGAAAATACAGAAGTAACCCAATTGGAGTGTGTGTGTGGTGGTCGTGGTGGTAGAGGTACTGGGTACTGGGGTCTCACAGATGCATGATTTCACAGCTCCAGGCTGGATGAGAGACACCACAACCACAACACCAGAGCTCTCTCTGTGCCATAGCCCCTGTCGTGTGTTGCCAGGCTGAATGTGGACTGAGTGTGTGGCAAGGCGCGTGCCCTCCTCGCGAGCTGTCTCTCCAGTCCTGGACTCCGTATCAAGATGCCGGCACGTGTTCTCGCACAGCCTATGACTAGTCGCCTAGTATATCTTGGTGGCTAATCCTGTCTCTGCCTTCCATCTTCACCTGTGAGCCAAGTTCAGCTATGAAATGGGGGTTCTAGTACTCACTCAGGGAGTATAAGGAGTATAAACTATAAGGAGTATAAAATGTCTAAGTAACCCCTGATCACCTCACCCAGAAAACTGAAAACCTCTGTGAGGCTTAACAGGAAGCTTGCTGATCTAAACCATCACTCCTCTACAAATGTGGTTTTAAACTTATTTCTAAGAGTTGGCGTAGCTGATGCAACCAAGGCCTCAGGCCCAGAGCCAGAACCAGTTACTTCCATGGTCAGTCTTTTCTGGAAGGCCCCTGCCTGCCCTCTGACCTCTGCAGATTCTGTCACAGTGGCCAGTGCAGGACATAACCACGTGCTGCCTTTGCCTCGGTATGAAACTCAAGTTGTGCGTGTCTCTGTGTTTTCCTTTTTAGCAGGAGTGGTTGAAGATCCCTGTGTGGGGGCAGACTGTCCCAACCGGACTTGTGAGCTGGACAACGGCGGAGAGCTATGTGGCTGCATCGAGCCACCGCCCTACGGAAACAGTGAGTGACAGGGGCCACCTCCGCAGCCAGGCAGCCAAGCCCCGCAGGCCGAGCAGGGCAGCCCTAGGTTCAGAGCACAGGCATTCCTGGGCCCTGGGGTTAGCAATCCAAATAGCAAAGCTTTCAGGAGCACTTAAGCCAGACAAGAAAGCAGTCGGGCCTCCTCGAAATAGGCTAATGTTCATTTTCTCAGAGCGGCTGCCCTTTCTTCAATAAATTATAACACATAAATTTGTACATGAATGGAAGCAGCCAGTTCCAGCTGAGGCCATGTTCAATATCTGAGAGATCCTAATCGATCTTCTAGACTCAAGGGGAGGCAAGGTGGTTTCATGAAGAAAGAAAATAATTAGGACTAAAGTACCAGTGGCTGTGATACTCAGTGCAGCCCCAGGGGTTCTGCCCATTGGGGCTTTTTGGTCCTGAAGAGACACCTGAAATGCTTGAAGCAAGCAGCTGGAACTCCAGGTCCCGTGCCCACTCACATTCCTTCCTTCAAGGGGAAGGAGTGGCCTGGTCCCCATCCAGGCTGTGAGGCTGGGAAGGGGAGTTGATGGACTCCCCCCTCTGTGCCTTGCCCCAGCCAAGCACCCGAGAAGGGGTGTGCTAAATGTAGTGCCACTGGAGAAAGAAGCCAAATTGACTGAAAGGCTCCATAGGAGGCGGCCCATGAGCTGTTCAAGGGCTTCACCTAAAGAGAGAAAAGTGTTTCTCTCTGTTTCTATGGTGCTCATTAGCCTGTTTATGTACTTGGAGGAAATGTCAATTGGAGCATCTCCGTGCCCCAAAGCCAGCGCCCACGCCCATCTGGGTGTCTCTGGGGGTTCTGCTGAGCTGGATCCAGCTGGGACTGGGGTGGCCTGGCCTAGCCAGTGCTGCTGCACCTGGGGACATGTCCCTTAGCCAAGGCACACTCAGCAGGAGGCCCTGTATGTATGTTTTCGTTTTTGTTTCATTTTTATTGCTACCAGTTTCATTGCTGGGGCTTGGTGCCTGTACTACAGACCATTGCTCCTGGAAGCCATTTCTTTCCTTTTTTTATCTTTGCTTTTTCCTTCTATTTTTTTATTTTGATAGGACAGAGAGAAATTGAGAGGGGAGAAGAAGATAGAGATGGAGAAAGATAGACACCTACAGACCTGCTTCACTGCTCAGGAAGCATCCCCCCCTGCAGGTGGGGAGCTCAAACCAAGGTCCTTGTGCATGGTGATGTGTACACTCATCTGGGTGTGCCAGAGCTGCCACCCCCCAAATGTGCTTCATAGTCACCTTGTCCTCTTTATGCAAAGACTCCTCCTGTGAGCTCAGGGTACTGCTTTGGTTGCCTTCATGCATTCATTTGGTGTCATCAGAGCTACATTAGAAAGTCCTGTCATGGGGCCGGGCAGTGGCACACCGGGTTGATAAACACACATAGTACAAACACACATAGTACAAAGCACAAGGACCTGCATAAGGACCCCGGTTTGAGACCCCGGCTCCCCACCTGCAGGGGGTCACTTCACAAGCGCTGAAGCAGGTCTGCAGGTGTCTGTCTTTCTCTCCTCCTCTCTGTCTTCCCCTCCTCTCTCCATTTCTCTCTGTCCTATCCAACAACGACAACAACAATAATAACTACAACAATAAAACAACAAGGGCAACAAAAGGGAATAAATAAATAAAATAAATATTTTTTTTAAAAGTAATAATAATAATAATAATTAAGCCCTGTCATGAAGGTAGGTCAGTGCTGGGCCTTTTTAGAGGAAGGTGAGAGCAATGTAAAGGGACAGCTTCACCCCACCCCAAATGACCTGCCTTTCTCAATCCCTGTCCCTCTGCCCCCCCCCAACCCCACTCCAGACTCGCATGACATTATCGATGCAGAGGTGACCTGCAAGGCTGCCCAGATGGAAGTGTCCATTTCCAAATGCAAACTCTTTCAGCTGGGCTTCGAGCGCGAGGGTGTTCGCATCAATGACCGGCGGTGCTCCGGCATCGAGGGCGAGGACTTCATCTCCTTTCAGATCAACAACACCAAAGGGAACTGTGGGAACATCGTTCAGGTGAGCTCAGGACCAGAGGGAGGCACTAGCAGCTCTGGACATGCACGCTGACGGTCCTCCGGGGCTGCTCAGAGACGGTTTACTTAGAACTTTGCTCCTCGGGGACCAGCACAAGGCACGCACGAAATGAAAGACAGCAAGGAGAAGAGGCATTTGGTGCTAAGTGGTTGATTGAACTGAAAGAGCCCAGGAAGTGACAGGCCATTTTCTTCGGTGGGTCTGCTGTCATCTTTCGCCTGCGTGTTGACAATTTTGGTTACCTCGTTTATGCTTCTCTTGTTCTTCCAGCTAAATGTGTCTGGGTACAGCTATTTCCCAGACATTAGTGAGTAGTTAGTTAACTGCAGAAACACAGCAAACTCTCCACATTTAGCATCACGTTATCCAGGGTATATATTTGCTAACAAAGCAATTGGTTCTCTTCTTCCTGTTCTTTCCTGCTGTCTTTACTTATTTATCTGGCTATTTAATTATTTTATTGCCACCAGGGTTATCACTGGGGCTCGGTGCCTACACAGTGAATCCACTGCTTTTGGCAGCCATTTTTTATTTCTTTTTTTTTTTTTTCGATTGGACAGATAGAAATTGAGAGGTGAGGGGAGGTTAGAGAGAGAAAAAGAAAGAGACACCTGCTGCAGACCTGCTCCTGCATTTGTGAAGCTCCTCCCCTGCTGGTGGGGAGCCGGGGCTCAAACCTGGGTCCTCAAGCAGGGTAGTGCGTTTGCTTAATCGAGTGCACCACCGCCCAACCCGCATCTGTCTTTTACCCATCACTCTGTTCCTTAATGCTTTTATTGAGGAGTGAAAGGAATAAGAAGGTGAAATTGACGATGTGTTTGTCTGGGGACTTGTAGGCATGTCTGGTCCAGGATCTGGTAGGAGAGAAATCTTGCATCAAGCATTGTAATAGAAGAGTGATACTCTCTGGTGATGACAGTGCTTCCTGCTGTCCCCAGCCTGGGTTCCCGCAGATAACTAGGGGCAGGTGGTGGCTAGAATCCAGTGGTACATGGAATCGGCCCCCATGGCCAGTCAAGGTTATCTGACAGAGTGGTGCTGTTGACATCCATTGTGATACTTTCCCCACACCCAGTAAATGCTGAGAGCAGCCCCTCACTGATTTATTTATCCTGACCTCGGGGAGACGGATGGGAAGAAGCCATTTCTCCACTTGCAGGGCTGTGGATCAGACATGCAAGCCACATACTACATGATTTACTGATTCCTGATCTCCCTTTGCCCCACAGTCTAATGGCACTCACATCATGTATAAAAACACAATCTGGATCGAAAGTGCCAACAACACAGGCAACATCATCACCAGGGACCGCACGATCAATGTGGAATTTTCCTGTGCTTATGAGCTGGATATCAAGATCTCCTTAGACTCTGTGGTGAAGCCTATGCTCAGGTAAAGACCCCTCCTGGGCCCTGTGCGTGGCTCTGCCTTTTCCCTGACAGCTAAGGTTAGCATAATCAGGACCACTAGCTTTTGTCTTTGAGGCGCTGGGGGAGAAAAATAATTCATATTTCCTGAACCCAGATGCCTTCGGCCAGCTGTGTTCAATCGAGCTTTCTCCGATGATGGACGTGTTCTATATCTGCACTATCCAGTAGCTGCCTGTGGCCATGGCGCACTTGAAATGTGACTGCAGGCCCAGGGCTGAGGAATTTTAATGTAATCGAACTTTAATTGCCGTGTGTGGTTCCTGGGTGTCACACAGGACTGCGCAGCCTCAGCCTTCGCTGCTGTCTGCTTTTTCCTTCCCTCTGCACATTCCCAGTTTCAGACATGGCAGACGACTGGATGCAGGTCGCCCTCTGCAGCTTCCCCGTCTCATGCTTCTTTCTCCTGCAGTGTCATTAACCTGACGGTACCCACCCAAGAAGGCAGCTTCACCACCAAGATGGCGCTCTACAAGAATGCCTCCTACAAGCACCCCTACCGCCAGGGCGAAGTGGTGCTGACCACCCGAGACGTGCTGTACGTGGGGGTCTTTGTGGTGGGGGCCGACTCCACGCACCTGATCCTGACGCTGAACAAGTGCTACGCCACCCCCTCCCGGGACAGCAACGACAAGCTGCGCTACTTCATCATTGAAGGAGGGTGAGTACAGCCTCCAACAGCGGCGCTCTGGGCCGCCTCTTCTTTGCCTCCAGGGTTATCCCTGGGGCTCAGTGCTGGCACTAAAAATCCACTGCTCCTGGAAACCTTTTTACTCTCCCCCCTGCCCTGTGTTATTACATAGGACAGAGAGAAATTGAGAGAGGAGTGGAAATAGAGGAGATAGACAGACACCTGCAGACCTGCTTCACTGCTCATGAAGTGTCCCCCCTGCAGATAGGGAGCCAGGGACTTAAACTCAGATCCTTGAGTGGGCCCTTGTGCTTTATACTACGTGCACTTAATTGAGTGCACCACCACCCAGCCCCCTATTTCTTCTCTTTATTGGTAATTTGATAATGATTTATAAAATTATAATAGGGGTATAATTCTACACCATTCCTACCCCCAGAGTTCTGTGTCCCCAACCCCCTCTAGTGGGAACTGCAGTAGTTCTCCCAAGGTCATAGATATGGATGGAATATATACATTTTCTCATTCCTAGTCACTTCTAGGGCCTACCTTCACTTCCTTTCTAACTCACACCTGCATCTCGTACTACTTCCAAGTGCACTTTCTTTTTCCTCTTCCCTCTCAGATAACAAAAACAGTGCCTGACTTCTGGTGTTTTCCGAAGTCTCTTCCCTCTCATGATGGTACAAAAGCAGAGACTCTTGGTGACAAACACCCTGGGTCTGAGAGAAACTGGATTTCAGAGCCCCCTGGTCTTCATCCCCTAACATTTATCCCCACTGGGAGTATGGACCAAAATTCTTTTTTTTTTTTTTCCTCCTCCAGGGTTATTGCTGGGCTCGGTGCCTGTACCATGAATCCACCGCTCCTGGAGGCCATTTTTTCCCCCTTTTGTTGCCCTTGTTGTAGCTTCGTTGTGGCTATTATTATTGCCCTTGTTGACGCAATTCGTTGTTGGATAGGACAGAGAGAAATGGAGAGAGGAGGGGAAGACAGAGAAGGGGAGAGAAAGATAGACACCTGCAGACCTGCTTCACCGCCTGTGAAGCGACTCGCCTGCGGGTGGGGAGCCGGGGGCTCGAACCGGGATCCTTACGCTGGTCCCTGCATTTTGCGCCACCTGCGCTTAACCCACTGCGCCACCGCCTGACCCCCTGGACCAAAATTCTTTCTGGGGTCCAGGAAGTGGGAAGTTTGGCTTCTGTAACTGCTTCTCCACTGGGCATGCATGTTGGCAGGCAGATCCATACCCCCAGCCTGTTTCTATCTTTCCCTAGCGGGGCTGGGCTCTGGGGAGATGGGGTTCCAGGACACATTGGTGAGGTCCTTTACTAGGGAGGACGGAACCGTAATTCTGCTTTACTTTGTAGAGGAGGGAGTGGGAACTGATTGTGGACTCCCTGCAGGGCCAGCCTTTTCCACCTATGAACTATAAGAGCCCCCTCACAGCCTGTGAGGTGGATGGTAGGCGCTTGTTTATACACGAGAAGGCTGAGACCTGGTGAGATCAAGCAACTGGCTAGAAGTCACATAGCCAGTTAGTGGACACCCCCAAATCCATGTGGCCTTGACTACAAAAGGCTTTCTTCTCAGTATAATGAAGAGGGGATTCTGTCCTGCCTGCTTTGCATTACAATTGGAGAGACAGTGTGTCTTCTGCAAATGAAAAGGTGTGATGTGAATAACCAAATCTTTTTCCAATAGCATATCTGTCAGAATTAGAGAAAGTAGACTCACAGCCTATAAACTCAACAAGTCTCTCTTCACTCATAAGTACATGCACAGAACCTAGATTTTCCGTAAAACATCTTGGGTATGCATCCAACTATATTGGCCAAGGGGCCTGGGCAGTGGCACACTCAGGTAAGGTCACATATTATCAAGTGCAATGACCCAGGTTTGAGCCCCCCCACACCTGCAGGGCATCTGCTTCACAAGCAGGAGAGCAGGTCTGCAAGTGTCTTCTGTGTTTCTCTCCCTCTCATCTCCCTGTCCTCTCTCAATTTCTCCCTGTCCTATATAATAATAATTAAAAAGGAAAAAATGGCCACCAGGAGCAGTGAATTCCTGGCACCAAACCCCAGCAACAGTCCTAGTTGTGGCAATAAAAATATAAATAAATATATATATATATATAAAACAAAGGAGTCAATGAAAGAAAAAAAATCACTAAAAACAGAATACCTGTCGGGTAATAGGAGTTCCTTTTTCAGTAGCTGTTGCGGATACATAACTTATATACAGTGAAATGTACTTGCTGTGGATGTAAAATTCAGTGACTCTTTTTTTAGTAGCTTTCAGAGTGATTCTAGAGAGGAGGGGGGGTGTCCTGTTACCTTCCAATCTATCACCTTGATGTAATTGGGAGCCTCTGCATCACCCCAACCCAATCGTGCTTAAAACAAGTGGTGGTCTTGATGAGCATTGTGTTCTGAACCAGAGATGGCAGTTCACTCCAGCTTCTGGGAAGCCGGGGAGGAGGGTCAGCAGTGGAGCATAAGGATTTGCAGGCCTGGGGTCCTGAGTCCCACCCCTCACTCTGTATATGCTGGGGAGATACCCTATCTCTTCCTCTTGGGGTCTCTCTCTCTCTCTCTCATCTCTCTCTCTCTGTTTCTCTCTCTCTCATCTCTCTCTTTCATCTCTCTCTATTTCTCTCTTATCTCTCTCATCTCTCTCTGTGTTTCTCTCTCATCTCTCTCTCTCTCTGTCTCTGAATAATTTTTAACTTGATCATGTAAAAACAAGTGATGACAAAGCCAAGTCCCAGGAGTGAAAGCAGCAACAAGGGCGCCTGGACCCAGGAGTCAGAGGCTCCTGGAGCTTTCTCTCCCTCCCCTGCTCTTCCCCCACCCATCTCTGGGGCAAGTGGCCCCCTCTCTCCCTCATCAGCGGTTTGTGCGGTGATAGTATTGGAAGCCCTGGGGAGGAAATGTTCCTTCTCGTCACCATTCAGGGACCCCCAGGATGGGAAGAGGACCCACCACCCTTGGCTCCCTTGCCCACGCTGTGTGCAGAGGAGTGAGGGCAGTAGATTGTCTGCTGTCGGGGCGGGCAGAGTTTTCCTCCACCCTCTCTGGGCCCCTGGCCAGGTCTAAAAATTAAACTGATGAGATTTACAAGAGAAGCCTACACATTATTCAGTGTGCATTTTAGATGCCACTGGAACCTTCATAAAGGGAAGTGAAGATGTGAAGAAAGTGAAACCTGAATTTCTTTGAAAGATTTTTTTTTCCCACAAGGAGGAGAGAGGGACTGAGAGACTACTGGGGCACTCTGCTCAACTCTGGCATTTGCCTTTCTGAACTGGATTTTTTTGTCTTGATTGTTTTCTTTTCTATGAGACAAAGACCAAAATACCACTGTGCCATCTAGGATACTGTTTGTTTTGTCTTTCTTGTTTGTATGTGGTGTGGGGATCACACCCAGGGCCTCACGCATGCAAGGCAGATCCTCTGCTGCTGAATCCCCCCCCCCCCCCCGCCACTGCAGAGACAAAGCGAAGGGTGTGTGGCCTTGCCTGCCTGGCTGCCCTCAGTCCCGCGTGCAGGGTCGCTTCTCAGCTCACCAGTTCTCCATACTCCTTCATCATGGCTTCTTCTCAGCACAGGGACCCTGACCTCTATCCAGGTTCAAACCCAGCCTCAGGCTCTGAGCCTCCTCTCGAAGGACACAGTGGCATTTGGAGCTTGTAAAATCATGTTGAATAGACGTGACCCAGGGAAGGGAAGAAGGCACATTCATCTGCTCTGCTTCTTCCAGGTCTGATTCCAGGCCTTCCCATGAAGCTGCTGCCAAGTGGGGAAAGCTGTTCACCATGCAGGAGGAAGTTAATTTAGGAGCCCCCCTGACCTGTATGTGTGTGGTGGGGGTGGGGGGCTTCCCTGTTACCTTCCAGTGACCTTAGGGAAAGCTGGTGCTCAGTGCTTAGAGAGTGAGCAGAAAAGCGGTCCTGGATCACACTTGGGATGCTAGGAGTCTGGGAAGACTTCTCTCCAGACAGAGCAAAGGCCAGTCACTCCTCAGGCAGTGGACAGAGAGGACTGCAGCGCTGCCCTCACTGGCTGATGCTAAGGCAGGAGGCCCCACAGCCTGCCCCTGCATCCCCAGGCTCCCTCCCGCCTCCCTCTCTCTACTTCTCCAGTGCTGAAACCTCACATCAGCTCTCTGGGGCTGATGAGGGAGGGAAGGCTCTTGTAAAGACATGAGGGCTGCTGACATTCTAGAAGCCTCACACCCGCTTGGATCATTCACATAAATAACTGTGACTAGGAATAGTCTGGCAAGTGAGTTTTGCTTCAAAGCATCTTAGAGACTTTGGCCTTGGCAGCTAATTACAAAACTTAATAGGTGTGGGAATGCTGAAGGATAACTCAGCTCTGTTTCCCTTAATGCTAAGCTGTTTAATCCTATACGCTGGGGACATGAAACATGTCTTTTCTCATTTGAAGGAGTTCCTTGGCTGCAGTGGGTCAGCCTTGGCCATGGCAGTACAATTCATCCATTTGCTCATTCATTCATCCAGGGGTGATTAAATTTTAACTCCATGCCCGCAGCATCCAGCCTGGATGCAGTCCTGGAGCTGCGGGTCAGTCTGCTTCTACCTGGCCATTGCAGGATGGTGGCATGATGTGGGTGGGGGTGGGCACTGGTGTTGGAGAGAGTGGAGCTGTGCACTGGTGGCATGATGGGGGTGGGGGTGGGCGCTGGTGTTGGAGAGAGTGGAGCTGTGCATTGGTGGCATGATGGGGGTGGGGGTGGGCGCTGGTGTTGGAGAGAGTGGAGCTGTGCACTGGTGGCATGATGGGGGTGGGGGTGGGCGCTGGTGTTGGAGAGAGTGGAGCTGTGCACAGGAAGAGAAGCAGAAAGACACCCAGCTGGAGGAGCATCATGTTGTTGTATGCTTTACATTGGGTTGTTCTAGCTCTCCCCCTGCCAAGAAAATTGGTTCAGTCCTGCTAGTTTCGCGGCCCGCTTTTCCCCACCCCGAAGGAACCCCGAGAGAGTTCCAGAATTGGAGAGTTCCAGAGTTAGAGAGAGTTCTTGGCGCTGCCGCAGGGAAAGAGGCAGCAGAGTTCTGTTTGGTGATTAGTTTGGTTTAGTTTATGAATCGTTGTTCCTGAATAAAGAAATACAGCTTCCCTGCCCAACCGTATGTCTCTGGTCGTCTCTGTTACCCACCCGTGAAGTTAGCCTGGCCAGCTAGAGCCTCCGAATTTTAACAGCATCATGTGATGAGACCCTCCGTGTAAGAAACTGTGCTCTGGAGGCGGGTGGTGGTGCACACGTCACCAAGTGCAAGGACCCAGGTTCCAGTCCCTGCTCCATACCTGCAGGGGCCCCACTTCACTAGCAGTCTTCAGGAGTCTACCTTTCTCTCCCTCCCTCTATATCCCTGTCCTCCCCCCCCCACCCGCCAGGGTTATTGCTGGGACTTGGTGCCTCCACTACAAATCTACTGCTTCTGGAGATCATCTTTTTTTTTCCCCATTGTTGTGGTGGTGGTTGTTGCTGTTGTTGTTGTTGTTGGATAAGACCGAGAGAAATTGAGAGAGGAGGGGAAGACAGAGAGGGAGAGAGAAAGACACCTGCAGACCTGCTTCACTGCCTGTGAAGTGACCCCCCCCCCCCCGCAGGTGGGGAGCAAGGGGCCCGAACCAGGATCTTTATGCTGGTCCTTGCGCTAACCCTGGTGTCAAAGGAAAAAAAAAAAAAGAAAGAAAGAAAGAAAGAAAGAAAAGAAAAGATAAAAGCAAAACTTCTCTGGGGGCTGGGCAGTGGTGCACCTGGTTAAGCACACACATTATGCTCAAGGACTCAAGTTCAAACCCCCAGTCTCCACGTGCAGAGGGGAAGCTTCACAAGCAGTGAAGCAAATACTGCAGGTGTCTCTCTACATCTGTCTCCCCCACCCCCTCTCAGTTTCTTTTTGTCCTATCAAATAAAGATAAGAAAGAAGGAAGGGAAGAAGGGATGAAGGAATTGACTGCAAGGAGCAACGGATTTGTCACGCTGGCACCGAGCCCCAGCGATAACGCTGATGGCAATAAAAAATTAAAAAAAAAAAAAAAGAAAGAAAAGAAAAAAACTGAGCTCCAGTGGGGGAACTCTTACAGAGTTTGCTGTGTCTGAGGGAGGTTGTGGCCAGGGCTGTCACCACCTGCCAGCCAGATGCCACCAGGAGAAAGAGCTGAGAACAGGCCAGAGCAGCCGGCATGTGGCTCGTCCCCACCTCTCCCTCCTCCTTCTCCAGGTCCTGCCTGTGTGCGGGTTTGGGGAGGATTCCCAGCAGGGCTTAAATCAGGGGGCCTCCCCAAAGTGACAGTTAACTGAAGACAGAGGAATACACGGAAGTCACAAGGCTTCTCCTCATCTCACATTTGTGAAATCGCAGGCCTCCAAACACAGCCGAGGTGATGGAAGGCTACCATCCCCCGCCCCCTGGATGCTTGCAACACAGGCTGAGAGCCCAGAGGGTGGGGGATGACAGCTGCTCGAGGACCCGAGGTCACTGTCAAAGGCATGAGCTTCTCTGCTGGGCGTCATGCCCGTGTGAAGCACAGATCCCATTCCTGTCTGCACAGATGTCAGAATATCAAAGACAACACCATCGGCATCGAGGAGAACGGCGTCTCGCTCACCTGCCGCTTCCACGTCACTGTCTTCAAGTTCATCGGGGACTATGATGAAGTTCACCTCCATTGCGCTGTGTCTCTCTGCGACTCCGAGAAGTACTCCTGTAAAATCGTGAGTGCGTGGTCTGGGAGGTGGCACAGTGGATAAAGCATCGGACTCTCAAGCATGAGGTCCTGAGTTCAATCCCCAGCAGCACATGTACCAGAGTGATGTCTGGCTCTTTCTCCTATCTTTCTCAAAAATAAATAAATAAAATCTTTAAAAACAATAATATGAAACTATTGGCCACAGATGGTCAGAGATAACACTTTAAAAAAAAATCGTGAGTGCGCTGGCTGCCCTCTGCCCTCTCTCCTGGCAGCCGGCTGCCCCCTGACACACACACACACACACACACACACACACACACACACACACACACACACACACACACACACACACACACACGGTGGTTCCTGAGGACTCTCAGCTGTGCCTGCATGTGCCTGAGCTGGAATCCTCCTCAGATGCTGGAGAGTGGAGTAGTGGTGGTCATCTCCAGAGGGACAGTTGCCCGTCTCTCGAATCAGTCTGGCATTGCTATGACGCTAGACCAGGGCTCTCCAGCCTTGACAACTGGCATTTGGGACCAGGTCAATCTGGGCGAAACAGGGTGTTCCTGTTCTGTGCACTGTAAGACATTAGCTCCACCCTGGCCTCCACGAGCTAGGAGCCAGTCCCAGAGCAACACCCTCCCACAGTGCAGCACCCAGGGTCTCCTGTTATTGCCAGTTGTCTGCTGGGGGACGGTACCTGTCTCAGGGACTCAGGTGATCAGTGGGACTAAGCTTCACTATGGAAGCAAGCTTCAGGGCTCAGGCTACACTTCCTCCAGGGCTTTCTTGACCCTCTGGCTCCCAGAGAGCCCCCCCTCCACCTCCACCCCCTCCAGGGCCAGCGCGGCTGCAAAGGCTACATCAGACATCTCCTCCATCCCAGGCTCACATCCCCACCCCAGCTGCACTGTTGCCTGCCACCTGGCCTTTAACTCAACTTCAAACTCACCCCGTGTTTGGCAGGGCTGACGTGAATCACAGCCAGAGCTGCTTCCCGGTGCTGCGGCGTCCAACACCATCCCAAACAGTGCAGTGATCTTTACTTCTGGGGGATGGGGGGAAGGGCGGCACGTCACATTTAATTCTGGTGTGCAAAATGCACTTAATTCTATTCAACATCAAACCCTGAGCCCCAGTGGGCTCGGTGATCAGGATGGCGTTGGTGCTAATTAATCTGCACAGCCATGGTGCTGTAGGCCGGAGCCACTGCCTCTTCTAGCGGCGGAGACATGGTAGAGAATAAGTTATCAGCTTAATTGTGTGAAAGTTTCCCTCTGGTGTTCTGTCTTTCAGAATTGCCCACAAAACTCCAGGATTGCCACAGATTATGCCAAAGAACCTAAAGAACAGATCATTTCAGTGGGACCTATTAGGAGAAAAAGTGCGTGTGCTCCCTAAGACCTACTATCAATTCTTAAGGCGAGGGGATCCCAGGGCTTGAGCTGCCCCTGGGGTATGTTTCACGGGTCATGTGATTCTGCGGAGTTGGGGGGGTGGGGTGGAGGACGCCAGTCTGAGAAGACTTGACAGCGCCCAGATCGACCGCTCAAAACAGCAGCTCTGGGCCTTTCTTCTTCTCTTTAAAGCCTTGTCTTTAGCTATGTGAGCTGCAGAGGTGAGTTGTCTGCACTGGGGTTCGTCTGACCTGCTCCTCTCTCCTAGGGCTGGACTGGTGTGAGGACAACGGAGGGTGTGAGCAGATTTGCACGAGCCGGGTGGACGGGCCCCTGTGCAGCTGCGTGACGGGAGCCCTGCAGGAGGACGGCAAGAGCTGCAGAGGTAGACCCCCTCCCCACCCCTGCATCTCCCCTTCAAGGCTGGTGGCTGGGGGCAGCTGGAGAGGCTGCTGCTGTGAGACTCCCAGCCAGTCAGCAGCCACCTGTGAAGAGTCTAGAGACTCAGGAGGAAAGATGGCAGAAATACCAAGGGAGTCGAGCGCCATTTTGTTTTGTTCTTTTTTTTCCCCCTTCTATCTTTGGGGCCCCTACTCTTTTATCTAAAGATGAAGGTGATTTTTTTTTTTTATTGCTACCAGGGTTATCGCTGGAACTCAGAGCCTGCATGATAAATCCACAGCTCCCAGTGGCCACTTTTCACTTTTTTTTTTTCCCCCTATTGGGTAGGATAGAGAAACTGAGAGGGGAGGGGGAGAAGGAGAGAGAGAAAGACAGGCATCTGCAGGTCTGCTTCATTGCCCATGAAGCATCCCCCCTACAGGTGGGAGCTGGGGCTCAAACCCCAGTCCTTCCACATGGTA
The DNA here is from genome assembly GCF_950295315.1 of Erinaceus europaeus. NCBI lineage: Eukaryota > Metazoa > Chordata > Mammalia > Eulipotyphla > Erinaceidae > Erinaceus > Erinaceus europaeus. Next base: position 12,669,318 of record NC_080181.1, on the reverse strand, counting down.
CTATGTGCCTTTAACCAGATGCACCACCACTCGATATATAGTCAGTTATTCAACCATTTTCAGGACTAACTATTGGCTACAGATCTGGCTTCCAAGTCTGCTTATGCTGGGGTTGGCTGGGGCTGTGATTCCTCCCCTAACATATGAGGTTTCCTGCAGGAGCCTTTGCACCTGGTGTTCTAAGGACCAGGGTAATTCTGCCACAGGGCTGCCTCAGTCAGGGCCGAGAGGAAAAGGTGAACTCTCAGCAGTGCAGTTCCCTTCATTTAAGTGCCCATAGGGATGTCTGATCTCTGTCAAACAGGTATCCTTGTTTGCCCCACAGGACTTAGCATTGCTCTTCTCTGTTCACAGCCTCTAGTTCTTCCATCGAACTTCAAGTCTGGACACTGCTTCTCATCATGACCCAGATCTCATTATGGCACTTTGTATATAAATCCGGCATGACCTCATAATTCACTCAAGGTTGCTATACAAAGTACTGTAATTTACTTGTACTCCAACTCCCGGTAGGATAAAAGGTGTGTGCCCTTAAGTCAGAACCCATTTGAGAGTGGCCAGCATCTCAGTGCAATGCCACCTGCCTCCAACAGTTGGAGGCCTGGCAGCGAGTGAAATCCCAAACTCCTCTTTCAAAAGATGCCACAGGGCTTCTGATAGCCAGCTGTGAAAAATATAACTTGCCTCAAGTTTCCAGTCTTGAAACACACACACAGTAAAGGAAAAACTTCTGATTAGAGAAATCTGTCAAGCCAGTACTTTCTGGATCATAGCTTTTACAGAGAGAGGGCCTGTTGGAATTACACTGAGAAGTAATGGCTGGAAGGTCTGACTCCCTTCAGGACTCTTCCCGGTGTTTGGAAGTGTCTGATCTATGAGGCGCCTGTGTCGCTCCCTTCTGTTTATGGTAAGCTCCTTCCCCGACCCTCTGTGTCTTTCAACCTTACCCTGGCAACTTGGCCGCTGGATACATTGTTTGCAAATGTAGGGAACCCCACATCCCTACCCCACCCCCCTCAGATCCAAGCCCTTCTCTTTTATAAATTAACCAATAACTTTTAACATGTTTTATGCTTAAATAAACTTTGTGTTCAAGTATTCTCATTACTTGGTGCCTGCGGTCATTCTCCTTGATGCTAAGCCTTGCACACAAAAACAGTGTGCTGGGATGGATGGATGGATGGATGGATGGATGGATGGATGGATGGATGGATGGGGTAACAATGGCACTTGTACCAGGTCAGCTCTGCCAGCCTGAGAACAGATGCATTTTGTTCTGTGCCTGTTGCACTTTAGAACACTAGCCAGGTGCTAAGATGCCCCATGAAAAGGAAGCAGACGACGTCTCCTTTTGTAAGTAGTGCATAAACACACATTTACTGTAATTAACTACAAGATGGAAAGCCTGCTAAGTATACCCCCAGAGTGCCTCTCTCTCTAAGGTTAAAAACAGACCAAAAGCCCACTTGACAATTATTTCGGAGTTGTTTGGGATGTCATTTTTCTGGGAACTCTGTGACCGGCTGAGCAGAGGGGCTCAGCACCCTTGACTGTGGCTGTGGGTGAAGTGGCTGCTATTTTCCATGTCACAGGCTAGAGGCATGGGGCCTAAGCCCACCTGCTCTGTTCTCCGTGCCTCCTGGGAGGCTCAACAAATCCTAGCTTGTCTTGGCAGCTGCACAGGTCACGCAGTGAAGGGGGACAACCGGCACTGGTGGAGAGACAGACAGACAGACACCTGCTTCCACTTGGGTATCTTCAGATCTTTGCGGAAAAATGCCGAGCAGTGAGAGGGGTGAGGGAGCCACGTCGTCCGGCCCAGGTGAGTCAGTTCGCCTTCCTTCTCAGGCAGGCCATGTCCATATTCTCCCCCCACTGCAGGAGCAGGAGATTCAGGGCTCACGGGCTCTTTGTTCCCTTTTATACCCTCGAAGGTGCTGGTTTTCATAGTCAAAAGACATTCTGAGTAGAACACACAGCCATGCCTCTGCCGCCTCCCTCCCCTACCTCTCCCTTCTCCTCCTTTTTTTTTTCTTCTTTTTTTAAAAAAAAATATTTATTTATTCCCTTCTGTTGCCCTTGTTTTGTTGTAGTTATTGTTGTTGTTATTGATGTTGTCTATGTTAGATAGGACAGAGAGGAATGGAGAGAGGAGAAGAAGGCAGGGAGGGGGAGAGAAAAACAGACACCTGCAGACCTGCTTCACCGCTTGTGAAGCGACTCCCCTGCAGGTGGGGAGCCGGGGGCTGGAGCTGGGATCCTTGTGCCGGTCCTTGCGCTTTGCGCCACCTGCGCTTCTTAAACCTGCTGCGCTACTGCCCGGCTCCCTCTTCTTTTTCTTTTGCTTATTTTCCTTAGAGATTGTAACTGAAAACATACAAGGAAGCTTTTTTGTATTAAATAATTGATAGCTTCTCTTTATTGATTTTCCCATCAAACTCATTAGGATCTGCTAAATTAAAAAGTATAGTTTTTTGTTTGTGTTTTTGTTTTGTTTAGCTTTTTAATTAAATCCTCTCTTGCTGCACCTCTGTCCGGGGACTTTGCTTTTCTCACACGGCTAACTTCCCTGTCAATCATCAGGATAAGCCAGGTATCGGTGTCAGGCAGACACCCCCAGATCTCAACAAAGACTTACTTTCTTGTTCATGCTGGGGGGGGGGCTTGGCCCCCATTCTCTCGCATCTTGAGACAGAGGCTGATGGAGATTTCATTATTATTTTCTCAGCAGAGTTTATTGAACTGTCTATCACCCCCTCTACCCCCCGGAAGGTGGTGCCATTTTTATCAGATACAAGTCTCAGTCTCTGTGGTTCTGTTTACGGAGCTCATGATCCTCTCCCGTCGGCTTCTTTTTCATGTCCCTATGTCAGAACCCCCTGCCGTGTGTGGGCCCAGTCCAGGATCTCATGCACGGTAGGTCCTGCACTTTCACGGCTTCTCTATCTCCCCAGCCACCTTGTTTTGTTTTCAGATCCCACATATATGTTGAGACTATACAGTGTCTTTCCCCATCTGACTTAACTTCACTTAGCATAATGCACTCAAGGTCTGTCCACGTATCAGAAATGTTAGGGTACCCTTCTTTGTTGTGGCCATGTAATATTCCATTGTGTATGTGCACGACCCTTCCTGTAGCCACTTAGATGGCTTCCATGCCTTTGGCTATTATAGATCACGCTGAAATGAACATGGGATGCAGATAGCTTTTTTTCTCTTTTGCCCCCAAGTTTACTACTGAAGCTTGGTGCCTGCACCATGAATCCACTGCTCCTGACAGCCATTCTCTTCCTCTTCTGTTGGTTGCATTGCAGGGGAGAGAAGAGACCAGGAACTCGTGGCGGAGAGGGGACACAAATCTTGATTCACGCAGACGTTCCAGAATTGGGTGTGAGCACAGAGGTTTAGGCCACATGGAGCTAGCAAAATGGCTGCCTCCCACTATGCCCACCAACCCTTCTCCAGGTCTTCTCCGGGTCAGGACGCAGAAGAGAAAAAGGGGCAAAATCGGAACAGCAGCGGGCTTTATAGGGCAAAAACCGGAAGTGGCAAGTCGGGATGGGATTAGCTAGGAAAGGGGGTGGAGAGAGGCAAAAGGCATGCTGGGAAGGTGGAAGCATCCTTAGTAACTGTTTTGATGGTTTTAACTGAATTAGCAATACCCTGAGGGGATAACGTGGTGGGGATCTTTCAGGCAAAACAATGATTATGTAAGCAGAGCAGGGGGGCTGGCTTTAAGGCCCAACACTCTTCTTCCTCCTCTTTCTTTTTTTAAGATAGAGAAATTCATAAGGAAGGGGGATAGAGAAAAGGAAGGAAGACACCTGCAGCACTGCTTCACCATTCATGAAGCTCTCCCCCTGCAGGTAGGGGCCAAGGTCTTGAACCCTGGTCCTGATACATGGTAGCATGTATGTTCTACAGGATCTGCCCCCACCAGACCCCGCAGATACCTTTCTCAGCTGGTGTTGACAAGTTTTCCAGGTAAATGACCACAAGTAGAATTATAATATTATAGGATAATTCTATCTTTGGTTTTTCTTTTTTTTTTTTTTCTGTTTTATTTTATTTGCCTCCAAGATTATCACTGGGGCTCGGTGCCTGCACCATGAATCCACTGCTCCTGGAGGCCACCCTTTTCACTTTTTTTGCCCTTGTTGTTGTGCTTGTTATAGTTGTTATTGTTGTCATAGCTGTTGTTGTTGTTGTTGGATAGGACAAAGAGAAATGGAGAGAGGAGGGGAAGACAGAGAGGGGGAGAGAAAGATAGACACCTGCAGACCTGCTTCACGGCTTGTGAAGTGACCTCCCCCCCAGAGTTGGGAGCCAGAGGCTCAAACTGGGATCCTTAGACCAGTCCTTGCGCTTTGCTCCATGTGCGCTTTTTATTTTATTTTTTAACATTTTTCCTTTATTGGGGGATTAATTACAGTCGCCAGTAAATACAATAATTTGTACATGTGTAACATTTCTCAGTTTTCCACATGACAATACAACTGCCACTAGGTCCTCTGTCATCCATTTCCAGGACCTGTACTCTCCCCACCACCCACCCCAGAGTCCTTTACTTTGGTGAAGTACATCTGCTGAGTGTTTTCTCTTCTGATCTTGTTTTTCAACTTCTGCCTGTGAGTGAGATCATCCCATATTCATCCTTCTGTTTCTGACTTACTTCACTTAACATGATTTCTTCCAGTTTCATCCAAGATGAGCTGAAAATGGTGAAATCACCATTTTAATAGCTGAGTAGTATTTATTGTGTATAGAGACCACAACTTGCTCAGCCACTCATCTGTTGTTGGACACCTGGGTTGCTTCCAGGTTTTGGCTATTACAAATTGTGCTGCTGGGAGTCGGGCAGTAGTACAGTGGGTTAAGAGCACACAGCGTGAAGCACAAGGACCTCTGTCTTCCCCCCCTCTATCCATTTCTCTCTATCCTAACAATGACGACATCGATAACAACAACAATAATAACTACCACAATAAAAAATGACAAGGGCAACAAAAAGGAAAATTAATTAATTAATTAAGAAAAGAAATTGTGTTGCTGATTTGACTGAGTTTGGAATAGGGCACCAAAGTAAAAATCTCTTTGGAGATGTGGAGGGTGAGAGTGGATGTTCAGTTTCACTGGGAGGTGTGGGGGCATGGGATGGGACATAGTCTTTTGGTGGTAGGAATGGTGTTTATGTACACTTCTATTAACTTGTAGTCATATAAATCACTATTTAATTAATATGTTAAAATAGATAAATTTAAAAAAGAAAGAAATTGTGCTGCTGGGGGCCGGGTAGTAGTACAACGGCTTAAGCACACGTGGCACTAAGTGCAAGGACCAGTGTAAGGATCCCGGTTTGAGCCCCTGGCTCCCCACCTGCAAGGGGGGTCATTTCACAGGTGGCGAAGCAGGTCTGCAGGTTTCTATCTTTGTCTCCCCTCCTCTCTTGATTTCTCTCTGTCCTATCCAACAACAGTGACAGCAATAACAACAACTAATAACAACAACAACAATAAACAACAAGGAAAACAAAAGGGAAAAATATCCTCCAGGGGGAGTCGGGCGGTAGCGCAGCAGGTTAAGCGCAGGTGGCGCTAAGCACAAGGACCAGCGGAAGGATCCCGGTTCAAGCCCCCGGCTCCCCACCTGCAGGGGAGTCACTTCACAGGCGGTGAAGCAGGTCTGCAGGTGTCTGTCTTTCTCTCCCCCTCTCTGTCTTCCCCTCCTCTCTCCATTTCTCTCTGTCCTATCCAACAACAATGACATCAATAATAACTACAACAATAAAACAAGGGCAACAAAAGAAATAAATAAATTAAATTAAAAATATATATATATATCCTCCAGGAGCAGTGCAGGGACCAAGCCCCTGGAAGCAAAAAAAAAAAAAAAAGTGCTGCTATCAACATAGATATATACACAAAATCTTTTTGGAAGGGTGTGTTGGGTTCCTTAGGATCTATCCCCAGTAGAGGAATTCAGGGTCATAGGGTAGGTCCATTTCTAGCCTTCTGAGAGTTCTCCAGGCAGCTCTCCACAGAGTTGGACCAATTTACATTCCCACCAGCAGTGCCGGAGGGTTCCTTTGACCCCACAACCTCTCCAACATTTGCTGCTGCTCCTTTTTCTGCTGTATGACATTCTCACAGGAGTGAAGTGGTTCCTCATTGTCTTTATTTGCCTTTCTCTTTTATCCTTTGGAAGGTTTTTGATAACTGTTTCATTTTTTTTTTCCTTTATTGGGGCATGTTTTACATTGACACTGAATACAATAGTTTGTACATGCATAACATCTCTCAGTTTTCCATATAAATACAACCCCCACTAGGTCTTCGGTCATCCTTTTTGGACCTGTATTCCTCCCCCACCCCCCCCCCCACCTACCCACCCCAGAGTCTTCTACTTCGGTGCACTACGCCAATTCCAGTTCAGGTTCTACTTGTGTTTTCTCTTCTGATCTTGTTTCTCAACTTCTGCCTGAGAGTGAGATCATCCCATATTCATCCTTCTGTTTCTGACTTATTTCACTCAACATCTACCCTTGGTTTTTCCAAGGTGCCCCCACACTGCTGGCACACCAATCTCCACCACCACCCCCCCAGGAGGGCACGGGGCTCCCTTTCTCACCCCTGATAGCACTCATTCTCTCCTCAAGCCTCGTGACCGCGTGATGCCATCATCTCCACACCGGACTCTGGGTTCACCTCAACAAGAGGAGGGAGCCTCGTAAGGACTCCACGTCACTTGATCTCCATTCCATGCACCATGTAAGTAAGTGCCATACTAGGACCGACTGTTGGGGGGAAAACTGAAGTGGGGACTCCTCATGAGCCTGGGCGTTGGGAGAAGCCTGGAAGGCCGTGATGATGGCTACCAGGCTGCCTTCCATTCCTGGGGCTGTCAGCAGGGACCGTGGTCACTTAACTCTCGAAGCACCACTGCAGGAGGAAAGGAAACGGAGCCCGTAGCTGGCCCACTCATTTTCCACTTGAAACAGATCACCTGAAACCACAAAGCCTCCATTCCCTCTCTGTGACAGGGCAGCACATAGCCTCTTCTTGCCACATACTCTTAGGTAGGACAGGTGACACTAGGAAGCCATAAACCATAGGACCCTGTATGTTCAGGTAACTCCAGGTAACTGCCACTGGAAAAGGCTTACCGAGAGAGAGAGAAGGACTAGAAAGCAGAGGCTTAGCAAAAGTTCAAAAGGAAGTTAATTGGCAATCTTATTAACGTGGTATTTGTCTGATATCCAAAGCAACAACATCTTGGGGTCTGGCATTTCTGACAGCTGGGAATTGTATAATGAATTTCTTAACCAGTGCTGGGGGTGTGCTCTCTTCAGAATCCTAATGGCGAAGCTCGAGAGCGCTAATTGTTTCACGTTGTCTGATATTTAGCCATTTTTAGATATATCTGACATTTAGTGAAAGCTGGAAATCTAATATTTTTTTTCAACCAAAGGAATTAAGTGATTATCAAAAGATGATCAGGCAGGTCTAGGCTGATACAGAATCACTTCCTGACTAATTCTGAACTCCCAATTTGCCCCCACTCTGAACCCGCCAGCCTCTTTCCTGGAATTTGGGGCTTCTACACCCTCTTTTCCATTCCGGCTTGGTCAGGAGACCACAATAGCATATTTCGGTATCCTGACTCATGGGAATCTGTGCACAGACCAATGAAAAAGAAAATCAAACAGCGCCCTCTAGTGTCTCTAGTGTCTGCTTTGCGTTTTTCCACGGAAACTGAATGTATATTGAACCACACTAATCAAAACAGGATTTCTCCCCACCTCCTCGAAACTGAAGATGCAGAACATTAGCAAAATATAGTTTTAGAGAACACATCAAATGCCAAGGACATTTTCTGGAAAACAGCATGAGATTTATTTTTATGCACACAGTGAGCCTCATTCCAGGAAAATACCAGCTCTTGGCATCCCATGCAAATTTTGCCCTTAATATCTGTTTCTCTCACACATTTGACAAAAATAGCTGTCTAGAAGAATTAAGTACCTCTTTTAAAAGTTGAGACATAAACAGTCTGATCAAGGGAAAAAAAAAAACCATGAAATATTTAGCGGGTCTGTCTTTTCCTCCCAGCAGAATGCAAAGTACACTCATATGCGTCTCAGCCACAATGGCAGTAACTCTGGCCTGACTGATGCAAGGCTCTGTTTGTGATGGTTTAATTATGTTTGCTGAAATATGGCTCTCAGACAAGACAACATCTCCGTGGCAGAAAGACAGAGCTCTCTTTCTACAGCGAGGAATAAAACACGAAAGCCTTCGTTCCACGAGGAACCCAGCAATCAAACTCTATTTGCTAAAGGAAGAAACAGAGGAAGAATACTCACGGTCGATTGTGTCTTGTGTCTCTGTTTGCAGGGAGCCTCTGGGTTAGCTGCTGCTTTATTTGTTTGTGGGAAGTATTGAATGTGAAACCATGTTGAAACTTGCATACTCACTCTCTCCTTGGATAAAGACAACAAATCCCTTCCGCTCACATGACATCGCTTAGATCCAGTGAGTTCCCACCTGTGATTACGATGGCTCAATCCTAACAGAGCTGCATTTTGACAGAACAGTGAGGGGGCAGAGTGTGAGAGGGAAGCTTTCTCCTGTACGGCACTGAGAGCCGGGTAAAGAAGAAAGCACAGCCCACTCTTACAGGTGTCGAGGCTGCCTGCAGCATGCTGGGGAAGCTTTGGCACTGTGGTTTCTTTCCCTCTCGCTTTCTGTCTCTGTCTCTGTCACTGTATCTATCTGGGGGGAAAAACGTTGGCTCAGAGTGGTGAAGCCCTAGTGACCATAACAAAAAAGAATTCACAGCATTTTTATTTATTTATTTGCCTCCAGGGTTATTGCTGGGGCTCGGTGCCTACACTATGAATCCACTGCTCCTGGAGGCTATTTTTCCCATTTTGTTGTCCTGGTTGTTGTCATTATTATTGTTGTTGTCATTGCTGTTGTTGGATAGGACAGAGAAATGGAGAGAGGAGGGGATGACGGGGACGGGGGAGAAAGATAGACACCTGCAGACCTGCTTGAACACCTGTGAAGGGACACCCCCCCACACACACAGGTGAGAAGCCAGGGGCTCAAACCAGGATCCTTACTCCGGTCCTTGCACTTTGTGCCACATGCGCTTAACCCGCTGCGCTACCGCTCAACCCCCTAGCATTTTTATTCATTTACTTATTTATTTTTAGCTTACAGACTCTATCCCAAGAGAAAAATGCTACCAAGTTCATCATATCTTTTTTTTTTTTTTTTGCCTCCAGGATTATTGCTGGGCTTGGTGCCTGCACCATAAATCCACTGCTCCTGGAGGCCATTTTTCCCCTTTTTGTTACCCTGGTTGTTTTTTTATCGTTTTATTGTTGTAGTTATTATTATCATTGCCATTGATGTTGTTGTTATTGGATAAGACAGAGAGAAATGGAGAGAGGAGGGGAAGACAGAGAGGGAGAGAGAAAGACAGACATCTGCAGACCTGCTTCAGCACCTGTGAAGCGACTCCCCTGCAGGTGGGGAGCCGGGGGCTCAAGCCGGGATCCTTATTCCAGTCCTTGCGTTTTGTGCCACCTGTGCTCAACCCGCTGCGCTACTGCCCGACCCTCAAAGTTCATCGTATCTTAACCAAAGGCAGGAACCATATGGTTCTTAGTATTTGCCCTTAACTGTCACACTCCTGATGCAGCCAGCCATCCTGGCCCTTTGGTGTGGTTTGCTTGTCTGCATGGATCATTCAAATCAAGGAGTTGCATGAGTCTGCTCAGTTGGGCTCTCCACACACCTCGGCATTGATGGCTGCAAGACGCTGGGAAGGAAGATCTGCTTCACACGAAGGAGGGTGTCTCTCCCCTGCAGGGTCCTCATCAGGAAGGGATTTGCCACAGTGATTCAACAAGGGGGAGATGATCGAACATGTCATGTGAAAGCCTCTAGTGTCCTGTCGGAATACTCAAGGCATAAAATGGGAACAAGCACTGTGGAAAGCACAGAACGTGTTTCTCTTTGTCCTTACAGGAGTTAATAATACTACTGCTGATCTCAGATTCTAGGCGCTTACTTTGGACTTCCAAGTGAAGTGCAGACAGTCTGAGTATTGACTCAACATGAATAGTCTAGAGATGTTCCAACATTGCCGACTTTATTCACATCTCCCTTGTGTCAGCATTTCCTCTAGAAATCTGTTTTTAAAAATGTTTGCACCTTTTTAAAATTAGTTTATTTATTTTGGATAAAGACAGAGAAGTTGAGAGGGGAAGAGGAGAGAGAGAGAGAGAAGGAGAGTGGAAGAGAGATCCCTGCAGCACTGCTTCACCACTTAGGAAGTTCCCTCACAGGAGAGGGCCGGGGACTTGAACCCAGGTCCTTGCACATGGAAACATGTGCTCTCTACCAAAGATGCTGCCACCCCAGCCCCTTTGTACCTTTAAAAAATGGATTGATTGATTGATTTACTTACTTTATGAAAGAGAGAATGAAGAGAGAAAGAGAGACAGACAGACAGACAGACAGATGATCCTGCCGGAGCAGTGTTCAGCTCTGGCACTGGGTGGCAGCCAGGGTAGAGCCGGCGACATGCAGGGTGCTGCTCTAACAGGTCGGGCTCCCTGCCCTGCACCCTGCACAGTGTTTTCTGATTGTACTTGCAACCTGCTGCGTGTCGTAAAGAACTGTTTGCATTAGTCAGGGTTTATTGTTGGTTTTGCTATTTGTTTTGCTGTGTGTTTCTTTGTTTACTTGCATGTCATCGGGTTTGTTGCTGGAGCTCAGTGCATACATGGTAATTCTATCACTCCCAGTGGCCCTTTTTTTTTCCTTTTATCTTTTCTGATACATAAAGAGAAAAATAGGGGGAAGAGAAGAGAGAGAACTGCAACACTACCCTACTCCTCATGAACAAATGACCCAGTGATCACCGTCTCTGGAAATTTGTGCCACTAAGGCAGATCATCCTGAAAGGTCCAGTGCCCCACCTCATGGGCAGTGAGTGTCACCAACAACTCTTAGCTTATCACTGGGGCTCGGTGCCCGCATTATGAATCCACCGCTCCTGGAGGCTATTTTTTCTATTTTATTGGATAAGACAGAGAGAAATTGAGAGAGGAGGAGGAGACAGAGAGGAAGAGAGACAGCTGCAGACCTGCTTCACAGCTCATGAAGCGGACCCCCTGCAGGTGGGGAGCAGGGCCTCGAACCCAGATCCTTCCACTTCATACTATGTGCGCTTAACCATGTGTGCCACTGCCCTGCCCACTCCTTTTTTTTCTTTCTTTCTTTTTTTTTTTTTGCCTCCAGGATTATTGCTGGGGCTCAGCTCGGTGCCTGCACTATGAATCCACTGCTCCTGGAGGCCACTTTTTTCCTTTTGTTGCCCTTGTTGTCTATCATTATTGTTAATATTGTTGTTGTTGTTTTTGGATAGGACAGAGAGAAATGGAGAGAGGAGGGGAAGACAGAGAGGGAGAGAGAAAGATAGACCCCTGAAGACCTGCTTCACCACCTGTGAAGAGACCCTCCTGCAGGTGGGGAGCCAGGGGCTCGAACCAGGGTCCCTACGCCAGTCCTTGCGCTTTGTTCCACATGCGCTTAACCCACTGCGCTACCGCCTGGCCCCCCTTTTCTTTATTTTTAAATATCTTTCTCTTGGGGAAAGCCATGTCTGGTGGTCACAGCATGCCAGGGCTTTGCTGTCTGGCTTCTGCACACTCATCAGGAGTCAACTTTTCTGCCAGGCCCCCCAAAGAGGCTCCCAGGACTCACAGAAACCAAGAGACCTCACAGCAACATAATCATCAACAGCTTCTAGTCCTCCTTCCCCCACCCCCTACCTTAGAGCTTTTCCAAACTTCTGCTAGGGAAACTGACACTATGGCACTGACAATTGGGTGGTGACTGACCGGAGAATGCCTGGCAGTGCTTTTCAGTCTCCCGTCAGAAAGTATCATTGCAGACCTGTTACCACTTTGTAGAAAGAACTGCGAGATTCCTCATCTTTGAGGCTCATCTCTGAAGCGGATTACTTAACTGTCAGTCCTCAGACACAGCCTGGTATCACTGGTCACTGGCGCTGTCTTGTTGGTGTACACAGTGGGGGAAATGCAGGCATGGCATCAGTTTCTGCATTACTGAACCCAGTCCTACTCTGAGCAGTCCACCGGCTTGGAATTGAAGGGCTGCCAACCTTTTCATGTCACCTTCCAGTATGGAGCAAGTGTAGCTGGTGACGCCAGAGAGCATACAGAGGGGCCGGGCTGTTCGTACTCCTTCTGAGATACTGGAAATACAAGAAGGGGATAATGACTTTCAGATTTAATTCAGTGCGTAAAGATCTAATGGCATGCAGAACCAAGAAAGGAAATGTAAGGCTAGGATTACCCTGAGGAAGAAAGTTAAAATTTAATGAAAGCACCCATGTCGAGACTAAACTCATGGAAAGGAAAGAACCAAGTGTCTTGACACAGTTATCTAAGGAATAAACATGGGATTTCATAAATTTAAAAAAAAAAAAAAAAACTAAAATGCTCTGCTTGAACAAATAATCAATATAAGTCAATCCGTAAGGTACACTGAAGAAAACAAACTAAATAAATAAATAAATCATTTTAATCAATAATTTCCCCTAAGATGTTGCAAAAAACGATCGCCCAGCCCTGCCCATCAAGGCTGAGACCCCAACAGCTAAGGTTGCATTGATCTGCCGTGCTCACTCTCCACTTTCCTTCCCCAGAACATGTAAACCTTTAGCAGAAGATTGATTCAGCTTCTCCTAAGTTAGGTGGGACCAGGAAGCCATTGTCCGAAACTCACTCATCTCCAGTTTGTACAACTTCAACTTCTAGACAACTCTGTGGCTGCCTGTGCCAACGTATCTGGTTTAGTCATGATACCATCCAAAACCTGAGAGACAGACAAAAAAAAAAAATCCCGAGGCTTTTCTCTTTCTTATGAGAGAATTATGGTCTGTTCAGGCTGATCTCAGAGAAAAACGAGACCGGAGACTTTCATTAAAAGCACATGAAATAGAGGGTGTGGCAAAGGCTCAGAAGCAAAGCCCTCTGAAGCAAAACAGAAGGAGAAGGAAGAAAGAAAGAGAAAGAAAAAGAAAGAAAGAGAGAGAGAAAGAAAGAGAAGAAAGAGAGGGAAAGGGAAGGGAAGGAAAGGAAAAGAAAAAGAAAAAAAAACATACAGCAACATCCACTCCTAAATGTCAGCATGAAGCTTCTTTTTTTGTTATTGTTCCAGGAAGAGGAAATTAACTAAGTCAAACTTTCCTCTTCTTTCCCTTTTTCACTGGTGCTTTACAGAATCCTAAAACTTCAGGGGTATAGTCCTGCATCACCCATTACATGTGCAAGTGACCACACTCTGCATCAGAGTTCTTTATCCTCCCCCCCGCCCCATAGCCAGCAGAGTTCCCACCAAGGAGAGAATGGTTACCACGTTTTGCAAGCTTATTTGTTTTGGTCATCTCTGTTCCACATATGAATGAAACCATCCAGTAGCTGTCCTTCCCCTCTTCATTTATTTCACCTAGCACAGTCACCTCCAGTTCCACCCATTTTGTTTTTTAATTTTATTATGTTTATTAATTTAATAGAGACAGAAATCAAGAGGGAAGGGGGAGATAGACAGGAAAAAAGGCAGAGAGACACCTGCAGCCCTGCTTCATCATTTGCAAAGCTTTCCCCCTGCAGGTGGGGACTAGGGGCTCAAACCTGGGTCCTTGCACATTGCGGCAGGTGCGCCACCACCTGGCCCTGTTCCATTGGTGCAAGATCATCTTTTTTGGTTGTGGAGTAGTGTTCCGTTGAATATATATTCCATAACTTCTTTTTTGTTTCCCTCCAGAGTTATTGCTGGGGCTTGGTGCCTGCACCACGAATCCACTGCTCCTGGAGGCCATTTTTCCCATTGTGTTGCCCTTGTTGTTACCCTTGTTGTTGTTGTTGCCATTGTTGCCATTGCTATGTTCTTAGTATATAGGACAGAGAGAAATAGAGAGAGGATGGAATGACAGAGAGGGGGAGAGAAAGACAGACACCTGCAGACCTGCTTCACCGCCTGTGAAGTGACTCCCCTGCAGGTGGGGAGCTGGAGACTCGAATAGGATCCTTATGCCAGTCCTTGCACTTCACACCCTGTGCACTTAATCTACTGTGCTACGGCCCAGCCCCCCATAACTTCTTTTTTTAATAACTTTTGTTATTACTAGTATGTTACAAGGTTATAAGATGTCAGTGTCTAGTTCCACACCACACCACACCACCAAAGCATTGTATCCCCAACCTCCCAAAGATAACCACCAGAGTTCTCACAGTTCTTAAATAGAAGTTTGCTTACTTCTATTTTGTTTGGATTTTTTTTTTTTTGGCAAATTCTGGATTCTCCATATGAGTGAAACCATCTAGTAGTTGTCTCTTGTCTTTGTACTTATTTAGCTAAGCAGAATCACTTCCAATTGCATCCATTTTGTCCCAAAGGGCACAATACCTTTTGTGATCACAGAGCACTGTCCCATGGAACATCTGCCCCTTCGTCCAGTCATCTGTCATTAGGCATTCAGGTTGCTTGCATGTTTTGGTCATTGTAAACAGTGCAGCTATGGACATGGGATATATATATTCTTTGACATTAGTGCTTTCTTGTCTTTTGGACATATGCCTAGGTAGGCGTGGGATTGGTGGGCATGAGGTGTTTCCGTGTTGATTTATCTACCGACCATCCTGACTGCTTTCCATAGGTACTGCGCCAGTTGAGACAGTCATCTCTCCATCTCCTCCTCCTCCTCCTCCTCCTCCTTCTTCTTCTTCTTTTTGCCTCCAGGATTATTGCTGGGGCTCCGTGCCTGTACTACAAGCAGGGAAACAGTGATGAAGGACAGGGTCCTGGAGAAAAGCCCAGGGACAGGATGTGGGAAGGGACAGAGGGCTTTGAGCTATTTTCGGAAGGAAGTTGCAGGACCAAGTCAGACACTGGATGTGAAGACAGGAGAAAGAGAAGGAGTCAGAGTTGCCTCTGATTTGTACAACTGGATGGATGATGACGCCATTTACAGAGAAACAGTGAGAAATGGCTTCGGGGTGGGGGGGGGGGGGAAGAAGGTTCACTGTTGTGCATGCTGAGCGTGTAGTGTCTGTAAGGGATCCAAGGAGAGGTGGCAAGTAGGCAGCAGCAGAGATGACAGGCCCTCGTCAGCCTATTCTGGTCTGGCAAGAGGCAGCACACAGAAATCATATGCACTCACATGGTATTTTCAACTCCAGGCAGCATTTAGAGAGAACACATGGGGTCTTGATCTCACAGGGCCCACGGATAATACATAGGATCAAATTTAGAGGTAATGAGGAGAGGGAGAAATTACCAAAGGAAACTGAGCGATAATCATCCCCCCACACACACCCCAATCCAGGAAAACTCATGAGGAAGTGAATTCAGCAGCCCCGCTCTGGGCATCTGTTTGAAGATGAAAACATTAACACAGTCACATCCACCCCAGTCACTCTCTCCCTCTCTCCGTCTCCCCCTCCCCTCTCAATTCCTCTGTGTCTTATCAAATAAAATAGAAAGAAAACAAAATTGAAAACATGGCTGCGGGGAGCAGTGAATTCATAGTGCTAGCCCCAAGCTCAGTCAATAAGCCTGATGGCAATTAAAACAACAAAACCCAGGGGCTCGGTGGTAGCACAGAGGATTAAGTGCACATGGCACAAAACGCAAGGACTGTAAGGATCCTGGTTCAAGCCCCCAGCTCCCCACCTGCGGGGGGATGGGGGGGAGTTGCTTCACAAGCGGTGAAGCAGGCCTGCAGGTGTCTATCTTTCTCTCCTCCTCTCTGTCTTCCCCTCCTCTCTTGATTTCTCTCTTTCCTACGCAACAGCAACAACAGCTATAACAACAATAACAACTACCACAAGGGTGACAAAATGGGAAAAACGGCCTCCAGGAGCAGTGGATTCATAGTGCAGGCACCGAGCCCCAGCAATAACCCTAGATGAAAAAAAAAAAAAAAAATCCACTTAATAGGACTGGGAGCTTGCTAGCTCACATGGTGGAATGCATATGCTTCACAACATACAGTGTGACTTTGAGCTTCTGGCACCAAATGAGAACAAAAAGCAGAGCATCAAGGAAAGTGCTGTGGAGTGGAGTGTTAGTCTACTATCTTCCCTTCTCCCTTCCTTCTTCTCCCTCCCCTCCTCCTCCTCTCCCTCTCCCTCCCTGTCTCCCTTCCTGTGTGTGTGTCTGTCTGAGGCAAACAAGCAAAAAAAAAAAAAAGTTTGCCAAGAACAGTAGACTCTTTCAGGTGCAGCTGTGGAAGCAAAACAAGACAAACATTTCAGTCACACTGGTTTTTGCTATTCCACTTTCCATTATAAATACATTATAATGGAAATTATACATTATATTTCCACTGACATTATAAATACATTTAAAAGGTATGAGAATCCATTTCGTTCAGTGTGATTAAAAGAGTCGACCAATAATCACTTTATTTTTTTTATTTTTTATCTTTGTTTATTTATTGGATAGAAACAGCCAGAAATCTAGAGGGAAGGGGGGGGATAGAGAGGAAGAGAGACAGAGAGATACCTGCAGCACTGCTTCACCACTCGTGGAGCTTTCCCCCAGCAGGTGGGGACCGGGGACTCGAGCCTGGGTCCTTGTGCATTGCAACGTGTGTGCTCAACCAGGTGCACCATCACCCAGCCTTCAATAATCACTTCAAAACCTCTTTCCTGCCCACCAACGCTTATACTGTTTGGCTGTCCTGTGCAGTCCAGAGTGACTATTTTTTCCAGTTAATTTTAACCGCAACCTGAGAAGAGACCCAATCAAAAAAGTTATTAACATCTTAAAAATACTAGGCCACTGACTGTAAAAGTGTTCAGATAGATTTCTCCTGTGGGACTATTCTCCCAAAAGCTTGCTGGTGTTTCAGAAGGCTTAAGTGCTGTTGAACAAAGAAAATTATCATGCATGCAGGATTTCCAAAAAGGCATGAGAAGTCAAAAGCTATTAATGAAAAGAAAGTGAGTAGCTTTCATTTATTAAAAATTATGTAAACACTCATTTCAGACCCATTATTATTACACTTGGATTTTTTTTAAGCTAAATGTTATCAGCAGGTGGAAATATAAGATGAAACTTTGCTTTCAACTAGCATTTAAAATAGAAACTTGAAAATAGTAATCCTCACAAAGTTCTGTTAAGACGAGTTAGATCGATAATGATTACTTTTGGCTATGAAAATTCACCCAATGGAAACTTCAAGATTAAAATGCTTTTTCTAGGTTTACAATAATAATTCAAGGGAAATCAAAGAACTGCTCTTCTACTATTCTCCAAATTGAACATTTGGAAATTCCCCCAATTATTAAAATAGATGTGTCTCAGATCTTTCATGAGACAATCAAGTTTGCTTTGTAAGCAGAAATCACAGGTAACTCGCCATTAAAGAGCTCGCTAATATGCTTGAATTTACACAGTGAATATCAGATTAGAGGGTAGATGCCCGAGAAAGACTGAAATACAGATTGGGCACTTGAAGTCTAAGTCTCATTATCACTCTGGGGCAGGTATGAACTTGAGCTGACCAAGACACTAAGCCCCTTCTATCCAGTCCCATCCATATTCCTCCTTATCCACACTTAGAGACAATAACAAAACTCAGGAATAACAATTTTTAAAAAACTGGGGGTCAGGTGGTAGTGCAGCGGGTTAAATGCATGTGGCACAAAGTGCAAAGACCCGAGTAAGGATCCCGGTTCAAGCCCCCTGCTCCCAACCTGCGGGGGGTGGGGGAAGTGTCACTTCACAAGTGGTGAAGCAGGTCTGCAGGTGTCTGTCTTTCTCTCTCCCTCTCTGTCTTCCCCACCCCTCTCCATTTCTCTGTCCTATCCAACAACAGTGACATCAATAACAACAATAACCATAATAACATCAACAAGGGCAACAAAAATGGGGGGGGGGAGTGGCTTCCAGGAGCAGTGGATTCATAGTGCTGACACCGAGCCCCAGAAATAACCCTGGAGGCAAAAAAAAAAAATCTTATTTAGAAGTAGTAGATGAGAAAAACAGGTCTGAATATAAATTCATAGGAAAAACCCAATGCTTTTTAGCCTATCATGAATTTCTCCACCAAGGTTAAGGAAGAGCTGCTAATTTGATTCTTGCAAACAGTGAAAAAGTCACTCAGTTTAGTGTCATGTAAGAACCAACTGTTTAGGATAACTGGTAAGAGAAGTAGAACAATGGGCTTAGTCACTTAGTAAGTCCAACCAGTGACTCACTCCTTCTGCAAGGATCTGCATACCCGTGGGAGGTACCTTTTGTCAGCTGTGACAGCCACTTAAAGCAAATATCAAAATAAATTGAATTAAGAACCAGACCGTCAAATCTCTGTATTATTAAGAGCAACATAATGACTCCCTGCGCTGAGAACAGAGAGAACTGCCTCTTGAGTTCTCTCAGGAGGAGAAATAATACGAAGCACAGAATTATAACGGGAAGCCACCTCATGTGTGAGGACGCGCTCTGTGCCAGGCTCCCTGCCCGGCCCTCTCCATCCTCCATGCTGTCACCCACTCCATAGGCATTTGAATGATTTAAAATGGTTCCCCCCCCCCCCCGACAGAGTCCCTCAATGTAATTCAGTGGCATCGAGCCAGAGTTCAATTCAGACAAAGCAACTCTGCGCAGTTTTGGGAGCACAGCTTTCTAAAGATAGGGCTTGATCGTTGTCAGAGCAAAACAGTGGCAGGTGAGTCACCTGCCTGTGCAGAGCCTGAAGTGTGCACGGAATTGCGTGTCCTGGGGTCCTCTCCTTCCTGGAGCAGAATCCCAAGGCTGGGTTGTCAGGGTCTGAATGTGTCAATGTGTCAGTGACCTTTGGGTACTGACAGTTACAGAAGAGCAGCTGATGGTTTCTCAAACTGTCTTCTCCAGTGTTTGAATTTCTGAGTTTGTCTCCTTAATTCAGCATTTGTCTTTATGTACAAACTAGACATCATGATAGGTTATGATGCTATGTATATTATAAAGAATAGACAAAATTTTTTAAACATGAGATTTTATTTTATTTTTTTAATATTTATTTATCTGTTCCCTTTTGTTGTCCTTGTTGTTTTATTGTTGTAGTTATTGTTGTCATCGTTGTTGGATAAGACAGAGAGAAATGGAGAGAGGAGGGGAAGACAGAGAGGGGGAGAGAAAGATAGACACCTGCAGACCTGCTTCACTGCTTGTGAAGCGACTCCCCTGCACATGGGGAGCTGGGAGCTTGAACCAGAATCCTTATGCTGGTCCTTGTGCTTTGCACCACCTGTGCTTAACCCGCTGTGCTACCACCCAACTCCCAAACATGAGGTTTTAAACCGTTATTATGTAATAATACCTTGGGAGCAAAGTGATCAAATAATGTGTCCTTGCTGCAATTATTGTTTGTTGTTGTTGTTTTAATTTTCAGATACTGACCCAGGGATGCTAGAATCCCCAGGAAAATATGAGTGTATGTAGACAGGATTTTCTTTTTATTTATTATTATTATTATTATTATTTATTTTCCTCCAGGGTTATCGCTGGGGCTTGGTGCCTACACCACAAATCCACTGCTCCTGGAGGCTATTTTTCCCCATTTGTTGCCCTTGTTATTTATCGTTGTTGTTATCATTATTGTTGTTAGTTTTGTTGTTACTGTTGGACAGGACAGAGAAAAATCAAGAGAGGAGAGGAAGACAGGGGAGAGAAAGATAGACACCTAGAGACCTGTTTCACAGCCTGTGAAGTGACCCCCTGCATGTGGGGAGCCGGGGGCTCGAACTGGGATCCTTACGCCGGTGCTTGCTCTTCACGCCATGTGCGCTTAACCTGCTGCACCAAGCTCAGTGCCCTAGACAGGCTTTTCTAGTGTCTGTATGGTTGTTCTTTATGAGTCTGGCTGCTAGTTGATTGAAAAATTTAGACATGCCCATTTGAACTTGCAAGTCTAACACTCTAACCACTGCACCACCTTCCTGGCCATGCCTATGCCCATTTGTGAATAATCAAATACTTACTTTGCAGAATTGCAAATATCTACTTAATTTTTAGTCATGAGATATAGCATATAGGAGACTTGTGAATAGTCTAAAGAATCATAATAAACTGAGTATTTTTCTTTTCTTCTTCTTTTTTTTCCTCCAGGGTTATTTGCTGGGGCTCCAGTGCCTGCAATATGAATCCACTGCTCCTGGAGGCTATTTTTTCCCATTTTTGTTGCCCTTGTTATTGTTATCATTGCCACTGATGTTGTTGTTGCTGGATAGAACAGAGAGAAATGGAGAGAGGAGGGGAAGACAGAGAGGGGGAGAGAAAGATAGACACCTGCAGACCTGCTTCACCACTTGTGAAGCGACCCCCCCCCTGCAGGTGGGGAGCCAGGGGCTCAAAGGGGGATTCTTATGCCAGTCCTTGTGCTTTGCGCCATGTGCACTTAACCCACTGCGCTACTGCCCTACCCAACCCCCAAGTATTTTTCTAACAATCACTGATATCACCAAAAAGATTTTTTTTTTTTTAACCAGAGCACTGTTCAGCTCTGGCTTATGGTGGTGACAGGGATTGAACCTGGGATTTTGGTGCCTCGGGCATGAGAGTCTGTTTGCACAACCATTATGCTATCTGCCCCTGCCCACCACATAGTATATTATCTTTGTAAGGCCCACACCAAGTAAATTCTTGTAGTTTTCCCTCCTCAAAGTAGCTTTTATCTCTTCTTTTCTTTCTCTCATCTTTTTTTATTTTTTTAAACAGGCAGAGGCAAGAGGCTAGGCAGTGGTGTACCTGGTTAAGCATACATATCACCACACACAAGGACTGCAGTTCAAGCCCCCGCTCCCAACTTGCAGGGGGAACTTCAGGAATGGTGAAGCAGATCTTCAGATGTCTATTTTCTCTCTCTCCCCCCTCCCTTTCTACCACCCCCCCCTCAATTTCTCTCTGTCCTGTCAAATAAAAACAGAAAAAGGGTGGGAAATGGAAAAAAATGTCCACTGGGAGTGGTGGATTCATAGTGCCGGTACCAAGCTCCACAATAACCCTGGAGGTGAGGAAAAAAAAAAAAAAAAACAAGAAAAAAAAGAAATAGAGGCAGAAAGAGACAGAGACATAGAGTAACTATAGTAGGGGCTCAAACCTGGGTCACACACATGGCAAAGTAACACGCAATTCAACTGGGCTATTTCACCAGCCCAACTATCACCTTTCCCGTCATTCCTCTGTTGTGCCTTGGACTTTTGCCACCCACGTGTTGCCTATTCTACTTCATTCAGACTTTATATAAAATGGGTCTGCAGTTCCTAGACTTGCTTCATCCACTCGCAGCCTCACGTTGGGATGAGTCTCTACTAGCATGTGTCACCCTGGTTCTCCTCCTTCATGGTTACTTCTCTGCCATACACCTTCGCAGGAATATCCCAGGGTCTGTGCACCACTCGTGGTAGAATGACTTTTGCATCACAGAGTCTCTTGTTTCTATTTTTCAATGGGGGTATTTATTCATTTTAACAGGACAGAGAAAAATTGAGAAGGAATGGAAGATAGAGAGGGAGAGAGACAGAGAGTCGCCTGTAGCCCTGCTTCACCACTCCTGAAGCTTTCACCCCTGCAGGTGCTTGAACAGGGTTCTCGCGCGTGGTCCTGAGTGCACTTAACACTTAACTAGGTAACCCACCTCCCAACCCTTGATTTCCTTATTTCTTAAATCCGAATGCTACCAGGCACTTTTTTTTTTTTTTTTTTTTTGCTTCATCATGATATCTTCCCAGCAGCCAATCTGCTGAGTCATGGCAGACGTTCAACTTCCCTCTGAAAGTTCTGGTATCCATTTTTCTCCTTAAAAGCAACACAGGAGAGTTGTCATCGCCTGGCATCTGTATCTGCACTCGTTTTGCAAAGTTAGAAAAAATCATTTTAATGTTAGTGTTAGAGAGCCAATCCGGGGTCAAGTCTGTAAGTTTTGCCACTGAGTCACCTACCCTGACCCAACTTATTTCCTTATTTTTTGAAAGAGACAGACATTTGCTCTCAGATGGTGGCCAGAGCAGAACCCATGGCCTCCTGAAGGTAGAGTCATTTCCTTAACCCCAGCCCCTGCAGAGCAATTTTTATTTATTTTATTTTATCTGCCCCCAGGGTTATCACTGGGGCTTGGTACCTGCACTACAAATCCACTGCTCCTGGAGGCTATCTTTTTTCCCCTCGTTAATGTTGTTGTCGTTGTTGCTGCTATTGAATAGGAAAGAGAGAAATGTAGAGAGGAGGGGAAGACAGAGATGGGGAGAGAAAGACAGACACCTGCAGACCTGCTTCACCGCTTATGAAACAACCCCACCTGCAGGTGGGGAGCTGGGGGCTCGAACCAGGATCCTTCCACGATTCCATAAACTTCACACTATGTGCACTTAACCCAGTATGCCCCCCAACCCCCCCAGCACATTGCAGAGCACTTTTTATTTTGGCCAACCTGTTGAGTGTGAGACAGCATCCATTTTCTTGATTATCATGACGGTTTCACATCTTACAAATTATTTGCTTCTTCCTGTGTGCCATCTGTTTATGGCTGTTGCTCATTACCCTAGTAAACTGTCATTCTTATTGAATCTAGAATTATTTTATGTTCTACACTATTAAATTTCCTTCTTTTTTCTTTTTTTGTTTTGTTGTTGTTGTTGCCAGGGTTTTCACTGGGAGCTTAGTGACTGCATGATTCCATGGCTCTTATTTCTCTGTGTCTAGATAGAAGGAGAGAGAGAGGAGAAACACCACACTGCTCCACCACTTGGTAAACTTCCTTCTGCATGTTACTCTCATGTGGTGCTGGGGGTCCATGAACTCCCCCAGGTGAGCTATCACCAACCCCCCCACACACTCCAGTTTTTATGATTTCACGTGTTGAAAATATCGTCTCCAAATTTGTGCCCTGTTTTTACCCTCTATATATTTGACATAAGTAGTGCACAGTTTCATTTTAGTACTGTTGACTTATCAATAATTGATAAGTGGTTTCTGTGTTTTAAGAAATCCTTTCTTTTTTTTTTTTAAATTTTTATTTCAATGCCCCCAGGGTTATCGCTGGGGCTTGGTGCCTGCATGACAAATCCACTGTTTCTGGTAGCTATCTTTCCTTTCATTTTTTCTCTATTTATTTATTTGATTTGATAGGACAGATAGAAATTGAAAGAAGAGGAAGAGATAGAGAGTGAGAGAGAAAGAGAGATACTAGCAGACCTGTTTCACCATTTGTGAAGCTTCCTCCCTGCAGGTAGGGAATGGGGGGCTCGAACCAGGGTTCTCAACCAGTGTGCTCAACCGGGTACCCCAACCACCACCTCGCCCCAAGAAGTCCTTTCTTAACTAAGGTTCATGAAGTTATTCTCCTAAAAATTTATAAATTTCTTTTTTTTTTTTTTTTTTTGCCTCCAGTGTTATTGCTGGGGATCGGTGCCTGTACCATGAATCCACTAGTCCTGGTGGCCATCTTTTTCCATTTGTTGTTGTTGTTGGGTAGGACTGAGAGAAATTGAGAGAGAAGGGGAAGACAGAGATGAAGAGGAAAAGACAGACACTTACAGACCTGCTTCACTGCTTACAAAGTGACCCCCATGCAGGTGGGGAGCCAGGGGCTTGAACCGGGATCCTTGCACCAGCCCTTGCGCTTTGTATTATGTGTACTTAACCCAGTGTGCTACCACCTGACCCTCAAATTTCCAGTTTTAATCCAGTCTTTAATCTACTCGGAGTGTGTGTGTGTGTGTGTGTGTGTGTGTGTGAGAGAGAGAGAGAGAGAGAGAGAGAGAGAAGGAAAGAGAGAGAGAGAGAACGAGAACCAGACTGGAATGCTTTTTCAGGTTTTCTTTTCATTTGGTAACAAATAGCCCAAGGATCATGTATAGATTTATACTTTCTTCATGTCCTGCACTGTCTGCCTTTATATGCATGGACAATTTCTGAATCCTTTGTCATCCGTTACTATATTATTAATTATGATAGCGTTATACTAAGTCTTAATTCTAGGACACATTCGTCTTCTGTTTTGTTCTTTCTGTTAAGAGAATCTTGGCATTGGACTTGCATCCCCATGCACCACCAGTAACAAGAGCTGGTCAGTGCTCTGGTGGAGAGAGAAGAGGAAACACTTTGGTGCTGCTTAAATATTTGTTCTTCCATATAAACTGCGGCATATGGAGTCTGCTCCTCCATGTCAATGCATGTAAACAAAATTTATAAATGTCCCAAAACAACACTAAAAATCTGGTGACATTTTCATTGGGATTGTGGCACATCCAGAATATATTTAAACACTGACATCTCTAAACCATTGTGATTTCTTACTCATGATAGTCAATTCCTGATATTTATAATTTGGGCCTTTTAATATTTTTTTCCTTAATGTTGGTAGAAGTTTGTCAAATGGGGGGGGAGGAGTCTTTCAACATAATCATAGAATAAAACATCATATATAAAATCATATTATAATCACACATTTAGAAATACACACTATACAAATGTGTCACTTTATACAGATCACCCAGAAGAGGGGCACCTGGATGTAAAGAATGCAGTGATTTGGGGGCCGGGCAGTAGCACAGCTAGTTAATCACATATATTAAGCGCAAGGACCCAGTTCGAGCCTCCACTCACTGCCTGCAGGTGTCTTTTTCTCCCTCTATCTCCCCACCCCTCTCAATTTCTCTTTGTCCTATCAAATATAATAGGTAGGAAAAAAAGAAAAAGTAAAATGGCTACTTGGAGTGGTGGATTCATAGTGCCAGCACCAGGCCCCAGCAATAACCCTTGTAGCAATAAAAATAAATAATTTTTTAAAAGATGCAATGGGAGGGGGCCACTCGGGGTTAAGCGCACATGGCACAAAGCGCAAGGACAGGTGTAAGGATCTCAGTTCGGGCTCCCAGCTCCCCCACCTGCAGGGCAGTCGCTTCACAAGAGGTGAAGCAGGTCTGCAGGTGTCTATCTTTCTCTCCCCCTCTCTGTCTTCCCCTCCTCTCTCCATTTCTCTCTGTCCTGTCCAACAACAACAACAGCAATAACAATAACAAGGGCAAAAAATGGAAAAAAAAAAAAAAAAAAAAAAGGCCTCCAGGAGCAATGGAGCAGTGGATTCATGGTGCAGGCATGAGCTCCAGCAATAACCCTGGAGGCAAAAAAAAAAAAAAAAAGATGCAATAATTTGCAATTTCTCAGAGGGTGTGGGAAGCTTTTGTAGTTGTCACTGGAGGTCCTGGTATTTAAAAGATGGGAAAAGCTTTGCTCCACACTGGAGAGAGAGTTGAGGCTGCCCAGCTTACTGCAGAGCTGTCAGACGGGGAGGGTGGGGACACCTGCAGTCAGTTCGGCTCTGCTGCCAGAGACAATCGCTACTCTTCACAGACAGTGGAGCTAGCTGAGGGGAGCCCTATAACGTGTCCTCAGTACACTCCAGCCCTCGCCATTGCCTCCTCCACCACAGCTCCCCGCTTCTTTTTCTGTTCCAATCAAGCACTGGAGGGAAAAAAGGGGGGCATGAGAAAGTCAGGGCCACAGAGATAAACCAAGGGCTGGAGCTACAGATCCAGAAACAATGTCCATTTTTCAATAAATGTCACTCTTCAGAAATGGATGGTGTGTAAAAAAAAATGGCTTATGCATGGAATCTAAAAATCACTAAATTACTGGTGCTCACAAATGTTCACAAGGCACACAGAGAGCATTCGACGTGGAAATTCTCCTAAAGAGGATTGAAACAGGTTTCATCTAGGCAAGCTCTCCCTTTTCTAACCCGATGCCCACTATTTAAAATGACACTCAAAGGATTCATTCCAGAAAACACAACCTCATGCATTTTAATTCCTCCTATCTATCGAGTGTTTCAGAAGATGCGTGGCGTTGTTTCCCAGCAAATACTGTAGCCTACACAAATAGACAAGCTACTGTAATTACACTCCTAAACAGGGTGGAAATGAAAACCGCTTACAGGACCTCCTCCTATTACTGTCCTTGTTGCTCCTGTGGAGAAAATCAGAATTCCCTGTCCACACAGGCTTGTACAAATGGCCGTTCTCCCATGGTTTGCCAGAAACGTGTCCTGGTCTTTAGAATAATAAATACAAAAAAATTCAGGGCTGAATTTTAGACTCTCAGACAAGATTGTTTTTGATATAGGACAGTTGCCCACAGGCAAATACAACTTAAAAGTCAACCAAGCATTTCTTAAGTCGTCTTCTAGGTGGGCTTGTGTTGTTGCTGATGTTGTTTTTTTATTTTATTTCTTTTTAATTTTAAAAAAATTAACTATCCTTATTTATTGGATAGAGACAGCCAGAAACCAAGAGGGAAGGGGGTGATAGAGAGGGAGAGAGACAGACACCTGCAGCCCTGCTTCACCACTTGCAAAGCTTTCCCCTGCAGGTGGGGACCGGGGGCTTGAAGCTGGGTCCTCGCACACTGTAGCCTGTACACTCAGCCGGGTGTGCCACCACCTAGCCCTTTTATTTTATTTTATTTTATTTTGTTTTTTACCCAGAGCTCTGTTCAAGTCTAGTTTATGGTGGCACAGGGAGATTGAACCTGGTACCTGGAAGCCTCAGGCATGAGAGTCTGTTTGCATAAGCATTATGCTGTCTCCCCCACCTTGTTGTTGTGGTTGTTTGTCTTTGCCTCCAGGGTTATCGCTGGGGCTCAGTGCCTTCACTACGAATCCACTGCTCCTGGAGGCCATTTTCTCCATTTTGTTGTTGTTGTTGTTATTGTCATTGTTGTTGCATGGTCCAGAGAGAAATTGAGAGAGGAATGGGGAGAGAGAGAAGGGGAGAGAAAGATAGACACCTGCAGATCTGCTTCACCGCTTGAGAAGCAACTCCCCCCACCCCCAGCCCCACAGGTGGGCAGCTGCGGGGTTGAACCAGGATCCTTAATGCTGGTCCTTTTGCTTTGTACCATGTGTGCTTAACCTGGTATGCTACTGCCCGGCCCACTGATGTGTTTTGTTGTTTGTTTGTGGTTTTTGTTTTTTATTTTTTTTTTGGCCTCCGTGATTATTGCCGGGGCTTGGTGCCTATACTACGAATCCACTGCTCCTAGAGGCTATTTTCTCCCTTTTGTTGCCTTTGTTGTTTATCGTTGTTGTTGTTATTATTATTGTTATTGTTGTTGGATAGGACAGAGAGAAATGGAGAGAGGAGGGGAAGACAGAGAGGAGGAGAGAAAGAGAGACACCTAAGACCTGCTTCACCGCTTGTGAAATGACTCCCCTGCAGGTGGGGAGCCAGGGGCTCGAACCGGGATCCTTATGCTGGTCCTTGTTCTTCATGTCATGTGTGCTTAACCCACTGCACTACTGCCCGGCCACCAATGTTGTTTTTTAAAGGAGGTATTGTCTCTTAAGGAAGTCTTCTCTGAGCCCAGAGATTGAGGTGGTCCCCACATAAGTGTCCCAAGCTTAGTACGTGGCTCTGCTGAAGTACACACCACACTTGAGTGGTCCCTGGACTTGTCTGTCTCTCGTCTCGTGTAATCTTCAAGCATTTGTCATGTAGTGAAACTTTTTATTTCCCTCTGTTCATGGCAAAGTGTTTTGCTTGACCCATAGTAGGCATTCAATAAATACCTATTAAATTAAGCCTCAGAATGTCCCAGGATTCCAGATTAGCATATATGGTTCTATCTACCATCTGTATTCAACGAACCTAACCATCTACTTTCATCTCCTGTGGCAGCAGTTTCCAGAGCGGTCCCAGACCAGCAGCCTACGCATCAGCTGAAGTGTGGTGGGAATGCAGGTCCCTGGATCCCACCCCAGACCTCTGGAACCAGGTACTCCTGTGGGGGCCAGCTACTGACGGCTTAACAAGCCATCTGGGGATACTAACTCATTTTCAAGTTTAAAAAACATGACCCGGTCCTTAAAAATTTTACTATCTAAACAGGTGCATTGCATCCACCAAGCAAATAACTTCCAAGCACACATATAGATGAACTTGTACACTGAGGTCACTATGAGCCTTGCATCGTGCAGAAGGGAAACATGTCTAGGCTATATATTAATTTTATCCACAACAAAAAAAAAAGTCTAGGTTGTACATTTGGCTTAATTCTGTCTACCCCTACATTACCAAGGAAATAAAAGAACATTGGCTGTGATGCAATACACTCAATGTTTTCAAACTGTCTTCCTTGGATCTCTAGAATTATCTCTTAATAAGATTTCTTTACTTAAGTATGAGCAATCTGAACACAGCCCGTGAACTCTGGGCACTCAGGCAAAGCTGGTGCTGTAACAGGCTGAGCTTCCTCCTTGGCCCTTAGAATTCGTTAGAACCCTACAAATGCTGCTGCAGACACAGGAGATGGGACCATGGTCTTTTTATCCTCCGCTGCAAACAGGGATTCTTCTTTGTTTCTGTTTTCTTTCTTCCTTCCTCTTCTTCCTCTCCCACCAGGGTGATTGCCTGCAAGATGAACCCACCACTCCTCCTGGTGGCCATTTTCTCTCTTTCTTAATTTCATTTGTTAGGATAGAGAGAAATTAAGGAAGAGGAGATGGGGGGCCGGGCAGTAGCACACTGGGTTAAGCACACATAGTACGAAGTGCAAGGACCTGAGCAAAGATCCCAGTTCAGTTCCCCCGGCTCCCCACCTGCAGGGGAATCGCTTCACAAGTGATGAAGCAGGTCTGCAGGTGTCTGTCTTTCTCTTCCCCTCTCTGTCTTCCCCTCCTCTCTCCATTTCTCTCTGTCCTGTACAACAACAATGACATCAGTAACAACAACAATAAAACAACAAGGGCAACAACAAGGGCAAAAAAATGGGGAAAATAGCCTCCAGGAGCAGTGGATTTGTAGTGCCAGCACCAAGCCCCAGCAATAACCCTGGTGGCAATGAAAAAAAAAATAATAAAGCTGGATATATGAAAATCAAGCATAGAACCATGGTGCCAGGGCTGGAGGGAGGGAAGTAAGGAGGTGCTGGTCAAAAAGTGCAAACCGGAGCTTATAAGAAACATAGGTTCTGGGGCTCGAATGTATAGCTTGTTGGCTGTAGTCATAATATTTATTGTTTGGTTTTTGTTGCTAAATTCACAGCATTCATTATATTTTTCGGTTACAAGCCTTGACCTGATGTACATCACGGGAAGATCTTCCCCCATTCTGTAGGGTATTGTTCTGTTTGGGTGATGGTACCCTTGCAGAAGCTTTTCAGTTTGATGTAGTCCCATTGGTTGATTTTTGGTTTTGCTCTCTTCACTGCTGGACTTGAGTCTTGGAAGACATGTCTGAAGCACAGATCTCAAAGTGCTCTGTCAATGTTTTCTTCTACATATTTGACAGTGTCTGTTCTAATATATATATATTTTTTTATTTCTTTATTGGAGAATTAATGTTTTACATTCGACAGTAAATACAATAGTTTGTACATGCATAACATTCCCCAGTTTTCCATGTAACAGTACAACCCCCACTAGGTCCTCTGAATCCTTCTTGGACCTGTATTCTCCCCACCCATCCACCCCAGAGTCTTTTACTTTGGTGCACTACACCAATGCCAGTTCAGGTTCTACGTGTGTTTTCTCTTCTGATCTTGTTTTTCAACTTCTGCCTGAGAGTGAGATCATCCCATATTCATCCTTCTGTTTCTGACTTATTTCACTCAACATGAATTTTTCAAGGTCCATCCAAGATCGGCTGAAAACGGTGAAGTCACCATTTCTTACAGCTGAGTAGTATATATATATATATGTATGTATACCACAACTGTTCTGGTCTAATATATTTTAAATAGTTTGTTATTTTTATCATTATTTTAATTTGACATGACAGAGAAATATTTGATAGGACAGAGAAAAATCTCTGCCCCCTTCCCTCCCTCCCTCCCCCACTCCCTCGCTCCCTCACTCCCTTCCTCTCTGTGACTCTCTATATGATAGAAAAAACGCTGGCCCAGGAGCAGTGAACTCCTGTAGGTACAGGGCCCGGCCTCCAAAAAAAATTCTAAACTAAAGGGGCTGGGTGGTAATGCAGCAGGTTAAGCAAACAGGACCTTCACAAGGATCCCAGTTCGATCCCCCGGCTCCCCACCTGCAGGGGGTCGTTTCACAAGCTGTGAAGCAGGTCTGCAGGTGTCTGTCTTTCTCTCCCCCTCTCTGTCTTCCCCTCCTCTCTCCATCCTCTCTGTCCTATCCAACAACAGCAACAGCAACAATAACAACAGTAGCAGTAACAAAAACAATGAGGATCAACGTAAACCAAAATGAAGCTGGGGAAAGAAGAGCGAAGCTGAAAGTTTCTTGTGTTAGAAAGCCAGAGTCTTGAGGTTTTGTTTATTTCTAAACAGCCCAGAATTTGGTAGAGTTAAGGCATAGAAGGTGAAGAAACAAAACTTCACGTGATCTCAAACTATCAGTTAAAGAAAAGAATTCGGGGGTGGGGGGTGTAGGGTAGTGATGCACCAAGTATAGCGCACATGTTACAATGCACAAGGTCCCAAGTTTGAGCCCCTGGTCCCCACCTGCAGGGGGAAAGCTTCATGAGTGTGAAGCAGGGCTACAGGTGCCTCTCTGTATCTCTCCCTCTGTCTCCCCCTACTCACTCGATTTCTGACGGTCTCTGTCCAACAAATAAAGATAATTTTTAAAAGAGCAATTACAAACATAAATTTTAAAAAAATTTAAAGAGTTCTGAATGGAGGCAAAAAAAAAAACCCTATTCCTAATATATTGTAGACGCATGGAAGAATGCTTTTAAATGATCTGGCCACTTAGGGGACATTTTCCACTTCCATACATACAAACTGGTATGATTATTTTCCCACCTCATGCTAGGGACCTGAATCTGCTTTTAAAATTTTATACATAAATTTGCCCACAAACTGGTGAGCCAAGTGGATAAAATAAAGGCAGTGAGCCAGGAAAATTTGCATCTGGATTCTCTGTGGGACTCAGAGAAAGTGTTGCCTTGCAGTTTCAGAGGCAAATTTATTTGTGTGGTACAGATGGTTGCTTCAAGAACCATTTGTAACACAAATTGCTATTACAGTGTGTCATTCTTGCTCATTTAGAACCACATCCAGTGCTACAAATGGATAACAAGTCTGTCCACTTCAGGATTTGAATCACGCATACGTATATGTTAGACCTTTACTTTACACGCCTACATCAAGACTACATTTACTGTAACTCAACAGGTAAAATCCGGATGCTTGGCTGGTTACCACTCCAGTGCTCGGCTCCTCCTTCTCTTGTACAACTTTGCTCTAAGGTGTTTGCACATTGCTGTTCCGTTGCTTGCTGACTTAGTCCTTGTACCAGCTGCCATGTCGCCTCTCTGCTGCTTTCTGTTTGTTTCCTATGCAGTTCAAGGAGGGGAAAGTGTTAAGACTTTGGGAAGAAATTAGAGTAGGAGGGTAGAGACCTTATGGATAAGAGTAGTGCTCTTTCAAAAAGAAATGTAAAGGGCAGGGTGGGGTGGGGGCTCATCTGATAGTGATTACACTTGACCATGTGTGAGGACCCAAGTTTGAATCTTAGGTCCCCATATGGGAGCATCTGCAGTTGGAAAACTGCGAGCAGTGAAGCCATGTCTCTCTCCTCTCTCTCTCTCTCTCTCTGTCTCAGTCCCTACCTTTAAAAGGGGAGGATAGGGACCGGGTGGTTGAGGGTGGTGGCGCACCTGGTTGAGTGCACATGCTACAGTGTGCAAGGACCCAGGTTCCAGCCTCGGCCCCCACCTGCAGGGGGAAAGCTTTGTGAGTGGTGAATCAGTGCTGCAGGTGTCTCTCTGTCTCTTTCCCTCTCTATCACTCCCTTCCCTCTCAATTTCTGGCTGTCTCTATCCAATAAATAAATAAAGATTAAAGAAAAACATTTAAAGGGGTCTACCAGAAGTAGAGTCATACAGATGTGAAGCCTCCCAGTGATAACCCTGGTGGCAAAAGAGAGAAAGAGAGGAGAGAGAGATGAAAGTCAATTGGGGTCTCTCTCTCTCTCTCTCTCATTTATAGCAAGGGAGTGACCACTAACCCAAGAACCAGGCCTTCACCAGAAACTCAACCAAGCAGCCTCCCTGACCTCAGGCCTCCAGTCTCCAGAGCAGTGAGCAGTAAGTGTTTGTCGTTACAGTCTGCAAGCTCCTATTACAGCCATCTGCAAGGGCTCAGACCCACCACCACACACTCGCAGGAGGGGTAAAATCCAGTCCCACACATGAAAATGTATGCTTTGATAATTAAAACTGTCAAGAAATACAAGGGGAGAGAGGTGCTTGCAGCCTAAATGTAATTGCTGCGCAGTGTACTCATGGGGGGTCTGTCCTTCCAGTTTTGTCGAAATGTGCATCGGGATTCATGTGATAGAGAAACCAACCGACATGATTTGACTTAAGCAATAAAAACTGACTAATAGTGGCATTTTAACAAGTCCGCAAGTGAGGCCAACTCTGGGATAGATTGAGTCATTAAGAACTGGGGTCCTGAGGCTGGGTGGTGGCACACCCACTTAAACACACATATTACCTATCACCATGCCGAAGGACTTGAGTTCAACCCCCTGCTCCCCAGATACAGGGGTGAAACTTGAAGAGTGCTGAGGTAGGCCTACATGTGTCTCTTGTTTCTCTCCCTCTCCTCTCTCAATTTCTCTTTGTCCTGTCAAGGTAGAGAGAGAGGTGGGGGGAGAGATGGAAGGAGGAAGGAAAGGGGGGGTTAGAGGAAGGAAGGAAGGAAGGAAGGAAGGAAGGAAGGAAGGAAGGAAGGAAGGAAATCATGAGTGGTGAAGCAGGTCTGCTGTGTCTGTCTTTCTCTCTCCCTCTCTGTCTAGCCTCCCCTTCAATTTCTTTCTGTCCTGTCAAATGAAAAGGGAAAAGAAAGGAAAGGAAGGAAGGGAGAGAGGAGTGAGGAGGGTAAGAGGGAAGAAGGAAGAAGTCACTGAGCTCTGCAGATGTCAGTAAGTATTACACACACACACACACACAAATAATAATAATAACAACAGCAACAACAACCATGAGGTTCTTTCCTTCTCTTTGCTCTGTATCTGCAGGTCCATACCCTTCTCTCTCTGGGTGACAGGACAGTTTCCAGCCTAATAAGGCCTGTCTATGTCCTTATGCTATCCAGTAGAGGAGAGAAATGGCCTCACTCTGAGCCCCCAAATAGCAGTCTCTCTGTCCAGTCTGGGAGTCAGTGTGTCTCCCCTGGGCAGCGGTGGGGTCAGGTCCTCAGGTGATTACTGGCCTCTGACCAGCGTCTGCTCAGTGGAGGGGAAGGGAGTTCTTCAACATGCATGGCTGCTTCACAGGGGGAGGGAGGGAACACTGAGCAGTCACCAGCTACAGAATACTCGCTCAGAAAAAACATCAGCGCCTTTCCTAACGCAGCCCTTGATCACCCATTCAGTTTGGAGTCTGCTGGGATGAAAAGGGACCAGAGGGTTTCTTCCAGCTGGCGTCAGAAGTAGGTCTCTGCCAAGTGGGTCTCTGTGTGTCAGGTTGTTGCAAGTTCTCAGGCAACTAGCGAGAGCCAAACATACATACAAAGCACACACGGGTGCTCTCCAGCACAGCTGGAGGAAAAGGGCTGTGGGATCAGCTTTCCAAGCTGACACTAAATACCAAGGACGAAAAGTACAGGCAGAGACAGTCTGGAGAGGGCCTTGCAGCCCACCACTAAGCCCGTTGCCCTGTTGACCTGCTGTGGCCAGTCTGTAGCTGCACCAACCTCCAGGGCCACGAGATGCTGAACACCAAGAGCTGAAGCCACTCAGTGCCTCAGCGCTGGCATCTGTCTGTCCACATTGACTTACCAGGTGAGGCCACCTGGACTGCAGAACAGTGCTTCCCCATCCCTCTGCAACTCTGTGAGGAACAGGGGCCAGGCGATGGGGAACCCGGTTAAGTGCACACGTTACCAGACTCAAAGACCTCGGTTTGAGCCCCCGCTTCCTCACCTGCCAGGGGGGACGCTTCACAAGCGGTGAAGCCAGGACTGCAGCTGTCTGTCTCTCTCCCTCTTTATCTCCCTTACCCCTCTCAATTTCTTTCTGTCCTATCCAATAAAATAGAAAGAAAAGAAAATGGGAAAAAATGGCTTCTGGCATGGGTGGGTCTGTAGTGCTGGCAGTCAGCCCCAGAGATAACCCTGATGGATATTAACAAAACAAAACAAAAAAAGATTTGTGAGGAAGTGACTCATGCACATGGTGGCAGGGCACAGCCAGTGTCGCTAAGCAGTCAAAACACAAATGGGAGATGTTCTTACTCAGTCTCCCCCAGAGCCCCCTTGCCTCGAGGCCTTCTTGTGTCTTCTCCTTAAATTGCTACAACATTAGAGCATTTCTAAAAGTCAGGACATATATTGCATGTAGCCTTGTACTCTGCCCAAGTGAAGTAGAGCTACAGGTGTCTGTCTCTCTCCCTCTCTAACTCCCCTTCCCTCTCAATTTCTTTCTGTCTCTATCTAATAATAAAGTAAATTTTTAAAAGTTTTTTAATCTTTATTTATTTATTCCCTTTTGTCACCCTTGTTGTTTTACTGTAGTCATTGTCATTGATGTCATCGTTGCTGGACAGGATAGAGAGAAATGGAGAGAGGAGGGGAAGACAGGAAGGGGGAGAGAAAGTTAGACACCTGCAGACCTGCTTCACCACCTGCGAATCGACCCCCCTGCAGGTGGGGAGCCGGGGGCTCAAACCAGGATCCTTACGCCGGTGCTTGCACTTTGTGCAAAAAAAAAAAAAAAAAAAATTTTTAAGCATTAATATATGGAAAAAACAGAGTGCAACAATGCTGTTCTTCCATTGTTGTTACTGTTATTGTTGCT
Source organism: Erinaceus europaeus (assembly GCF_950295315.1). Lineage (NCBI taxonomy): Eukaryota > Metazoa > Chordata > Mammalia > Eulipotyphla > Erinaceidae > Erinaceus > Erinaceus europaeus. The sequence continues at coordinate 12,634,455 of NC_080181.1, read as the reverse complement.
GCTATTGTTGTTATTGCATAGGACTTAGGGAAATTGAGAGAAGAGGGGAAGACAGAGAGGGAGAGAGAGAAAGACAGACACCTGCAAACCTGTTTCTGCAGACAGAGAGCCAGGTGCTTGAACCAGGATTCTTGCACTGGTCTGTGCTTCGCACAATGGGCGCTTAACCCAGTGTGCTACTGCTCAGCCCTCCAAATTGCCTTTTTTCCCCTCTGTTGGGATCATCACTGGGGTTCTGTGCTTGTGTGGCTCCATCACTCCAGTGGCCTTTGATTTTTATGGTGGGTGACAGCGGCTTGAACCTGAGTCCCCTCATACATGGTACCTGTGACCTTCTACCAGATGAGCCCCTGCCCTGCCCCCTCTGGTTAACTGTTCATTGTTCAGCTTCTGAAAGGCAAAGAGAAGAGCTAAGCATGCTTCTGAAAGCAAACATTGATTGATCGTTTGATAAGTGTTTGGTTTTTTTTTTTTTTCTCTGTGTGGTTTTTGAAAGAGCTATTTTTTATTAGTAATTTAATAATGCTTGACAAGATTGTGGGATAAGAGGGGTACAATTCCCACCACCAGAGTTCTGTGTCCCATCGCCTCCATTGGAAGCTTCTGTATTCTTTATCCCTCTGGGAGTATGGACCAAAGATCTTTACAGGGTGCAGAAGGTGGGGGGTCTGGCTTCTGTAATTGCTTCTGCGCTGGACATGGGGAACAGTGGTGATTTGAAAGGGCTATTTTTGTTTTACATTCTATCAGCAGCATATAACCTTCTTACTGACATTCCCCAACTCACCACTAGATGGACCTGTTTGATGCCTTGTCTTTATATTCACTGAGGTCTACCTAACATGGATCTTAAAGCCGGTCTGCTTGGGTCTTCTATTTGAATGAACAACTCATTCATATAAAATGATAAAAAAAAAAAAAAGCCACTCATCTATCTTAAATGCATGTTAAAAAATACCTGGTGAGCACCTATATGTTTAAACGTCCTGTTTTAAGAAATGAAATCCAGCCAAATAACTCTTTAAACCAAACGTGTTCTGGGGCCTGGTGGTGGTGCACCTGGCTGAGCGCACACATTACAGTGCACAACGACCCGGGTTCGAGTACCCAGTCCCCACCTGCAGAGGGGAAGCTTCACTAGTGGTGAAGCAGGTCTGCGAGTATCTCTCTCTCCCCCTTTTTATCTCCCCTTCTCAATTCCTCTCTGTTCTATCAAATAAAGAAATACTTTTCTCAATTAAAAAAAAAAAACTGAAGTGCTCCCATTCTGACATTCCTCCTCTTATTCCCATTCATGTAAAACTACAATTCTAGGGGAGTCGGTCGGTAACGCAGCGGGTTAAGCGCAGGTGGCGCAAAGCGCAAGGACCGGCCTAAGGATCCTGGTTAGAGCCTCTGATTTCCCACCTGCAGGGGAGTCACTTCACAGGTGGTGAAGCAGGTCTGCAGGTGTCTATCTTTCTCTCCCCGTCTCTGTCTTCCCCATCTCTCTCAATTTCTCTCTGTCCTATCCAACAACAATGACAGCAATAATAATAACCACAAAAACAACAAAACAGCAAGGGCAATAAAAGGGGGGAAAATGGCTTCCAGGAACAGTGGATTCGTGGTGCAGGCACCAAGCCCCAGCAATAACCCTGGAGGCAAAAAAATAAATAAATAAAACCTACAATTCTAGGTCAGAGAGATAGCATAGCAGTTATGCAACAGACTTCCATACCTGAGACTTGGAAGTCCCAGGTTCAACTCCTGACACCACCATGAGCCAGAGCTGAGCAGTGCTCTGGTCAGAACACAGAGAGAGAGAGAGAGAGAGAAAGAGAAACAGACACACACAGATCCAAATTGCCAGTTACCTGATAGCTCACTAAATAAAGTTTCACTTCCCCAGAGCCTGGCACATATAAAGAGCTCATTTGTACCTGTAACATTTATGTCATCCCTCATTCTGTCTTAGACTCAGGTAGGAGCTGTAGGCACTGCTCTGTCGCCTCTTTCGCTGCTCATTGCTACTGTGTTGTGTGAGCACACTGAAATTCATTTCTCCATCTTACTCATTTTTAAAAAAAATATTTATTCCCAGGGGTCGGGCAGTAGCACAGCGGGTTGAGCACACTTGGCACAAAGCGTTAAGGACCAGCTTAAGAATCCAGGTTGGAGTCCCTGGCTCCCCACCTGCAGGGGAGTCGCTTCACAGGGGGTGAAGCAGGTCTGCAGGTGTCTTTCTCTCCCCCTCTCTGTCTTCCCCTCTTCTTTACATTTCTCTCTGTCCTGTCCAACAACAATGACATCAGTAACAACGATAATAATAACCACAACAATGGTAAAACAACCAGGGTAACAAAAGGAAAAAAATGGCCTCCAGGAGCAGTGGATTTGTGGTTCAGGCATCGAGCCCCGGCAATAACCTTGGAGGCAATATATATATATATATTCCCTTTTGTTGCCCTTGTTGTTTTGTTGTTGTAGTTGCTATTGTTGTCATTGTTGGATAGGACAGAGAGAAATGGAGAGAGGAGGGGAAGACAGAGAGAGGGAGAGAAAGACACCTGCAGACCTGCTTCACCGCCTGTGAAGCGACTCCCCTGCAGGTGAGGAGCCAGAGCTCGAACTGGGATCCTTACGCTGATCCTTGTGCTTCACACTACGTGCACTTAACCCACTGCTGCGACTCCTCATCTTACTAATTTTGGACTTGCTTTTTACCATTTAACACTTGGATTTCTGAGATCTGTCTTTCATGCAGCAGCTAAATTTTAGATAAACACCCGGATCTGTGATCTGTATATGATAATCGCGGTCTTACCCGTTTATTTCGCTTCTGCTAATTGGTGTTCATGTGGGCCTCTTCCTCATGTTTTTTATTATTATTATTCCCTTTTGTTGCCCTTGTTGTTTATTCTTTTAGTTGTTATTGATGTTGTCGTTGTTGGATAGGACAGAGAGAAATGGCGAGAAGAGGGGAAGACAGTGAGGGGGAGAGAAAGACAGACACCTGCAGACCTGCTTCACCGCCTGTGAAGAGACCTCCCCTGCAGGTGGGGAGCCGGGTGCTCGAACCGGGATCCTTACTTACTCCGGTCCTTGTGCTTTGCGCCCCGTGCGCTTAACCCGCTGTGCTACCGCCCGGCCCCCCTCATGTTTTAGTAATTATAATTTTTTTTGAGTAGTTGAGCCTGTTCCTTGGGAGAATGATATGACAGGGCAGACTTGGGGCACAGGGTGGGTACAGAGAGGGCGGTGGCATCGGTGAGCACGCGCAGCATCCAGTGGAGCGGCTTTGTGCTCAGGACCGGAATCATGATTGACTGGCTAGGAGCAGGCGAGTTGGGCCTTGCCCCGCAGCGGACAGGTACAGGTGTTTTCCTGGAAGGCAGGTTACAAGTTGGCTTTGCTTCTAGAGCATCTATCTGCCTTGTTTATAGGGCCTTGACAGCCTAAGACTTCTTTTGTTTGTTTGTTTGTTTTTAATTTTCCTTTCTTTATTTATAAAATGGAAATATTGACATGACCATAGGATAAGAGGGGTACAGTTCCCACCACCAGAACACCCCCTCCCTGATAGCTTTCCTGTACTTTATCCCTCTGAGAGTATGGACTGCTTTCAAATCGGATCTAAGCTTGGCGGTTTCCAAATCAGTATTGAGTGTGGGCTTGGGATTCAACATTCTCACAGGAGATTCTTATCTTTTTTTTTTTTTTTCTCCAGGGTTACTGCTAGGCTCGGTGCCTGCACCATGAATCCACCGCTCCTGGAGGCCATTTTTGTTGCCCTTGTTGTTGTAGCCTCGTTGTGGTTATTATTATTACCATTGTTGATGTTGTTCCTTGTTGGATAGGACAGAGAGAAATGGAGAGAGGAGGGGAAGACAGAGAGGGGGAGAAAAAGACAGACACCTGCAGACCTGCTTCACCGCCTGTGAAGCGACTCCCCTGCAGGTGGGGAGCCAGAGGCTCGAACCAGGATCCTTAGGCCGGTCCTTGTGCTTTGAGCCACGTGCGCTTAACCCACTGCGCCACCGTCCGACCCCCTCTTATCTTTCCCCCCCCTCATTTAACCTAGAGACAAATGCAAATAGAAAGTTTCCCATTACCCTTCAGCACTTAATTTCTACATTAACCCTTTCTAGGGCTTTAGTTTATGATAGAATCTTGACTTTCTAGAAATCCCCAAGATCTCTGGAATCCACACTACTTGGATCCAGATCTTGTCTCCCCTCCATTAGAGACCAGTAAAAGCCAGGTTCTGGGGGCTGGTGACATAGCTCACTTGGCTACTGTGCTACTAAGCCTGGCCCCTGTGACACTGAAGGGAAACCTGGATGCTGAGGTCTCTTCTACTTTCTTTCTTTGCCTCTCTCTCTCTCTTTTAAAATGTTTTAAAAATTGTTATTATCTTTATTTTTATTAGAGACCGCCAGAAATTGAGAGGAATGGGGAGATAGGAAGAGAGATGGAGAGACACCTGCAGCCCTGCTTCACCACTCGTGAAGCTTTTCCCCTGCAGCTGGGGCCCAGGGGCTCAAACCTGGGTCCTTGTGCACTGTAATGTGTGCTCAACCAGGTGTGCCATCACCTGACCCCTTTTTAAAATTTTTATTTATTTCCTTTTTGTTGCCCTTGTTGTTTTTGTTGTAGTTATTATTGTTGTTATTGATGTCGTCATTGTTGGATAGGACAGAGAGAAATGGAGAGAGGAGGAGAAGACAGAGGGGGAGAGAAAGACAGACACCTGCAGACCTGCTTCACCGCCTGTGAAGCGACTCCCCTGCAGGCGGTTTCCAAATCTTTATTTACTATTGGATAGAGACAGAGAGGAATTGGGAGGGTAGGTATAGATAGAGAGGGAGAGAAACAGAGACAACTGCAGCCGTGCTTCACTACTTTGTGAAGCTTTCCCCCTGCAGGTGGGGACCAGGGGCTTGAACCTGGGTCCTTGCACACTGTAATATGAGCACTTAACCAGGTGCGTCACCACCTGGTCCCTCTCTGCCTCTCTCTTTCTAAGAGTAAATAAATAAAATTCAGTTTCCAGGCCTTCCAATTCCCAGTCACAAGAGATTGCTATGCTAACAATAACAAACCAGCTCCTTTTTTTTTTTTAATCACTTTTCAAACCCACCATGGACCCAAGGACAGAAATAAATAATTCAACTGAAATCCAAAAAGTAACAAGTTCTTCCTTTAAAAGTTAGGGACAGACCAACCTTTGAGGAGAGCAGTCTGGAGAACTCTCATAAGGCTAGAAATGGACCTACCCTATGATCCTGCAATTCCTCTCCTGGGGATATATCCTAAGGAACCCAACACACCCATCCAAAAAGATCTGTGTACACATATGTTCTTAGCAGCACAATTTGTAATAGCCAAAACCTGGAAGCAACCCAGGTGTCCAACAACAGATGAGTGGCTGAGCAAGTTGTGGTCTATATAAACAATGGAATACTACTCAGCTATTAAAAATGGTGACCTCACCATTTTCAGCTCATCTTGGATGGACCTTGAAAAATTCATGTTGAGTGAAATAAGTCAGAAACAGAAGGATGAATATGGGATGATCTCACTCTCAGGCAGAAGTTGAAAAACAAGATCAGAAGAGAAAACACAAGTAGAACCTGAATTGGAATTGGCATGTTGCACCAAAGTAAAAGACTCTGGGGTGGAGGGGGGGAGAATACAGATCCAAGCAGGATGACAGAGGGCCTAGTGGGGGTTGTATTGTTATATGGAAAACTGGGATATGTTATGCATGTTCAAACTATTGTATTTACTGTCGAATGTAAAACATTAATTCCCCAATAAAGAAATTTTAAAAAAAAGTTAGAGACTGATAGCTATTTCCAGCCTAGCAGAGCTGCTGAAAGTAGCAGGAAACATCATGGGAGATGGTGAGGGGGTAGCCAGCCATAGTGTAAGGAATGTTTGATGACTGCCTGTAGTGAGTTAGAATCCTTGCAAGCCCCAGCACAGACACAGTGTGCACCCACCTGCCAACTCACTCTCTAGGTCTTCCCAAACGCACGTGAAGGGACCCAGTGGTGGTGCACCCATTTGAGTACATGTGTCACCATACACGAGAATGGGGCTTCAAGTCCCTAGCCTCCACCTGCAGGGAGGAAGCTGGACGAGCAGTGAAGCAGTGCTGCAGGTCTCTCACTTCCTTTCTCCCTCTTTATCTCTCCCTCCCCTTTCAGTTTCTCTCTGTCTCTGCCCCTCCCCCCCCCCACCATATATTTTAAAGGGGAAAAAAAATGACCACCAGGAAAGGTGGTTTTCTGTGCTGGCACCAAGCTCCAGCTAGCCCTGGTGGCAATTTAAAAAGAAAAGAAAAAAAGCACATGGGTAATTGGTTGAAAACTGGGCGTCTTGAAGAAACCCATGTATTTCAGGCCTTTAGAGTCTCGCAGAAGGATCTTTATCTCTCAGGCTCTTCCAGAGCTGAAACAATGGATTCTAAAAGGTGGGGCCAGGGCAAAGCAGAAAGAGGCAAGAAATCTCTCTGAGTCACTCTGGATTTTCAGCAGCAGCCACTGCCAGACACTGGAGACAGGAACTAGAGCTCAGAGGGATCTCTGTAGTCACCCAAAGACCGGGCTGGACCTCATGGATAGAGCAGCTGCTGCTGCAACTCAGAAAGCTGGAGTCCAGGCTGTGGAGCAGAGACAGCTTTGTTCCTAGCACTCCTCCCTCAGAGAGCTGGAGGAGTGCTGTAGTTAACCAGATTTCTGGGGCTTTAGCTGGCATTTCTGCAGAGCCAATGGTTCTCAGCATTCTTCTTTAGGAAAGGCTGGGTGATTTTCCAAAGGGGAATATTATTTACTTGCATTTCTATTGTCCTTCTTGACATAATGCCCAGTGTACAATTTAAAAACTCTGAGGCACAAAAAAGAAGCAGGAAAATTGAGCCCATAATCACAGCAGAGAGAAGCAGCTTACCAAGAGATGGATCAGATGTTGGGATGAGATGACAGGAACTTTGAAGTAACTGTGCAAATGTGTTAGTAGATCTAGAGAAAGGCCTTGACAGCATTCACGAGCATATGGGGAACGTCAGCAGAGACAGAAATGAGAAAAATGAACCAAAGGGAAGTGCCACAGATGAAAAACAAGTGATCGTAAGAGAAGGCTTCACGGCCAGCAAAATATCTCCCTTGGATAGTGCACTGCTTCGCCAAGTGTGTGGCCCAGGGTTGAGTCTGGCCCCCACCAAGTTTGAGGAAGCTTTGATGCTGTGATCTCTGTCTCTGTTCCTCTGTCTCTGTCTAAAATAGACCAGAGCGCAGAAGCCCCAGTGACTACAGAAAGGAGAGAAGCATCCCTTCAGTGTGATCAGCAGCCACCTGGACACAGAAGAAAAAAAAGAGTACTATAAAGGAACTTTATTTAGCTAGATAAACATTATAAATTGTGCCTGTAAACTTCAAGATAGTAGCAAGTATATAAAGTAGAACACAGAGAAAAGTTCAGCAGAGGTAGAGCTAGAACTAGAGATATATGGGGGGGGGCAGGTGGTGGCGCACCTGGTTAAGCGCTCACATTACAGTGCACAAGGATCCAGGTTCAAGCCCCTGGTCCCCACATGCAGGGGGAATCTTCACAAGTGGTGAAGTAGAGCTGCAGGTGTCTCTCCGACTTTCTGACTATCTCCCCCTCCCCTCTCAATTTCTCTCTGTCTCTATCCGATAATAAATTTAAAAAAAATTTTTTTAAGAGAGAGAGAGACATGAGAATTAACAGGAAATATGAGAGAGTCAGAAGGGTTAATTGAAGACCTAAGGGTTGTGGGTTTTTTAATTGTTGAAAGCTGAACCATCAAAGTCCAAACAAGATAATCCCAAGTACACACGTGTGAACAGATACACACACACACACACACACACACACACACACACACACACACACAGGGCCAGTGCTGAAATACACACATATCAGACTCAAACTGTGGAAATGAGATGTTTTCAGATAGGCAGAGTGGGAAGACTCTGGAAGAAGTGCACGAAGAGAAAAAGTGGGAGAGTCAGGCCAGCTGGTGAGTCCAGGCGGAAGCACAGAGCTGGAGGGAGGGTTGGAGAGTATTAGCAAAGTGTGTGAGCAGGTGCAGAGGACCAGGCTTAGTATATACATGAAAGAAGAACAACTGTTTAGGTTGAAATTGCTTTCAAAGACCTCAAACTATTTAAGATTAAAAAAAAAAAAAAACAGGATCCTGGTTCGAACCCCCAGCTCCCCACCTGCTGGGGCTGTCGCTTCACAAGCAGTGAAGCAGGTCTGCAGGTGTCTGTCTTTCTCTACCCCCTCTTTCTTCCCCACCTCTCTCCATTTCTCTCTTCCTATCCAACAACAACGACATCAATAATAACGACAACAATAAAACAACAAGGGCAACAAAAGGGAATAAATATTTTTTTTAAAAAAATATGTTTTATGAGGCTTACTGAAATAAGACGTCCCCCAATTCCACAATGGACAGGCAGGTCCAAGGTACCCGCACTTGAGCAAACCTAGGGGACTAGAAATATAACCAGTCAAGTGGAATTGTTTCATTTCGCAGACTGTAGCCAACCAAAATCTATCTTTCATTTTGTATTCACTTGCGGTCTTGGCAGCCTGGATCGGGCATAGAACGTAACCAATCCACCTCATCCTTCCTTTTACTTGTACCTTGGTGGCTCACAATGTAACCAATCCGTTCACACATTACCCTCGTACCTGAGCACACCTGATTGGTGCACCAATCAAAATGTACCTTTTCCCGAAACCACCCTATAACCAATCAACATACGCTGGGCCGGCTTGAAGGGTATATAAGCGGCTTTCCAAAGCCAGTGAACAGTGTAGCTTGGCAGGAGTCCACCAGACTTTTTTGATGTAATTATGTATCTCCTTGCCTAGACTTGTCCTTTGGATCTGCTGCACTCTAGAGCTGAAACACCCTGGAGCTGTAACACTCGGAGCTGTGCCACAGATACTTCCGTAAATGTAACATTACAACATTGGAACCAATATCCAGCCATCAGAGCGGATTACTTCCCTCTCCGCCCGGACAACCTCCCTCCCTTTCCACTGGATTTGTGAATTCAGTGTTGCAGACAGAGTCTGGGCCTTTTCCTATGCTTGTCTCTCCCCTTGCTTTCCTTGTTCATATTAGTATTTTACATAGAAATGAGATTGCTCAGTGTTTACCCTTCTCTTTGTTCTTCCCCTTCTGAGTTATTTTCCTTAGTGTGACCCTCTCCTGTTCCATCCAAGTTGTAGTAAAAAGCAAGAGTTCACATTTATTCACAGATGAGTTGTATGTTATAGTGTATATTTACTATGGCCTCTCTCTCTCTTTCTCTGTCTCTAGGAGAGACTAATGGTTTACAGTAAAATAGAGTAGTGGGTTCATGTGTAACACTTCAAAGTTTTCCACTGAACACTCTAACCCCGCCCCCACCTAGGTCCTCCTCCATCACCATCTTCCAGGACCTGAATACCCCACCCCCACTCCTATACTTTGGTGCAGTATAACAGTACTATGGCTTCTTAACCTGTGCCTCTGTCCTTGGGCTCTTGGATCACTTGCATATCTTGGCAATGGTTCAGAGTACACAGGGATGCAGATAGCCTTTCAGATTAGCCAACTGGCTTTTGTCTACGTAGGGTTTTGTTGTTGTTGTTGTTATTGTTGTTTTACTTTTTAAAATTTCTTTATTGGGTAAATAATGTTTTACATTCGACAGTAAATGCAATAGTTTGAACATGCATAACATATCCCAGTTTTCCATATAACAATACAACCCCCACAAGGTCCTCTGTCATCCTTCTTGGACCTGTATTCTCCCCCCCACACCCACCCCAGAGTCTTTTACTTTGGTGCAACACGCCAATTCCAATTCAGGTTCTACTTGTGTTTTCTCTTCTGATCTTGTTTTTCAACTTCTGCCTGAGAGTGAGATCATCCCATATTCATCCTTCTGTTTCTGACTTATTTCACTGAACATGAATTTTTCAAGGTCCATCCAAGATGAGCTGAAAATGGTGAGGTCACCATTTTTCATAGCTGAGTAGTATTCCATTGTGTATCTAGACCACAACTTGCTCAGCCACTCACCTGTTGTTGGACACCTGGGTTGCTTCCAGGTTTTGGCTATTACAAATTGTGCTGCTAAGAACATATGTGTACACAGATCTTTTTGGATGGGTGTGTTGGGTTCCTTAGGATCCTTCCCTAGGAGAGGAATTGCAGGATCATAGGGTAGGTCTTTTCTAGCCTTCTGAGAGTTCTCCAGACTATTCTCCACAGAAGTTGGACCAATTTACATTCCCACCAGCAGTGCAGGAGGGTTCCTTTGACCCCACACCCTCTCCAGCATTTGCTGCTGTTACCTTTTCTGATGTATGACATTCTCACAGGAGTGAAGTGGTATCTCATTGTTGTCTTTATTTGCATTTCTCTGACAATCAGAGACTTGGAGCATTTTTTTTCATGTGTTTCTCAGCCTTTTGGATCTCTTCTGTGGTGAATATTCTGTCCATGTCTTCTCCCCATTTTTGGATTTTTTTTTATTTCTTTATTGGGGAATTAATATTTTACATTCTACAGTAAATACAATAGTTTATACATGCATAACATTGGCCAGCTCCCCATATAATAATACAACCCCCATTAGGTCTTCTATCATCCTTTTTGGACCTGTATTCTCTGCCCCCCCCCCCAGAATCTTTTACTTTGGTGCAATATTTCAATTCCAGTTCAGGTTCTACTTGTGTTTTATCTTCTGATCTTGTTTTTCAAATTATTTGTTTTCTTGTGGTTGAGTTTGGCAAGTTCTTTATATATTTTGGTTATTAAACTCTTGTCAGATATATGACATGTAAAGATCCTCTCCCATTCTGTGAGAGGTCTCTTGGTTTGGGTAGTAGTTTCTTTTGTTGTGCAGAAGCTTTTTAATTTTATGTAGTCCCATAGGTTTATACTTGCCTTAGTCTTCTTTGTAATTGGATTCGTTTCATTGAAGATATCTTTTTAAAATTTATGCAGAAAAGGGAATTGGGCAGTGGCGCAGTGGGTTAAGCGCACGTGGCGCAAAGCGCAGGGACCGGCATAAGGATCCCGGTTCGAGCCCCCGGCTCCCCACCTGCAGGGGAGTCGCTTCACGGGCGGTGAAGCAGGTCTGCAGGTGTCTATCTTTCTTTCCCCTCTCTCTCTGTCTTCCCTCCTCTCTCCATTTCTCTCTGTCCTATCCAACAACAAAGCAACGTCAACAATGGCAATAATAACCGCAACGAGGCTGCAACAACTAAGGCAACAAAAAGGGGGAAAAATGGCCTCCAGGAGCGGTGGATTCATGGTACAGGCACCGAGCCCAGCAATAATCCTGGAGGAAAAAAAATTATGCAGAAAAAAAGAGTTCTGCCTATATTTCCTCTAAGTATAGTTTCTGGTCTAACATCCAAGTCCTTGATCCACTTGGAATTTACTTTTTTGTATTTGGTGAAATATAGTGGTTCAGTTTCATCCTTCTGCATGTTTCAACCCATTTTTTCCAACACCATTTGTTGAAGAGACTCTGCTTTCCCCACTTAATAGTCTGAGCACCTTTGTCAAAGATAAGATGTCCATACGTGTGAGGGCTTACTTCTGGGCTCTCAATTCTACTCCACTGGTCAGTGTGTCTGTTCATGTTCCAATACCAAGCAGTTTTGTTGACAATGGCCCTGTAATAAATATAATTTGAGATCTGGGAGTGTGATGCCTCCAGTTCTTTCTTCTCAAGATTGTTTTGGCAATTCTAGGTCTTTTCTGGTTCCAGATAATAAACATTTGTAGCATTTGTTCTATTCTCCTAAAAAATGTGGTTGGGAACTTGATGGGAATAGCATTAAATTTGTAGATGGCTCTCGGTAGTCTATTCATTTTGATGATAATTCTTCCAACCCATGAAAATGGAATATCTTCCAAAATGGACAGTGCTGTGGGAGCTGGGCTCAAACCTGGGCCGCACACGCAGAGGGGCTGTCTTGCCAGCAAGACTTTAAGAACAAGGCGGTGAAGCAGGTCTGCAGGTGTCTGTCTTTCTCTCCCCATCTGTCTTCCCCTCCTCTGTCCATTTCTCTCTGTCCTATCCAACAAGGATGACATCAACAACAATAACTACAACAACAATGAAAAACAACAAGGACAACAAAAGGGGAAATAAAAAAAATAAGTGTTGGGGCTGGTGAAATACCTCACTTGGGTAGGACGTTGCATTACCACATGCACAGCCCTGCTTCAAGACCCTCCCCCCCAACACATACGCACATTGAACCTTCAGTGCTGTAGTCTCAGCATTCTCTCTCTCTCTCTCTCTTTCTGTCCTCAGTCTCTGTGTCTACTTCATGCCCTTTCTGATTTCTCTTGTAAAAATGCAGAAAATGATGGCTCTGATGGGGTCTGACCCTCTGAATCACTGTGTTCCATCGCTGGGGAGCCAGAGACGACCCGAACTGCCCCTGAGGCCACAGACAGACTATGACCCACATAGTCAACGACTGCCACCTCTCCAGATTCAAAGGAGGTCTCGAAACTTTACATCAGGCTCAACCTGACGCTGTTGACTGGCTACGGAAGAATGGCAAATGCTAGAAGAAGAAGAACTGTGTTCAAGAAGACTGCCCATTGGCCAGCACCACCCATCTCAACAGTTAGGCTGGTGGGAAATGTCTGCTGTGTCTGAGTTACTGCAATGTGGGGATTTACAACTTTGCTGAGTATTAATGTGATGCAAAAGGAAAGTAAACTTTTGTTTTCAGTGCAGATAATATTTGAGACTTGTCAAACAAAAACTGAATGGAGAGTCCTGCCAGATTTGGAGCTTTTAAGATTGTCCTCTAATCTTTTTTTTTAATTTTTTTAATTATCTTTATTTACTTATTGGATAGAGACAGCCAGAAATCACGAGGGAAGGGGGAAAGAGAGTGGGAGAGAGAAAGAGAGACACCTGCAGCCCCACTTCACCACTCATGAAGCTTTCCCCCTGCAGGTGAGGACTGGGGAATTGAACCCAGGTTCTTGTGCATTGTAACGTGTGCTCAACCAGGTGCACCACCACCTGGCCTCAGATTATTCTCTAATCTTTTTTTTTTTTTTTTGCCTCCAGGGTTATTGCTGGGGCTTGGTGCCTGCACTACGAATCTAGTGCTCCCGGAGGCCATTTTTTTCCCATTTTGTTGCCCTTGTTGTGCTTGTTGTAGTTATTATTGTTGCCATAGCTGTCTTTGTTGGATAGGACAGAGAGAAATGGAGAGAGGAGGGGAAGACAGAGAGGAGGAGAGAAAGATAGACACCTGCAGACCTGCTTCACCGAGCTTGCGAAGTGACCTCCTGCAGGTGGGGAGCCAGGGGCGAGGACTGGGATCCTTACTCTGGCCCTTGCACTTTGTGCCCTGTGCGCCTAAGCTGCTGAGCCACCGCCCCACTCCCTCTCTAGTCTCTTATAACCAGTTTGCCTATCAGTGATTCAGAGACTGTTTAATCAGCATTTGTCTTTATCTGTTTTTTCCAAAGCATTCTTGATTTTCTCATGGGAAAAAAAAAAGTAATTTTGTTTTCTTTGCAGACTCAAAACTTCATCCACTTGTTTAATTGAACTCAATTACATAGTTATGGAAACACAGAACTTGGAAGCAAACATAACTGATTCTTGGTAACGAACAAGTAAAATCCACACAAACAGATGTTTGTGAGCCAGGGACCCCATCCGTTCATGAAAAAGCTTCAGACTGTCAATGTGAGTTTAGGGGCTTTAGGTGACTGAGCCTCTCTCACCCCCTCCCAGAAGCCAGCTTCAATCCAGCCATCGAAAGAGGAACCCTCCTTGTCCTTGTTTTTGTTTTTGTTTTTAAATTGATTTAATAGTGATCGACAAGACCATAGGATAAGAAGGGCACAATTCCAGACAATCCCCACGACGCATAGTTCCGTGGCCCATTCTCTCCATTAGAAGCTTTCCTGTTCTTTCTCCCTCTGGGAGTATGGACCCAGGGTCATTGTGGGGTGCAGAAGGTGGAAGGTCTGGCTTCTGTAATTGCTTCCCCGCTGAACATGGGCGTTGGCAGGTTGATCCATACTCCCAAGCTTGTTCCTGTCTTTCCCCAGTGGGGCGGGACTCTGGTGAGGTGGAGTTCCAGGGTACACTGGTGAAGTCATCTGCCCAGAGAATTCAGGTTGATGTCAAGAAGCATTTGCAACTTGGTGGCTGAAAAGCATTAAGATATAAAGCACAGCAAGTTGTTTAATAGCAGAAACCTAAAGGCAAGAATATGGCAGGTGTGATTTGGGGTCTCCACTTTGGAAGAAGCTAGGAAATCTACTTTAGGTGTATTCCAAGGGGCCCAGGACTTTACTAATTTTACCTGAGCCCAACCGCTAACATTCAGGTGAGCCCTCGTCAGTTTTGATCTCTTTACCTTTTTTTCTTCCTACCTCCAGGGTTATCACTGTTGTTGTTGTTAGATAGGACAGAGAGAACTTGAGAGAGGAGGGGTAGATAAAGAGGGGGAGAGAAAGGTAGACACCTGCAGACCTGCTTCACCGCTTCTGAAGCAAGTGCCCCCCCCAAGGTGGGATGCAGGGATTCAAACCCAGGTCCTTGTGCATGGTAACGTGTACTCCATTGGGTACACCACTGCCCAGCCCCCAAGATATATTATTTTGTAATGTGCACGGCCACATTAAGCTACAAAGGTGGGAGCTACAAAGGTGGGAGGGACAGCTACCCTGGGAAGGTCACTGAAGTCACAGGGACAGGTCCATGGGTTTGGGACAGCTTGTTCCTCTCCTTTCCTCTGAAACAACAGAACAGCAGTAGCAGAGTAGATGCCCTGACCCAGAAATGGTTGGCCAGCTCTCTGCTATTGACAGTTGGACCCAGTAATGTTTGAACAGCTTTCTACTACCACCTGTGCTGAAACCACAGTTCCCTACCTGGCCTGAGGTGACCACACTGAAGCCATGATGGCTACTGGCCAGTCCTGAGGACATCTATGGACAAAAGTCAAGCCACCTAACAGAGGCCTGGAGCAAGTCAGGAATGTCCACTATCTTGTACTTTGAGTTTATTACTCTTTCTTAATTAAGTGTACTATCTCTTTGAAAACCTCTAACAGTCACTTCTTTCCATTTCCCAGCTTGCCTACAATTTCTTCTTGGTAAACTCTGCCCACAAGCCATCAGCACTGTGTCCCCCTGGAATCCTTTAGGCAGGAGGGAATTCAAGGACCCCTCACTGCCCGGCAAACTCTCTGGGCTGGAGAAAACTCGACCAGAGCAAGCCTGGGCTGCTACTCACTCAGCAATGCGAGGGAGATGACTCAGGAACCAAATACATGGCGAGACAATGCAATATCTTTATTGATCAGAGAGCCAAAGCTTTTAAAGGTCCGACCTGGAAGTGGCAAGTTGGAAACAGAAATGGCTAGGAAAGGGGTGGAGAAAAGCAAAAGTGGGCTGGGAAGGTAGGAACTTCCTTAGCAACTGTTGCGAGGGTTTTAACTGGTAGAATTAATAATACCCTGCAGGCAGGGAGGGTCTTGAGGGTAGAAAGAAGATATATCAAAGGAATGGAATGGGTGGGGATCTTTCAGGCGAAACAATGATTGTATAGATAGGCCATAGTATCAGGAATGCAAGGTGTTTTGTGAGGCTCCTCACAATTTCTCGACACCTCACCTATAGGGCAGACACTCAGTAACAAAATGAATTATCTAAGCAAAGGATAAAACTATATTTCAGGACGAAACACACCACATAGACAAGTTTTTTTTTTTTCTTTCTAATGTTTGTCTTTCTTGGGTGGAGGGGAGTAAATGGTTTACAGTATAGTTATTGACACGTAGGTAAATTTCCTCTTCTCACCATGATATTTGTCTGCAAAATACTCTCATCCCCAACCCAGGTCCTTTTCTACCATCATGCACCAGGCCTCCAATCTCCTCCCACTTCCCCAGAGCCCTTTGCTTTGGTGCAATACAACAAACCCAGTCCAAGCTTTACTTTATGTTTTTCCTTTCTGTCCTTGTTTCTGCTCAAGCTCCATCTAAGATGAGGAGAAGGAGATGACAGGGTCAGGTGTTGGTGCACTTGGTTGAACGCACACATTACCCTATGCAAGGACCGGGGTCAAAGTCCCCAACCCCCACCTGCAGGGCTGATGCTTCACAAGAGGTGAAGCAGGTCTGTAGGAGTCTCTGTTTTTCTCTATCTCTCCTTCCCCTCAATTCCTCTCTATTCTTTACAGTTGAGTAGTAGTCTATTGTGCATATACACCACAGCTTTTCACTCATCTGTTGTTGGACACCTGGGTTGCTTCCAGGTTTTAGCTATTACAAGTTGTGCTGCTATGAACATAGGTATACACTTTTATATTCTTTGGATAGGTGTGTTGGGCTCCTTAGGATATGTCCCCAGGAGAGAACTGCAGGGTCATAGGGTAGGTCCACTTCTAGCCTTCTGAGAGTTCTCCAGACTGCTCTCCACAGGGGTTGGACTAATTTACATTCCCATCAGCAGTGCAGGAAGATTCCTTTGACCCCACAACCTCTCCAACATTTGTTATTATTGTTCTTTCTAATGAAATTGAACTATTACAGGGTGGGATAAGGAAAATAACAATGGGAACAAAGATGAAATGTGTGTTAGAAAGTGGCTTTCAGGCAACAAATATTTAAAGCAATATTCTTTTTTTAAATATTTATCTTATTTATTTCCTTTTGTTGCCCTTGTTGTTTTATTGTTGTAGTTATTATTGTTGTTGTTGTTGGATAGGACAGAGAGAAATGGAGAGAGGAGGGGAAGACAGAGAGGAGGAGAGAAAGATAGACACCTGCAGACCTGCTTCACCGCTTGTGAAGCGACTCCCCTGCAAGTGGGGAGCCAGGGTTCGAACCGGGATCCTTATGCCGGTCCTTGTGCTTTGTGCCACCTGCGCTTAACCCGCTGTGCTACAGCCCGACTCCCATTAAAGCAATATTCCTATTGAAGGTGTGAATGATGCCAGGCTAGTAAGCTCTTTCTTTATGTTATAGCACTGTTAGGAAGTAGAAATGTTCTTTCCCAGATTTATGCATTCCCCACTTTCTGATTATCACTATAGTAGGATCATAGTCAAGCTAGTTAGATTTTTTCCCCTACAATTAATCAAATCCACTTAGAGAAGTGGTTCCCCAACTTTATCAGATAGAATCAGCCCAGAGTTTAGGATCCTTAAGCTCTGGGAAGGAGTCCTGAATTTTTGCATTTCCATTTAAATTCCCAGATGCTGAAGGTCCTTTGAGAATCACTGTGCTCACAGGAAAGTGGACTTTCCAATGTGAACACAGAACTCAGGTTTAGAAAAGCTGAGGAGTACAGACACTTGCACATAAAAACAAACCTCTAGGGGGTCGGGTGGTAGTGCAGAGGGCCAACGTAAGGATCCTGGTTCAAGCCCCCCACTCCCCGCCTGCAAGGGGGTTGCCACAAGTGGTGAAGCAGGTCTTCAGGTGTCTGTCTTTCTTTCTCCTTTCTGTCTTCCCCATCTCTCTTGATTTCTCTCTGTACCATCCAACAATGACATCAATAACAATAATAATAACCCCAACAACAATAAAACCAGGACAACCAAAGGGAAAATAAGTAAATAAATAAATATTTTTTAAAAAAACACCTCTAGCGACCTACAGATGTTCCTGTCCTACAGCAGAGGTTTGCTATAAGTGTAGTAAGTTGACAAAGGTTTCTGTCTGGGTGGAGGTAGATAGCATATGGTTATGCAAAGAGACTCTCATGCCTGAGGCTCCAAAGTCCTGGGTTCAATCCTTACAACCACCATAAACCAGAACTGAACCGTGCTCTGGTTAAAAATAATAATAATAAAGTTTCTGTTTATTTTTTTCTTCACTATGTAAACTTTCTCAGCAAGATTCTGGCTTTTGATATGTTAATGAAGACAATGCATTATAACATTACAAAATCTTCAAGTGGATATCACTGTAAGTCCACATCTATATGCTACAGGTCACTAGGCTGTCACCTATGCTTTATGATCCCCGAAAAATAGGGTGAGTAACTTGATATAGAAAAAAACGACATTTCCCACAATCCCTAGTACCAAGAAACAATGAAAGGAGCAAGTGCCCAAAGGAAGAATGCAAGGCAAATAAATGACTGGACAGCAGAGAACCTGGAATCTGACCTTTGACTCTGAGTCATAAATACCAGAAACAGGAAGTGAAATAAGCAGCAGCTTGGAGGAGCTGGAGGGAGGTGTAATTGGAATTGAGAACCTGGAGCTGAGCAGAACTGAACCGAGCAGAGAATATGTGAGGGCTGGGCCAGCATGGGGAGAAAAAAGACTGGAGGTGGAGGTGGAGGTGGATGTTTCTTTTTGGAGTGGCTTTCTCCCTTTCTTTTTTTTTTTTTTTTTTTTTTTTCCCACCGCCCAATCTCCATATCCCACCCCCTCCCCTGATAGCTTTCCCATTCTCTATCCCTCTGGGAGCATGGACCCAGGGTCGTTGAGGGTTGCAGAAGGTAGAAGGTCTGGCTTCTGTAATTGCTTCCCCGCTGAACATGGGCGTTGACTGGTTGGTCCATACTCCCAGTCTGTCTCTCTCTTTCCCTAGTAGGGTGTGTCTCTGGGGAAGCTGAGCTCCAGGACACATTGGTGGTGTCTTCAATCCAGGGAAGTCTGGCCGGCATCCTGATGACACCTGGAACCTGGTGACTGAAAAGAGAGTTAACATACAAAGTCAAACAAATTGTTGAGCAATCATGGACCCAAAGCTTAGAAAAGTGGAGAGGAAGTATTAGGGAGGTACTCACTGCAAACTCTAGTATACTTCTGCTTTCTTACTTTGGTGCCATACTCCAAACTCAGTCAATTTCTGCTTTGCGTTTCTACTTCTTTTTTTTTTTTTTTTTTTACATGCATAACATTCCCCAGATTCCCATTTAGCAATACAACCCCCACTATTTCATTCATCATTTTTCATGGACCTGTATTCTCCCCACCTACCCACCCACCCCAGAGTCTTTTACTTTGGTGTAATACTCCAATTCCATTTCAGGTTCGACTTGTGTTTTCTTTTCTAATCTTGTTTTTCAGCTTCGGCCTGAGAGTGAGATCATCCCATATTCATCCTTCTGTTTCTGACTTATTTCACTCAACATGATTTTTTCAAGGTCCATCCAAGATCGGCTGAAAACGGTGAAGTCACCATTTTTTACAGCTGAGTAGTATTCCATTGTGTATATATACCACAACTTGCTCAGCCACTCATCTGTTGTTGGACACCTGGGTTGCTTCCAGGTTTTGGCTATTACAAATTGTGCTGCCAAGAACATATGTGTACACAGATCTTTTTGGATGGATGTGTTGGGTTCCTTAGGATATATCCCCAGGAGGGGAATTGCAGGGTCATAGGGTAGGTCCATTTCTAGCCTTCTGAGAGTTCTCCAGACTGTTCTCCACAGAGGTTGGATCAATTGACATTCCCACCAGCAGTGCAGGAGGGTTCCTTTGAGCCCACACCCTCTCCAGCATTTGCTGCTGTTACCTTTTCTGATGTGTGACATTCTCACAGGAGTGAAGTGATATCTCATTGTTGTCTTGATTTGCATTTCTCTGACAATCAGAGACTTGGAGCATTTTTTCATGTGTTTCTCGGCCTTTTGGATCTCTTCTGTGGTGAATATTCTGTCCAATTCCTCCCCCCATTTTTGGATGGGGTTATTTGTTGTCTTGTTGTTGAGTCTGGTAAGCTCTTTATATATGTTGGTTATTAAACTCTTATCTGATGTATGGCATGTAAAGATCTTCTCCCATTCTGTGAGGGGTCTCTTGATTTGGGTAGTGGTTTCTTTTGCTGTGAAGAAGCTTTTTAATTTGATGTAGTCCCATAGGTTTATACTTGCCTTAGTCTTCCTTGTAGTTGGATTCGTTTCATTGAAAATGTCTTTAAAATTTATGCGGAAAAAAGTTCTTCCAATATTTTCCTCTAAGTATCTGATAGTTTCTGGTCTAACATCCAAGTCCTTGATCCACTTGGAATTTACTTTTGTATTTGGTGAAATACAGTGATTCAGCTTCATTCTTCTGCATGTTTCAACCCATTGTTTCCAACACCATTTGTTGAAGCTTTCTCCCTTTCTAATTTAAGGCAATAAGATCCCATTTTCATAAATTAATATTTGTTGGCTGTATATTGTTATAGACCATGATGGGCAGAAAAAAAGAGAAGTTTATTACACTGGTGGGCCAGTCTGAAATACTCCAGAGAAAGTGCCTGGCTCCCAACCTTGGGTTAAACTGCCATTTATTTATTTAAAGATTTTTATTTATTTATTCATGAGAAAGATAAGAGAGAGAGAGAGAGACGGAGAGAGAGAACGAACCAGTCATCACTCTGGTACATGTGCTGCCAGGGATTGAACTCAGGACCTCATGCTTGAGAGTCCAGTGCTTTAGCCACTGTGCCACCTCCTGGACCACAAAATGCCTTTTATAGTCTATTCCAAGTCTTATCAGCACAAGCAAGAAAGCCAGGAAGTACAGAAGCAAAATTAAAAGCAGTTAGCTCTTGCGGTTTAAATTACAGGAGATTTTGCAACTCACCACCATCAATAACAATAAAATTTTCAACTAGCAGATGCATTGTTCAGGACTATTTCATGGACTGTTTCACCCTAAATATGATGAAGTAGTCTGCCCTAGTTATGATCTAACTTGGTTTTTTTTTTTTGTTTTTTTATTTTGTTTTTTGCCCTTTTGTTGCCCTTGTTATTATTGTTATTATTATTGTTGTTATTGCTGTCATTGTTGTTGACCTAACTTGTTTTTATTTTTAAAAATATTTTATTTCGTATATTTTAATGAGGAAGAGTAGATACAGAGAGAGAGACAGAGACACCAGAACACTGCTCAGTTCTGGCTTATTGTAGGGCTGGGGATTGAACCTGGGACCTCAGAGCCTCAGGCTTGAAAGGCTTTTGCATAACCTTTTGCTGTCTCCCCAGCCCCCCTAACTTGTTTTTATACATTGTAATTCTCTTTGTTTTATACTTGGCTATTTTTAATTTTTTTGTATTTATTTATTTATTGGATAGAGCCAGCCAGAAATGGGGAGGGAAGGGAGGAGGTAGAGAGGGAGAGAGACAGAGAGACACCTGCAGCCTTGCCTCACCACTTGTGAAACTTTCATCCTGCAGGTAGGGACCGGGGGCTTGAACCCAGGTCCTTGCACATTGTAAAACCACCTGGCCCCTCTTAAGTCTACTTTCAGTCTGACTCCTTCTCTCTTTTTGGCTACATCTCCACTGCAATATTAGCCCCTAAAAGATAGTAGCCTCAAATTAGTGAATTCTATACTAAAGCAGGCAAGAACTCCATATTAATTTGGGGGCATGAGGCTTCCCTGTAACATATTTACAACACACAAAATTCACCACTTGAGGTCTGGTTCTACCATTCACCATACAATTTGCCCCCTTCTTGTAACCTCTAATTTGGCCTTACATTCTGAAAGTTTGTATTTCTTTTTTTTAATTTTAACAAATGTTATTTACTTAACACAGGCTTATATTATGATGAAATGTTAGAATAGTCTCACACCTGTGCATGTGTATATGACTCAACCTCACCCACCACCAAGATTCTAGTGCATCTAACAGCCACCAGCTTTCAGAGTCTAAGAATTTGTTTTGGCATTATCACTGCAAATTTATTTTTCTTTTTTTATATTCCACATATAAGTTTAAAAAAAAACTGGTAAACTATTTTTCATTTCCTACCTTTATAAAACTTTGTGTATTTTTTTAAAAGTTTTATTTGTTTTAGTGAGAGAGAGACAGGGAGACGTGTACACACACACATAACCACTGCTCAGCTCTGGCTTATGGTGATGCTGAGGATTGCATCTGGGACCTCAGAGCCTCCGACATCAGTCTTTTTGTATAACATGTATGCTGTCTCTCAGCCCCCCAAACTACATTTCTCTATCTCATTAAAATAAAATCAATAAAAAAAATTTTTTTAAATGTTACCAAAAAAAAAAAAAAAAGAGGGACCAGGCTCAGCACTCACAATACAGTGCTCAAGGACCCGGGTTCAAGCCCCTGATTCCCACCTGCAGTGATGAAGCGCAGGGCTGCAAAGTTGTCTTTCTGTCACTTTCCCTCTCTGTCTTACCACTCTTCTCCATTTCTGTCTCTATCCAATAATAAATAAATAAAAATGTGTTTTTCTTAATAGAAGAAAAAAGGAATGCTTGCACTGGGGTGCATGTACCTATGTACCTGCTTCCGAGCAGAGAAGCTACCCGGACGCCCTGGTGCAGAGTAAACAAAACCGGACCCTGACTCTCCATCCCTCTTGGCCAGGGTACCTGCCGCTGATTGGCGCCCACCTTGAGTCGGGGGGGGCGTGGCCGAGCGCGCGGCGCCCACGTGACCTCAGAGAGCCGCGGGTCGCCCGGTCGCGCGATCTACCGTCATATCGGCTTATGCCGCCGGCTCCTGATTGGCTGGCAGCTTCCAGCGCTGGGAGCGTAAGCGCTGGCTCCGCCCCCCCGGGAGGTGAGCGGGGGCGGCCTCGCTCTCACGCGGGCTTGGGCTGCCTCCGGGCCCGGCGTCGGCGGAGCGGGCAGAGCTGGGCCTGCAGCGCTGCAGGTAGGGCGGTGACCCAGGGCGGGGAGGCCGGCGGGGTGCTGCGAAGGGTGGGCAGCGGGGACGGGACGGGAGGGGGCGCCGGCACTTTGTCGCGGGGCGCGTCCCCGGCTGCGGCCTGAATCCCCGCTTGGCTGCAGGGGGTTGTCTGTCCGGTCGGAGGAGCAGGACAGACCGCCAGGTGGGCGCCGCGTCTCCCTCGCAGCGGGGCGGGGCGGGGCTGCTGCTGCTTCCTCCCCTCTGCCGCTTCTTTTTCCTTTTTAAGTTGTTTCTTGACTGCGGAATCGCCTACCTTTCAAACGGTGAGATGTAAAAGTGTAAAGAAATCAGCTGCAAGCACCGGTTGCGCCTTTTTTTAGTCACTTGCATGTCTTTTTTTTCTTCTTTTTCTTTTCTTTTTTTAATATTTATTTTATTTGTTTATTCCCTTTTGTTGCCCTTGTTGTTTTATTGTTGTAGTTATTATTGTTGTTGTCGTTGTTGATAGGACAGAGAGAAACGGAGAGAGGAGGGGAAGACAGACAGGAGGAGAGAAAGACAGACACCTGCAGACCTGCTTCACCGCCTGTGAAGCGACTCCCCTGCAGGTGGGGAGCTGGGGTTCGAACCGGGATCCTTACGCCGGTCCTTGTGCTTTGTGCCACCTGCGCTTAACCCGCTGCGCTACAGCCCGACTCCCTTTTTTTCCCTTTTTTCTTTCCATTACCAGAACACTGCTCAGCTCTGGCTGATGGAGGTGCGTGGGGAGGGGGCTTGAACTTGGGACTTTGGAGCCTCAGGCGTGAGAATCTTCTTGCATAACCATTACGCTGTCTACACACACGTACACACCCTTCCACCCTCTCACTTCTCTAGTCTTATCTACGTTTAGATCTGAGAAGCAGAAACCTTTATTTGTTTATCCACTTGTTTATTTATCTACCTCCACCTAGGGGGGCACCGGATTCAGGTGGGAAAACAAGCTGTTCTCAGTGGCCTGGCCTTCGGGACGGACGGACAGCAGGCTGGGCAGGGTGGTCGAGGGCACAGGGGCAGAGGGCCTTGAACTTCAGGAGAGAGAAGCCGGGGCTGCTGGCGAGCAGGGGTGAGCAGAAGAGGCCTGGGGGAAATGCTGGAAGAAACACGACCCGGCGGGAGTCGGGCGGGAGCACAGCGGGTTAAGCGCAAGGACCCGCGTAAGGATCCCGGTTCGAGCCCCCGGCTCCCCACCTGCAGGGGAGTCGCTTCACAGGCGGTGAAGCAGGTCTGCAGGTGTCTTTCTTGCTCTCCTCCTCTCTGTCTTTCCCCTCCTCTCGCCATTTCTCTCTGTCCTGTCCAACAACAACGACATTAATAACAACAAGGGCAACAAAAAGGAATAAATAAATATTAACAAAAAATGGTTTAAAAAAAAAAAAAAAGAAACATGACCGGGCTAGACAGATGGTGTTTGCAGTCTGAAACTGGGTGGTCGCTAGGCAGATCTTATCTAGCTCACTAGCTAGCTGTAAATATAAATAGGGAGTCAGGTGGTAGCGCAGCTGGTTAAGTACAGGTGGCTCAAGTCTTATATATATAAATATGAATACAAATAAGTATATATATATATATTCAGCCAAAACCAAGAGACCAGGCTCGCTGAAATCAACACTCCCTGCTGTTATTTTGTCAGTTGCTGAAATAGTCCTGCCCTCGCTTTCTGTACTTGTAAGGTGAGGGTTAGGGTAACAGCTATGTCAGACTTGTGAGAATTGGATGCAGGAATACGTCAGCCGTGCTCTAGTATGTGTTATCAATAAGTATTAGCTATTACTAGTTTTCATATATATGCTTTATTTATTCCCTTTTGTTGCCCTTGTTTTATTGTTGTAGTTATTATTGTTGTTGGATAGGACAGAGAGAAATGGAGAGAGGAGGGGAAGACAGAGGGAGAGAGAAAGACAGACACCTGCAGACCTGCTTCACCATCTGTGAAACGACTCCCCTACAGGTGGGGAGCTGGGGGCTTGAACTGGGACCCTTACAGTGGTCCTTGCGCTTTGCGCCACCTGTGATTACCCGCTGCACTACTGCCCGACTCCCACTTTATTTATTTATTAAAGAGAGGGATAGGAGAAGACACATACAAAGAAGGAGAAAGAACCAGACATCACTCTGGAACATGTGCTGCCTGGGGTGGAACTCAGGACCTCATGCTTGAGAGTCCAACCCTTCATCACCACCCGGACCACAACTTCCTTTTCTTGTTCTATTTTTTTCCCCCCACCAACTGTATCCTGGGGCTCTATGCCTGTATGATTGCATGATTGCATGATGATTCCTTCCCCCCTCCGTCCTTTTTTTTCTTTTTTCATTTAGATAGAATCAGAGTTTTTGTTTTTTCCTTTCAGATGAAGGATGAGAGACAGAAGGGGAGGCCCCACAGCATTGCACCTCCATTCAGGTACTCCTGTATAGTGGGAGCCTCAGACCCTGGTCCTCATGGTCTACCTGGTGAGCCAGAAAAGTTGTGGTCTATATACACAATGAAATACTACTCAGCTATTAAAAATGGTGACTTCACCGTTTTCAGCTGATCTTGGATGGACCTTGAAAAATGCATGTTGCGAGTTGGGCGGTAGCACAGCGGGTTAAGCGCACGTGGCACAAAGCACAAGGACTTTAATAAGGATCCCGGTTCAAGCCTCTGGCTCCCCACCTGCAGGGGAGTCGCTTCACAGGTGGTGAAGCAGGTCTGCAGGTGTCTATCTTTCTCTCCCTCTCTGTCTTCCCCTCCTCTCTCCATTTCTCTCTTGTCCTATCCAACAACAATGTCATCAACAATAATATTAACAACAACAATATTAACTACAACAACAATAAAAACAAGGGCAACAAAAAGGAAATAAATATTAAAAAAAAAAAAAAGAAAAATCCATGTTAAGTGAAATAAGTCAGAAACTGAAGGATGAATATGGGATGATCTCACTCTCAGGCAGAAGTTGAAAAACAAGATCAGAAGAGAAAACACAAGTAGAACCTGAACTGGAATTGTCATATTGCACCAAAGTAAAAGACTCTGGGTGGGGGGGAGAATACAGATCCAAGAACGATGACAGAGGACCTAGTGGGGGATGTATTGTTATATGGATAACTTGAGGAATGTTATGCATATGCAAACTATTTTAATTACTGTTGAATGTAAGACATTAATTCCTCAATAAAGAAATGAAAAAAAAAAAAAGAAAGAAAGCAAAAGGTAATGGTAGCTGCAGTCATCCTGAGCCTTTTTTTTTCCTTTTTCCACTGGGGCTTCAAAGCTCCTGGTTGACTCAAATCTGGGTCACGATCATGACACAGTAGCTACACTGTTCAGGTGAGCTGTTTTTGTTGACCGAAACCTAATTACACTTTACAGATCACCACGTCTTAATAACAGTTGTGTTTGTGCAAAGGCAAAATAATGTTTCATAAAAAGCTGCTTCATTTTCTGTCTTTCATAGAAGCTTCTGTTTCACTCTGGGACACTGGAATCTGTGGGGCGGTTGCCTTCAGGCCATATGAACCCCGTAACAAAATGATGTGACACTGAGAAATAGTCAAGAGGCAGGAGAAGTTAATTCAGCTTCATGGACTTTGCATTTCTGATTTGAATTCCTGGTCATGTTTATTTACTTGGTGAGCCTACAAACAACTCTAATTGCCTGCTCACAGCTTCTTCGTATAATATTAATACCTGTTTCTTTAAAGGATCTAATGAGATGATGTATGTAGTAAATATTAAACTTAGCTGTATATTGACTGTCTGCTGTGTCTACTGGTGCTGAGAGACTGTGCATTCACTTAACCTCTCAGTCATACAATATTTTATAGAGAGGTTTCCTCCACTTCAAGGTGTGAGTTTAAGTGCATATTTCAAAATTGAATTGCAGTGTTGAGGTCCTGTTGTTTGCTGTGATACTTGTTACAGAATGAATTAAAGGTTGGATAGATATATAGGATTATTTAGTGGTGTTAAAATTTTCTTTTCCTTAATAAGTGAGAAAGAAATCTTTTCAATTCAGCACAAACAAGGGGCTGAATACCATTATAGACAGAGCTTATAGACTTTGATTTTAAGAGTTTCAGAGTCCACCCAGAGACCGGGCAGATGATGAAAGTATAATTCACCAGGAAAGCAGAAGTGGTTCTGAGTCTTGGGGATGATGTGCAACCTCACTCATGTGTAGGGGTCATGTTTTTGCTCTCAGACTAGTCAGAATCTAAAGTAAAGGTAGGGTGATGTTCTCTGTTGGTAAGGCACTTGCGTAGTATTATAACTCCTCTGCCAAAGTGGCCTGTGCAGTTGGATTTGGCGTAGTGGAGTAAATAACATCTTTGTTGATTTTGACCTGCTGCTGGAGATGCATGCCAGTATTAAGAAATGAGCGTTCTGAAATGCGAAAAGCCCTGTAGGAGGTCGTATCTGAAAGTGGAGTGAGGACTCCCTGCTGGCCATAAAAGGGGGAGACGTCACCCCACCGATCAGCTCAGCTGATAGCTCCTGGAAACCTCAGTGCTCAGTAAGTGATGGGGAGAGTGGGAGAAACCCTTGCTTTTTAATAGCAGGTAGAAAAGTTGACTGGTGTGCTAGGTGCTGGTTCTGTGCGCGGGCTCTCCCCCCACCCCCACCCCCACCCCCCCTGCACTCTGGGCCAGCGAGGAGACTCAGTTGGAAAGTGTACTTGCTCTGTGGTGTGCACGATCCAGGTCCAAGCAGACCCCACCACACTGAAGGAAGCTTTGGTGCTGGGGTGCCCTTCTGGGTCTCAATTTCTATCTCTCTCCATCTGAAAAACTCATCTGGAACAGTGAAGCCTCTGTGGCAATTAAAAAAAAAGTCAGCAATGATTTAAAAAAAAAAACACAACAAGCAGAAAACAGCTAGCGTCCACAGGATTGGAGCAGGGCTTCTAATCTACCTGCGCATCTTGGTGCGTAGTCTTTGGCTGGGCCCAGCACGCCTCTGTAGCTGGTAGCTTTGAGGCAAGTTGAAATGGAAGGCAATGGGAAAAGATGGTTTTTCTCGTACTTTTTTGTGCAGTCGGCTCAAGTTTTTGTTAAGGACAATGTTTCTAGCACTACCACCACCATTGTTACTGGAATATAGCTCTTTTCATCAAGGAATGTCGGACTCGTGGAATAAACAAGCCTTTGTACCGTTCACAGTAGTTAACGGGTCTAGGAATCAGAACGAACTGCAATTTCGGTCATAAGATGAATCTCAACATCATGAATGCTTGAAATAATGTTGATAAATTAGCACTAATAGATGCTTAACATTTTCACGGGCAACAAGACATGAAAATGAACCAGCAGGTAAAGGTTTTGAAAGAATTTGCATCAGACTAGGGAGAGAACAGAAGGCATCCTTGTTCAATCCCCAGCTCCACCAGAAACCAGAGCCGAGCAGTTTTGGTTTAAAAATAATGATTTAAAAAAAAAAATTGATATTGCTGATGGGAAGCTGCTATCTGGCTTCATTAATATGATTATATAATATTGTTTTAATTATTATCAACATGAATGCCATGCCATCTAAGTGTATATTTTACTTACATTTACCTTACAAGATATATTAATAAAAAAATACATATATATAGGGTAGGGGGTAGCATAATGGTTATGCAGAAAGACTTCCATACCTGAGACCAAGTACATAAAATCTGTCTATTTTTATCTTGTGGTACTGGAGAATGAACCCAGAGCTTCACGCAAGTGTCATTTCGCCGAGTGGCTCCCCCAGCCAGATTTTCCATTTTATTTTTATTTTGTTTTACTTTATTTTTAGAGAGATTGGTCATGCAGCACCCCTGCTCTGTCATCCGTGGAGCTCCCCCCCAGTTCTCCTGTGTGGTGCCTATATGCTCTTGTCTGTGCTCCGGCCCTCGGCTCAGCCGGAGAGTCCAGTAGTCACAGCCAGAAGTCAGTCAGGGAAGCCGACACTGGGAATTGCTGCCCATTGATCACAGTGGTCAAGGTGATGTGTTTACGAAACACACCAACCAGAAAGTTTGACCTGTACACACAGCAAGGGTGACAGCAAGAATTAAGCCTTAGGAATGACCCCATACTGAGCTTGCTTAAACAAAGACTCAAGTTAGCTCCTATAAATACATTCACGGAACTAAAGCAAACCATTTCTAAAGTACTGACAAAGTACCTGAGAGCATCTTCCCACCAGAGACTGTCAATAAAATCATAGGATTTTTTTAAAGATCCAAATATAAATTTCAATGCTGAAACCATTTACTTATTTATTTATTTATTTATTTATTTATTTAAGACAGCCAGAAATTGAGAGGTGGAGAGACATCTGCAGCCCTGTTTCCCCACTTGTAAAGCTTTCCCTCTGCAGGCGGGGCTGGGGGCTCAAACTCAAGTCCTTGCACAGTGTAATGTGCACTCAACCAGGTGAGCCACCACCCGGTCCCAAGAAGTTGAAATTATTATATTGGCAGTTAAAAATTAACTGTCAGGGAGTTGGGCGGTAGCGCAGCAGGTTAAGCACATGTGGCGCAAAGCGCAGGGACCAGCGTAAGGATCCCGGTTTGAGCCCCCGGCTCCCCACCTGTAGGGGAGTCGCTTCACAGGTGGTGAAGCAGGTCTGCAGGTGTCTGTCTTTCTCTCCCTCCTCTCTGTCTTCCCCTCCTCTCTCCATTTCTCTCTGCCCTATCCAACAACAATGATGTCAGTAATAACTACTACAATAAAACAAGGACAACAAAAGGAATAAATAAATATAAAAAAATTAACTGTCAACTTTGAGCTTAACTCCAAAGAGCTTGATGATAAAGCGATTGAAAATAGGAGTTTAAAAAAGGAGGGGGGTATTTTAAGTAGTATTGTCTTCAGACCCCTCAAATTTGGTGACACACATTAATCAGTATACCCAGGAAGGTCAACAGTATGAACTACGGGGTAGCTATACAGATATTCTGAAATCAGGTAGTGGTGGTGATTATAAAACTGAAAATATGCTAAAAGAAAAAAGTTCCTGGAGTCTACTTTTATTTTTTTCTTTCCTCCAGGGTTATTGCTGGGGTTTGGTGCCTGCACTACAAATCCACTGCTCCTGGAGGCCATTTTTTCCCTTTTTGTTGCCCTTGTTGTTTATTGATGTTGTCACTGTTGGATAAGACTGAGAGAAATGGAGAGAGGAGGGGAAGACAGAGAGGGGGAGAGAAAGACACCTGCAGACCTGCTTCACCGCCTGTGAAGCAACTCCCCTGCAGGTGGGGAGCTGGGGTTCAAACTGGGATCCTCACGCGGGTCCGTGCACTTCGCGCCACATGCACTTAACCCGCTGCGCTACTGCCTGGCCCCCTGGGCTGTACTTTTTAAACAGTGACTTTAATGATGAATTGTCTGTCAAAATTAATTAAAAACTAAAAAGGTAAATAAGTATTTACAGAGTGTGGAGAGATTTTCAAGATAACATTGCATTTTCTATTATGCCACCTCTTGTAAGGAAGATTTAAAAAATCACAATAGTTTGATCTTAAATTAAAAATCAGCATATGGCTTCATAGTGAGCTGGTGAGAACTGGGTACAAGCTGACAGGGTGAGGCTTGTGGTACAGAGACGGAGGGAGTGAGGCGCCTCACGTCTAGCTTTCGTGTTATCTAGGTGTTGTTTTGAGCTATCTGTACGTAGTATTTTTTGAAAGACTTTCTGTAGCTCTGGGGACTTGATGGGGAAATGGGCTCCATGTAAGTAAGAAAATCAGACTGGAAACTGTCCCTTCTTACAGGTAAGTTCATTTAGGCCACTAAGCACCTGGGAGCTAAGGCAGATAGGAATCTTCCAGGCTGTTCCTGCCAATGACTGGATAGTTCTAACCTATGCCTCTGAAGGCTGGACACATTCTCTGCTGCAAACAGTAGGTCATAGGGAGCCAGGCAGCGGGGAACCAGGTTAAGTGCACATAGTATGAAGTGCAAGGACCTGCACAAGATTCCCGGTTCAGTCCCTGGCTCCCCACCTGTAGAGGGGTCACTTCACAGGTGGTGAAAAAGGTCTGCAGGTGTCTTTCTCTCCCCCTCTCTATCTTCCCCATCACTCTCAATTTCTCTGTTTCCTAGCCAATTAACACAAACAAACAAATAAACAAAACAAAACAAAAAAAGGAAACATTGGCCACCAAGAGCAGTGGATTTCTAGTGCAGGCGCCAGGCCCCAGCGATAACTCTGGAGGCACAAATAAATAGATCATAGATAACGGGCTTAGCTCACAAAAGCTGAATGCAGAGTCCCCGAGTGATGCAACAGGGAGATGAATATAAGAGAGATTCAGTGTTTGCTCCACTCACTGAGATGTTTCTAAAGTTACAGTAAGGGTTGGCAGAGTTTTCTTTCAAAGGACTGGGTAATACATGGCTCAGGCTCCACGCGTCCCACAGCCCCTGCGCAGTCACCCCGCACCAGCTGTCTTGGTAGTGGAGGAGTTAGTGGACAGTATCATTACATGGCCGCTGTGTCCCAGGGAAGTTGGCCAGGTCTGGCCAACGGGCCACAGTTTGCCAGCCCCTTAATCTAGAATATCGAGTAGGGGGAAAGCAGTGATGGATTCTGCTTCTTCTAGAGAGTTATCCCCTTTTTCAGCACTGGAGCAGAAGTCTGAGTGTGGCTCCTTCTGTGAGAGAGGGTGTGGAACTGGAAGCAGTCGGTTTAGGCTGAGCAGCCTGTGGCTCGGGCCCCTAAGTTTCAGTCTTCTCTGCTCACTGCGCTACCACAGAGCACCCTGGGAGAGAGTACTGAGGTGGAATTAGATCTGGACTTGAGCTTGCCTGTCTGCCTTTTCTCCTTTCTTCCCATTTATTTTTTTAAATATTTATTCCCTTTAGTTGCCCTTGTTTTATTGTTGTAGCTGTTGTTATTGTTGATGTCCTTGTTGAATAGGACAGAGAGAAATGGAGAGGGAGAGAAAGACAGACACCTGCAGTCCTGCTTCACCGCCTGTGAAGCGACTCCCCTGCAGGTGGGGAGCCAGGGGCTCCAACCGGGATCCTTGCGCCGGTCCCTGCGCTTTGCGCCACCTGCGCTTAACCCGCTGCGCCACCGCCCGACCCCCTCTTCCTGTGTATTTTATTGCCACCGGAATTATCCCTGAGGCTCAGTGCCTGCACAGTAGATCCATGACTTCCATTGTTCTCCTCCACCCGCACTTCTTTCCTTTTCTTTCTTTTTGATGTAGAAGGAAAGGAGAGAGAGAGAGATGTCTGCAGCATTGCTTCACTGCTTATGAAGCTTCCTCCCTGCAGGTGGAGAGTGGGCCCTTGAGCCTGGGTCCTTCCTCAGGCACGCACCACGGCTTGGCCCCGGTAACATCAGTCTCCTCAGCCCAGCCGAGCTCCGCTGTACCCTAAGTCAGGCATAAGGGAATTGTGTTAAGAGGTTGACTGACAGCACCCCTCCCTTTCACACTGAAATGATTTCAGATGTTGGGTGTGTGATACAGGGGATTCTGATGAGAGCAGGCTTGTTCTACATGCACTCATCAGGTCAGGAGTTCATGGATAGTCTTTCTGAGAACTTTTGCTTGGAGAAATAACAGCAGGCTAAGTATTAATGATGGTTGCTCTTGTTTTTCCCCTAGGGGTTAAGATGGATCTTGTACTCAGTGCTGCTGACTACTACTTCTTCACCCCGTACGTATACCCGGCCACCTGGCCAGAAGATGACATCTTCCGACAAGCCGTTAATCTCCTGATCATAACCAATCTGGGCGGCTATGCCCTCTATTTTTTCTTTGCCACCTTGAACTATTACTTTGTCTTTGATCACTCATTAATGAAACATCCACAGTTCTTGGAGGTAAGTCATTTTCCTCACCTATTTTCTTTTTACTTCTTTTTATTTATTTATTCCCTTCTGTTGCCTTTGTTATTTTATTGTTGTATTATTATTGTTGTTGTTGATGTCGTCATTGTTGGATAGGACAGAGAGAAATGGAGAGAGGAGGGGAAGACAGAGTGGGGGAGAGAAAGACACCTGCAGACCTGCTTCACCACCTGTGAAGCGACTCCCCTGCAGGTGGGGAGCCGGGGGCTCGAACCGGGATCCTGACACCGGTCCTTGTGCTTTGCTCCACGTGTACTTAACCCACTGCGCTACCAGCTGACTCCCTCACCTGGTTTCTACAATAGCAGTAGTTGTGCAGTTTTCTGATTAGACAGGTAGCACCCATTCTGTAAAGTCTTTTAAACCAGCCCCAGATGGGTTCACTATTTTTAGTAGTTAATCCTCCCTCTTCTTCCTTCAACTGAAAGCAAATGAATTTAACCTTTTAGACAAAACCACTACTGAAAACCTAGCATATTGGTAAATATTAATACATAGTTAAGACTTCCTTTGCTGGTAGTGATGAGTAAGTTAATGAATATACACTTGTGCAATTATTCAAATTAGTAGTCTCAGGTTCGATTACAATTACTTCTCTATTTGAATTTTTCATACTTGTCAGTTACCCAACGAATTTAGTGAAGGGGAGCCCAGGTGGAAGTTAAATAGTAACAATAATAAAAAGTTATAATTATTCTGTTGGGGGATAGGTGGGGAGCTCCCAGATAAGCACACACAGTACTATGAGCCTATGAGCGAGGACCCGGGTTTAAGCCCCAAGTCAAGGGCCTGCAGGGGAGAAGCTTCACAGGTGGTTAAGCGGGGCTGCAGGTGTCTCTCTTTCTCCACTTGTCTCTGTCTCTATCCAGTCAGCAAAGTGTCAAAAAATACTTAACTCTACCGTTCAGTGTGAAAGAATAATTTTCCTCCCAGGGGCCTCTCCACACACTGAGGGGTGGGTAGAAAGGGCTTGCTGGTGGGCCTCGCCGTGCATCACAGTGTCCTTTTCAGAACCAAGTCCAGCGGGAGATCCTGTACACCATCCGGGTGCTGCCGTGGATGAGCATCCCCACGATGTTGCTGTTCCTGCTGGAGGTGAGAGGCTACAGCAAACTGCATGACGACGTGGCAGAGTTCCCACACGGTGAGTCAGCCTCCACGTCGGCACAGCACGGCTCCGCGTTTCTTTTTTTTTCTTTATTTTTTTAGTAGTATTTTTTTATTGGGGAATTAATGTTTTACGTTCAACAGTAAGTACAGTAGTTTGTACAAGAAGCCGACCAGCTTGAAAACTGCTTTTTTTTTTTCCACTTAAATATTTCATTTATTTATTTTGAATAAGGACAGAAAATTGAAAAAGAAGAGAAAGAGAGAGAGAGGAAATGAGTCTCTGTAGCACTGTTTCACTCATGAAGCTTCCTCTCTACAGGCGGTGAGGGTGCAGCTCTCTTCATGCTGTACTTTTATGCAATCATATCTCACCACACTTAGCCGTCTGACTCACTTGATTCATCTGTCAGTTGTCAAGTCCTTGTTATAGACGGAACTGTGCTGGAGGCAAGATTGGTGTGATGAGAGGTAGCCCTGGTATTTGTTTGCAGTTACCTGTTTTTAATCCAAACTTAAAAACAAACAAAACTTCAGTAACATAATTATGGGAAATCAGGAAATCAGATTTTTGAAACCAATCTATCTCACCACCTAGAATCTAAATGCTTTCATCCATATCCTCCCACTTTTCTATGCCTGTGCACTCCAGTTATAGCATTTTTTTTTTTTAAGTGAACCTTTACAGTAGAGACTGTTCTGCTGTGATGCACAGAGCTGAGCGCCCACAGCCCAGGCTCATTGCTCCTCTCCTGTGAGAACAGCGGGGAGGGTGGGGGGGTGGGGTAATGGCACTTAATAGTATTTTTACCCCCCAACAATACCCTTATTATTTTTTAATAATTATTCATTCCCTTTTGTTCTCCTTGCTGTGTTATTGTTATAGTTGTTGTTGTTATTGTTGTTGATGTCATCATTGTTGGATAGGACAGAGAAATGGAGAGAGGAGGGGAAGACAGAGAGGGGAGAGAAAGATAGACACCTGCAGACCTGCTTCACCGCCTGTGAAGCGACTCCCCTGCAGGTGGGGAGCCGGGGACTCGAACTGGGATCCTTACTCTGGTCCTTATGCTTTGTGCCATGTGCACTTAACCTGCTGTGCTACTGCGTGACTCCCAATGCCCTTATTTTTTTTTTTTTATGTCAGTGAACCTTGACACATTGTTTAACCTTAGTATGCTATTGTATAAATAGCCCTAGTTTATCAAAATGGTTTCTCATTTTTAGATCTTTATTCCTTTTTTTTTTTTTTTTTTTAATTTTCTCTCTCATATACAGTCTTACAGAGACTGTCTTTGTGAAATTCTGCAGTTACTCCTTCCAGATACATTCTGGTGTCTAGCATTAAGGTAAGGGGCTAAGTGGTGGCACAACTGAACACTAGCATACACGCTCACCTGCGTCGAGCTCACCAGAGTCGAGATGCAAGCCTCCAGTCCCCACCTGCAGGGAGGAGCTTTATGAATGATACAGCTGTCCTGCCAGCATTTCCATCTCTCCACCTCTAGTCGCCTCGCCTCAATTTTTCTCTGTCTCTACCCAAAAAAGGAAGGAAAAAAACATATAGTGGCAGGGAATGTTGAGTTCATCATGCAGACATTGTGCCTCAGTGATAACCCTGGTGTGTGAGAGAGGAAGGAAGGGACAGAAAGTAGCTAACATTTCTTGCCTGACAATATATATATATATATATATTGTAGCTCTGCTTCTAAACTTTTCACTTGTACTAGCCCATATATTTTTTGTGTGTGTCTCCAGAATTATTACTGGGGCTTGGTGCCTGCACTATGAATCCACTGCTCCTGCAGGCTATTTTTTTTTTTACCCTTTTGTTGCCCTTGTTTGTCACTGTTGTAGTTATTATTGATGTTGTTGTTGTTGGATAGGACAGAGAGAAATGGAGAGAGGAGGGGAAAACAGAGTGGGGGAGAGAAAGATAAGATACCTGCAGACCTGCTTCACCGCTTATGAAGCGACTCCCCTGCAGGTGGGGAGCCAGGGGCTTGAACCGGGATCCTTAACACCAGTCCTTGCGCTTTGCGCCACCTGCACTTAACCCGCTGCGCTACCACCCGGCCCCCAGCCCATGTTATTT
Organism: Erinaceus europaeus; assembly: GCF_950295315.1. Taxonomy (NCBI): domain Eukaryota; kingdom Metazoa; phylum Chordata; class Mammalia; order Eulipotyphla; family Erinaceidae; genus Erinaceus; species Erinaceus europaeus. The sequence goes on along the minus strand of NC_080181.1, from coordinate 12,598,746 downwards.
CTATACAGGCTTTACAGTGTAGGTACTACTTGCTGCCTTTCTCAACGAGTAGATTAAGTGTATAGAGCTTCAGAGCATGTCTGGGTCACTTGGAAAATGAAAAGTGGTTAGTGGATCTGGGACGGGACCCATGTTTGGCAGCCCCAGCCCCGCTAGTCCCTAACTAAGAGAGTTGTTATTATTTTTTTTTAAAAAAGGAAACTGGTGAGATAGATCACTGGGAGGGAGCCCAAGCCTCAGGGCTACTACGCGGGTCGTGCTACACCACTGGTGGATGCTTTGGTACTGTGGTCTCTGTCTGTCGGTCTGTCTCTCTCTCTCTCTCTCTCTCTCTCTCTCCAAATTAACAGAGGGAGGGAGGGAGGAAGATCATCTGTGAAGAAAGTAAGCTGGCCAGGCCTTGATGGACAGAGTGGGAAAGGGAGAGTAGTCGCGGGGGCCAGTATACAGGTGCAAGGTCAGACAGAAGGCCAACATGGTCTGTGGTCGTCGTCTCAGTAAAGGGGGTGTGGGGAGCTGGGGACATTGAGTAAAGCTGCCTGAGGCTGGAACATTCCAGAAGGGCTGGCTTACCCCATAATGGGTGGGCTTCTCCCCCACCGCCAGAGGGCAGTGAGTGCAGTATTTGTTTTAATGCGCATGTGACCCCCCTCAGTGCCCAGTAGGGGTCTCCCCTCTCCCACTGGCCTGCCTGTGGTGGTTCCAGCCAATAGCTGAGCCTCTGATCATAAATCGCCTGATGTTAGCAGACCTGTTGCCACAGACACGGGCCTCCTTTGCTGCCTCTTTACCTGGATGTCTTGCAAACAGAGCAGATCCGGTAGCAGCTTCTTGGAGCTGACAGACCTGTTGGGGTTCAGGAGGGTAGTGATTACGCTGTCAGCATACCGGGACGTGAGCTCAGACCCATGGCTCTCCACGTCCACCTTGTGCCTCTGCAGCGCACAAGGGTCATAGATAATACGCTCGAGCCCTGGCCTCTGTCAGATGGCCCCCTACCCCCAGCATGGGAGCAGGGGCAGGTGGTCTAGGACGGGTTGGGCGGGAAATCCTGCTCGGTCATGACAGACTTTGGTTCAAAGCTCACAAGTCAATGCATTAGACATACTACAACCACATTGGTTATTAAATAACAATAATAATATAATAATGGAAAATGAAAGCAAGAGAAATAACGTATAAAAATACATTTTAAGAGACTAAACGAAAGGGAAACAATTCAATAGTATTATTCTCCAAGATGTAACTAGTGAAGATACCTCCAAGTAGAGTAGCCTTTTGCTGTCTCATAAATGTTTTTGTGGTGTAAGAAATGTCATTTCAAGATTGTGTTGGTTTTGATTTTTTTTATTATTATTATTAAAGAGACCTTTTTTTTTGTTTTGCCTCCAGGGTTATTGCTGGGTCTCAGTGCCTGCACCATGAATCCACTGCTCCTGGAGGCTATTTTTTCCCCCTTTTGTTGCCCTTGTTGTTTTAGCCTTGTTGTGGTCATTATTATTGTTGGTGGTGCCATTGTTGGATAGGACAGTGAGAAATGGAGAGAGAAGGGGAGAGAAAGACAGACACCTGTAAACCTGCTTCACCGCCTGTGAAGCGACTCCCCTGCAGGTGGGGAGCTGGGGGCTCGAACCGAGATCCTTATGCCGATCCTTGCGCTTTGTGCCACGTGCGCTTAACCCGCTGCACTACCGCCCGACCCCCGAGGAGACATTTCTTTTTATAAGAGACCAGAGCCTGCTTAGCTGCACTATATTCTCAGCCAGCATTTCAAACTTTTGTTTTATAAGATTTATTTACGTAGGGGAGAGAGAGAGCATCAGAGCATCACTCTGGCATATTACTGCTGGACAGAACTCAGGACCTCTCGCTTGCCAGTCTCGTGCTTTATCCACTGCGCCACCTGCCGGGCCCCCACTGAAGTCTCCATAAAGTGAAATGAGCAGAGTGCAGTCGGGAGATTCCCTTTAATGTATGGACTCAGTACAAACAGACGGCCTGTGTAATATTTAATGTATGGACTCAGTACAGACGGCCTGTGTAGTATTTAATGTATGGACTCAGTACAGACGGCCTGTGTAGTATTTAATGTTTAGACTCAGTACAAACAGACGGCCTGTGTGGTATTTAATGTATGGACTGTACAAACAGACGGTCTGTGTAGTATTTAATGTATGGACTCAGTACAGACGGTCTGTGTGGTGTTTAATGTATGGACTCAGTACAGACAGACGGCCTGTGCGGTGTTTGAATCTGAGACTGCCTGTACCGTGCGAAACAGACTGGCCTGGGCACTGAACCTGTTCCCTCCTGTCCCCCTTTGTCTCCTCCAGGCTGGACTCAGCTCGTCGTCAGTGTCTTCTCCTTCCTCTTTTTCACTGACATGCTCATCTACTGGATTCACAGAGGCCTCCACCACAGGCTTTTATATAAGGTAAACTCATTTGCAGGGGAAGGAAGAGAGATTTCGGTAGCATTCAATTTCAGATTGTGTCTCTACTTCCAAGAATTTCTGCTGACTCTTATTAGCTGCCTGATCAGCCAGAAAGGTGACAGGAAGCTAGCATGCTTCCTCTGTATTCTTTAATGGTGGGCCAGGAGGGACTACGCTAGACTTTGACTCTCTTGGGGTAAAGGAGGAGGACATTTTATATAATTTGGCTAATTTTTAGAGTTGTTTTTTTTTTCTCTTCCATCAGATTCTATTGTTACTATCACCACTGTTTAACAAGTGATCTACTAACAGTTCAGTGACAGCAAATGGTATATGACATGTCGAATGCCTGATTTGCAAACATGACGTCCCAAATTCAGTCCCCGCATCACATATGCCAGAATAATGCTCTGATTCTCTCTCACCCTCATAAATAAACCTTTTTTAAAAGTAGTTAAGAAAAATTAGTTTACAAAATTGTACACTTTCAGGGGTAGAGATTCAGTTTCAAGGGTATAGATTCACACTGCGCCCACTGCCAAAGATTCGACCCTCCCACCCACACCCACCCATATTAACCACCCTAGTTTTCACATTCCAAAGTAAGTTGCTCCTTTTTTATTTTCTTTCTCTCTCTCTTTTTTTTTTCTTTGCAAGTTGGTATGCTGTAACTACCTATATTCCATGTGCTCCATGAGCAGTGGAATGATGCTTGTGGTATGTCTCTTCTCACCCTCTTCCTTAAAAAAATAAATAAATAAATAAAATAAAAAGAGTCCATTAAGAGTGAAGGAATCTGACAGGCATGGAGCCCCCAAGAAAGCCCAGGTAGACGCACAAAACAACACAAATCTGAAGGGCTATATGTACCTCCGTGTTCACAGCTGCTTTATCCACAGTAGCCGTGGGGTGGAAGCTGCCCGAGTGCCCACTGGCAGATAACTGAGTAAAGAAGTTATGGGCTGTTGATGCAGTGGGACACCACTCAGCAGCTCAAAGAGATGGCGTCGTGCCAACCAGGACAAAGTATTGTGTCCTTTTTGCGTCACAAACCGCCAGGCTAAGTCCAGTGCTGCCCGCTGGTGCCGCTAATGGTGTCCTTTCCTCCTGTAGCGCTTGCACAAACCTCATCACATCTGGAAGGTCCCGACTCCGTTTGCCAGCCATGCGTTTCACCCCCTGGATGGCTTCCTCCAGAGTCTGCCTTACCACATATACCCTTTCGTCTTTCCGTTGCACAAGGTGGTCTATATAGGTCTGTACATCTTGGTCAATATTTGGACAATTTCCATCCATGACGGTGATTTCCGGGTCCCTCGATTTTTGAAGCCGCTTATTAATGGCTCAGCGCATCATACAGACCATCATCTGTTCTTTGACTACAACTATGGCCAGTATTTCACACTATGGGATAGAATTGGAGGGTCATTCAAAAACCCTTCCTCCTTTGAAGGGAAGGGACCACTTGACTACGTGAAGAAGATGGAAGAAGAAAAGTCCAATTGCCATGCAGGAAATGGTCATAAAAAGGAAAAGTTACTCAATGGAGAACATTCCAAGACTGAGTAGATGACTGCCCAGTTACTAAGCATGTTTGATAAGGCAAGATGATCTGCATACGGCCAAGAGAAATAGCAAGTCCCTGGCACCCCTGAAAACCAGCTCTGTGGGCAGCTTAGGAGACACCCTGTGGTGATAAAGGGGAGCTCAGCCTTGTGCGTGACATGCTCGGTGTTCATCCAAGAGGCAGCTGTCTACTTTCCAGCCAGCAAATCTAGAGCTTGAATGCCCCAACAATTTTTTTTTTTTTTAAAGAAAATAAGTCATTGAGGGAACTAGGTAACATCCTTCTGCCTTAATCCACACATGTTCATTCAGAAAAAAACAATAACTGATTGTGCCGATTAATGCCAAGGCTGAGCACCCTAATAAAGAAATACTAATCTAAAGATGGTTTCAGGAATGATTCAGCCTGCAGAACTGGTGTGATAGTTACTACTTGGAGTGCTTGGTTCACGTGGAAACATCAGTGTGAAAGAAAATTCTGATATGACCTTACTGGCTCCGTAAAAGCCCTAATGACTAGGAGGTAGAGTAAGTTTAGCGTCTTTCTACACAGTGGAAGCTTATTCTGTGGGGACATTACAGTATATTGCATCTTACTGATTAAGTAAATTGAAGTTAAAAAAATTATAAATAAACTCATAGTTTAATCCAGGTCTGGGATTAGTTAACTAAAGACTTTGATGCTTATTGTTTGAAATCATTGTTTATTAAGTGTAAAGGTATGTGAGTCTGAATATATTTAGGAAGGGAAATCTGATCCCCAGATAATATATTTGCTGATTTTTTAATTAAATCGATGCACTGCACTTTTGATATGGTTCAAAGTTACATGCTGGGACTTTTCTATAAAGGAACTAGTTGCCAAGTATGTAGGCTTTTCACTGAAGGCTAGTTTTGAAATCTTCCCATTTCTACCCCCTCCTATTGTAAAAAGATGTAACAAATACTTTCATAAAGAAACGTGTATTGTGACAAAAAATATATTGGGAAAACATAGTTTGCAAAAGTATTCTGTACCCTATGTAAACATCAATAAACAGTTTACAACTTACTAAACTATCAGCTAAATATGACTGTACAAAGTATACTTCACACAAATTTTGTATGAATTTGAAATCATCAAAAATCATGTGAATTGTTAAACATTGTTTTTAGAACACACACCCCCCCCCAGTGCTCACTGTCAAGGGGAGAGAGCAAATTATCAAAAGATAATTTGAATCGTGGAAAGATAATTTTCACCTTTTGAGTGTTCCGCAGCAGACCTAATGCTGGGGATCAAGAGGAAGAAGAAAATGCCTTTTTGCCTTCCTGTTAGAATGTCAGCACACCTAAACCTACTGCTACACAAATATTTTTAGTACCTGGTAAATGCACCTGAGTGCTTCCCACTAATTCCCCTCCCTTGGCACTTCACTCTGCCCAAGACGGAAATTAAGAAGGAAATGGTGCTAATAGTTACTGAACCTTTACTGAAGATTAAGTTCTTGACTGGAGGACACTGAGTCCAGTGATGTGACTTCCAGAGCTGTCTGTTGTGGGAGGACCAGCGTGGATGTTCTCAATGAATGGGCTGCTCTCTGCATCCTAGACTTCTGCCTTTGTCCCAGTCTGCAGCCTTCTCAGTTGAAGAAACACCCAGGGGAAGAAGAAGTGCACAAGGAAAACTTCATGGGACTGGCCCTTACTCATGTTCCTTTGGAAAAAATTCAGGCTTAGGCTCCTCTAGCCAGGAGACTCTGAGAAGAGTCCAGCCATGTGCCTGGGAGGATGGCGTCAACATTTTAGCCAGCTTGCATATAAATGTAGTTAGGTTCCCTCTTTCTGAGGGTTCCACTGAAGAATGGAGTGAGCTCTGATGTGTTCCAGTTAGCCATGATTCTGCAACTCTACCCATGAGTTAAAGCTTCCATGGCCCAGGACCTTGCATAGCTGTGGAGAGCACTAACATGCAGGCATCAAGTCCCGGGTTCAGCCCTGTGCACCACATATGCCAGAGTGACGGTCTGGCCTTTCTTTCTTCCTTGCTCTCTCCCTCTCCCTCTCCCTCTCCCTCTCCCTCTCCCTCTCCCTCTCCCTCTCCCTCTCTCTCTCTCTTTCTCTCTCTCTCCCCCCCCATATTAAATAAATATTTTAAATACTTCCTCTAAGTTTGTTTTCCTATGTAGATTTTAGTCTCTTGAGTTGTAGTCTTACTAGGGAGGTGTTAGATAACATAGCCCTTACTTTGTTTTCTGCTTTCCCAAATATTTTTTGTACACTACCAATTCTCTTCTTTTTTTTTTTTTTTCTTTTAATATTTATTCCCTTTTGTTGCCCTTGTTGTTTTAGATGTTGTTGTTGGATAGGACAGAGAGAAATGGAGAGGGAGGAGAAAAAGATACCTGCAGACCTGCTTCACCACTTGTGAAGCGACTGCCCTGTAGGTGGGGAGCCGGGGGCTTGGACGGGGATCCTTATGCTGGTCCTTGTGCTTTGTGCCACCGGTGCTTAACAGATACTCTTCTTAATAAGAAAGTGAGACTGTAAATCCCTTCCTACAGTAGTATCATGTGAAAGACCTTTGACCTTGAGACTGTAGACTACCTAAAAAATCAGTAGACAATTAAAAAGCATAGCCTGTTAATTTTGCATCTGAAAGTTATTAGCACAGATTCAGGTAAAAGCCCAGATTGTGTACTGCTTACACAGTAAAGCAAATTGTTACGTATAAGACAATTTCACATGAAGAGAGAGAAGCCAAAGCATCACCATAGTACACGCGGTGCCAGGGATTGAACCAGAGAACTTAGGTGTCAAAGTCTATTGCTCTCAGCAGTTGAAATGTCTCAACCCAAAACAAGAAGTTTTTTTTTTCTTTTTTTAAATTTTTGTTGGTTTTCCCTTTAACAAAAGGGAAAACAACCCTTGGTTTTTATTGTTGTAGTTATTATTGTTGTTGATGTCATTGTTGGATAGGACAGAGAGAAATGGAGAGAGGAGGGGAAGACAGAGAGGGGGAGAGAAAGACACCTACAGACCTGCTTCACCGCCTGTGAAGGGACCTGCCTGCAGGTGGGGAGCTGGGGGCTCGAACTGGGATCCTTCTGCCGGTCCTTGTGCTTTGCACCATGTGCGCTTAACCCGCTGTGCTACCACCTGACTCCCAGAATTGATATTTATGAAGCAGGTCTGCAAGTGTCTGTCTTCTCTCCCCCAGATGTCTTTCTTTCCCTAGGTGTCTGTCTTCCCCATCTCTCTCGGTTTCTCTCTGTCCTACCCAGCAACAATGACAGCAATAACAACAACAGTGATGATGATAGCAACAAAAGGGAAAAAATGTCCTCTGAGAGCAGTGGGTTCATAGCGCAGGTACTGAGCCCCAGCAATAACCCTCGGTGCAAAAAAAAAGACATGTCAACAATCCAGAGGCTTTGACTGAGTCTTGATCTTCCTCCCTGTTCTTAGAAGGCTGATGTGGACTTTCCTGCTTCTTAGTGTTCTGTGTTTGTTTTTCCTCCTATCCTCCAGAAGTCAGGAACCAACTTGGGAGAGAATTTAGGAATTCAGATTTGAGTATAGTATGGACAGATATTTTTTTATACAGGGGTGAAACCTGGCAATAAGGAAGTCATATCAGAACCAGGAAGTTTGGGGTTAACCCTAACAGAAGAAATGTTTGAACCCACTATCTAAAAAATAAAATGGAGAGTCAGGCAGTAGCACAGTGGGTTAAGCGCACGTGGTGTGAAGCGCAAAGACTGGCATAAGGATCCGGGTTCGAGCCCCTGGCTCCCCACCCACAGTGGAGTCGCTTCACAGGCGGTGAAGCAGGTCTGCAGGTGTCTATCTTTCTCTCCCCCTCTCTGTCTTCCCCTCCTCTCTCCATTTCTCTCTATATCAATAACTCTGTATCAATGACTGTATCAATAAAAACAATAGTAACTACAACAATAATAAACAAGGGCAACAAAAATGGAAAATTAATTTAAAAAAATAAAATGAAGGGAGCTAGGCGGTAGCGCAGCAGGTTAAGCACATGGCGCAAAGTGCAAGGGCCGACGTAGGGATCCTGGTTCGAGCCCCCAGCTCCCCACTTGGAGGGGAGTCACTTCGCAAGTGAAGCAGGTCTGCAGGAGTCTCTCTTTCTCTCCCGTTTTCCCCTCCTCTCTCCATTTCTCTCTGTCCTGTCCAACAGCTATGACAATAACAACAACAAGCACAATAAGGACAATAAAATGGGGAAAATGGCCTCCAGGAGCAGTGAATTTGTAGTGCAGGCATCGAGCCCCAGCGAAAACCCTGGAGGCAAAAAATAAAATAAAATAAAATGATGATGTTGGTGATAATACTGCTGTCCTCAGGGAGCAGTGGAATCATAAGCAGGCATAAGAAAACTAGACACAAGATAGAAAGACAGGATGGGGATTTGATTTTATGCCAGATAAAGTATTAAAGAATGTCTAGACAAAGACTCTAAGAATAAATAAAATTATGTGGAGGCCAGCAGTGACACCCTCGGTTACACACACAGCGTCATGTGGAGGCCAGCAGTGGCACCCTCGGTTACACACACAGCGTCATGTGGAGGCCAGCAGTGGCACCCTCGGTTACACACACAGCGTCCTGCTCGGTGACCTGGGTTTAAGTTCCCTCTCTCCACCTGCAGGGGGGCTGCTTCATGAGCGGTGAAGCAGGTCTGCAGTGTCTGTCTGTCTTCCTCTATCTCCCTTCCTTCTCAATCTCTCTCTGTCCTGTCAAATAAAAATAAAAAGAAAGTAGAAAGAAAAAAAATGATAAAAAGAAGAAACAAAACCTGAAGATGCTTACCTTCCCTGAAAAGTAAATAAACACATACAGAAGGCCTGGAGAAAGTGCTGAGTAACCCGTGCTGCCAGCGAGGCCTAGCAGACAGGCAGGATTCTGCTAAGGAAAGAAAAGTACTTAAAATATTTCCTTTAATCAATATGGGCTTTAGGAAAATACATTTAAAACAGGTTTCCTTAAATAGGAGCTCAACGTGAAGATCTTGCTAATAGGCAAGTAGAGTAGAATCTGTTTAGAAAGGAGGTCGACTGTATTTTCACCTATCTGGTTAACAGTCAAGGCATAAGCTGACATTCCCCCAAGGAGTTCATATCTAATAAGAGAGGCAACTAATTTGACCTGTTGCCTCCCAGAGGTGGACATGTGTCCTGACATATTTTTCTTTATATATATATTTTTTTTTTTTTTTTTATTTTAATGAATAGATACAGAGGGAAGGATACCAAGAGAGAGAGACCAGAGCACTGCTCAGCTCCAGCTTATGATGGGACTGGGGATTGAACCTGGGGCCTCAGAGCCTCAGGCTTGAAAAGTCTTTGGCAGACCATTATGCTGTCTCCGCAGCCCCCCGACATGTCTTTCTAAGCTATAGACTTTTAACTGTTGTTCTTAGTGATTTAATAATGGTCAACAAGATTATAAGATGGCAGGTACAGTTCCCATCACCAGAGTTCCCTGTCCCACCCCCTCCATTGGAAGCTTCCTTATTCTTATCTCCCTCTGGAAGTATGGACCAAAATTCCTTATGGGGTTCAGAAGATGGGAGTTCTGACTTCTGTAATTGCTTCTCCGCATGGACATTGGCAGGGGGATCCATAGCGGGGGTTTCTGTCTTTCCCGAGTTGGGTAGGGCTCTGGGGAGGTGAGACTTCAGCACACACTGATGATATCATCTTCCCAGGGAAGTCTGGACGGAATCATAGTAGTAGCGTCTGCAACTTGGTTGCTGAAAGGTGATAAGATAGAAAGCAGGAGAAATTGTTCAATAAACAAGAACCCAAAGGTAGGAATAAAGCAGAAAATTAGGAGTCTTTATGTGGGCATAAGTTAGGAAGTCTATTTTAGGTATGTTCCTAAGGGCCCATGACTTTACTAATTTTTGCCTGAGCCTGATAGCTAATATGCAGTTGGACTAAAAATATTGTCTGGGAAGATGGTGTCAGAGTTGAGGATAGGACTAGAAAGTTGGATTAGGGCAGAGAGTAGCTCCCAGACGAGGAAAGTATATGAATACCATTAACTGTTAACCCCACTGATCAGCCCTAGGGTCCTGCCAGATCTATTCCTATTTTGAGCTATAGACTTTCGTTCACAGCTTGTTTTGTTGTGTGAATCACTTCTACAGCCCACTGACCTGCTGGGCTCTTTGTTGCTCACTTGTCAAAGCAAGAGGCAGATTTGTGTATTTGATGGCAGATCGACAGATGAATGCTGGTAACTGGACAAAACACAGGAATCCAAGTTAAACTCAATTTGAAAGGTTGGGCAGAAAGTGAATGTAATTGGGAGGGAGGTGGCCTCTGTTCCAGACTCTGCACTCGCATTGTGGGCGATGGGCTGTCTGCTTCCCTATTTTGCTTTGCTTTCTCTGGAGTGGGCCGAGCAGATTCTAGACTCTGACTGTAGGTGGAGCAGCCACACCACCTCCCCTGTGACGGTAGAGCAGGAGTAGCCGCACTGCATGTCTAGACAGCGGAGGACGTGCATAGAATCCATGGAATCGTAAAGTCCTCAGACTGGAGTACTCTGCAAAGGTCAGCCACTCCCCCCCTTGTCTCTAGAAAATCTTGCTTCTCAACCAGCTAGGTGGCTGAGATGTCTCCTTCCTGCTCTGTCCCTTTTGACTGGACTTGCAGCCCCAGTGTTGCGTTCCTGTACGCGTATCCCAGCAGCAGCATACCTGGGACGCACAGCCCCGCACAGCCTGCTCACACCCCTCCCTCCCGGACAGCGGCTGCCCATTGGAGCCGCACAACCTCAGAGCCACTCACTCTCCACATTCTGGTTGTGAATACCACTGACAGACTGTCCTGAAACATTTTCCGAGACTGCCTGATATTTGGGGGAACATCGGGCGAATGTATCCCCAAAGTGGCAGGACTGTGAAGTTCGCAGGGCAAAAGACGTGAGCAGGAAGGAGTAGCATTGCCCAGGGATGCTGGGGAGACCCCACTCCCAAGACTTCTGCCTCACCCGCAGGGAGCAGCTACATGGGAAGCTTTGATTTCAGTTATGTGGAGCTCGTCTGTCCCTGGAAGTTTTCCTGTGCAAATAGGAATGCGTGTCTTAATTCTGCTGTTTGCAGGAAAAATCACAAGTGTTTCCCTGTCCTTTGGCAAAATGGAGTTCTGAGAGTCCATAAAGTTATCTTTAGGAGCTTCGTGCACACTATTATATAGAGGAAGAGTAGTCTTTTCGTGAAAATCGATGATTGACAGCAGTGTCCAGCGTGCGTGTGTGTGCAGCAGCGCCCAGTGGTTCGAACAGAAAAGCCTGGCAGGAGGTGCTGGCGGCAGCAGTTAGACTCACAGCTGCTGCTATAGCAGGGGAGAAACACAGCTGTCTGCGGGTGCCCTGCCCTCTCATCCCCCACAGCCCAGCCGGCTCAGTGGACCCACTAGTGTGGGAACAGCAGCTGTGGTCAGGTGGGAGGGTGCAGACGGTCCTCCAATGTACTGTCCATCCGGGAGACTGTCCTGGTGTCTCGTAGCTGCCCGCGGCTCCGGCCTGCCACCTGGCCTAGCCAGGACGGGCACCAGGCAGGGGGCGATTAAACCAAGATCTCAGAAGCACCGCGGAACATTTGTATAGGGAGTCAGGTTGGCCCTGACCTAGTCGGGGTGCTGGGCCACAGGTGCCCGCACAGACGGAGCATCACTTAGCAGAGGGCTGAAGGTGGCAGGTGACTGGGCCCATTAGGAGAGCTGGAGGGCATTGGGAGAGCAGAGGCCATCAGAGACCGGGAAGGAGGTTCTAGAGTGGCTGAGTGCAGAATTCTAGAAGAGAGAGAGGCTGAAATGCCGAGCTAGTCAGCTCGTTGTTGGCTTCTTCCTCCTGGAAAAGAGGTTTGGTTTGACGTGGTCCTTAGCCATTGAAGAGTGCAGGCACCTAGTCAGGAGCTAAGACAAGGCCTGAGGGAGAGATGCTGTGGGAAGAGTTGGGCCACGGAAGGTAGAACTTTGGAAGTTAGCATCAGACACAGGTGCGTAGAAAAGCAAGAGAGAAGGGAGTCGGGCGGTGGCGCAGCGGGTTAAGTGCACATGGCACAAAGCACAAAGACCAGCGTAAGGATCCCGGTTCGAGCCCCCGGCTCCCCACCTGCAGGGGAGTCGCTTCACAGGCGGTGAAACAGGTCTGCAGGTGTCTATCTTTCTCTCCCCCTGTCTGTCTTCCCCATCTCTCTCCATTTCTCTCTGTCCTATCCAACAACAACGGCATCAATAATAACAATAATAACTACAACAATAAAACAGCAAGGGCAACCAAAGGAAATAAATAAATAAATAAAAAAAAAAAAGCAATAGAGAGATGACCCAGAACATGTACTGAGTGACAAAAGAGCCAAAGACCAAATTCTAGTAAATGTTTGACAGTCAAAGCAGATGAGAAACCAACAGAGTTCAGAGCAGCCAAAGAAAGGGGGCTAGCCAGGAAAAGGTTTCACAGAAAGCAAGACAAGAGATTGCTTACAAAAGGTGGAGACTCGGATGAAGAAATACACGGGGTGTGAATAAACTCGTGTGTGGACTAGAAAGAGATGAAGCGAAACCAAAGGACACTGGAGATGGACAGATACCAGAGGGGAGGGGCCGTGGAGTGAGGGGACAGGCAGAGGGAGTGATGCACATGGGCCCTTGGACTGTGGGGACAGTCCGGCAGTGCTGGTCTCCTGAAACTTATGTAAGGTTGTCAGCCAGGGTGGCTGTAATAAGGATCTAATTTTTTTAAGTTGGTGGTGTCTTATATAAAGACAGGAAGTTTGGAGGGTATGTAAGTGCTGAAGGAAGCAGCAGATTGAGCGGAAGGGCTTGAAGGCAATCCAGATGGAGATTCTTGAAGCTGCGGGGCGGGGTGGGGCGAGTCCCTGTGAAGCAGCAGGTGGGCAGAGGCAGAAGGAGCTTCCGCTGTCAGGAGAGAAGAGGGGAGGAGTGGGCTTAGACTCTGGTCCCAGCAGGATTTCGCAAGTACTCCTGCCTGGTGATGCTCACTTTTCTGTGAGGGAGAGTGGGAATGAAGGGCTTTCTCATTCCACTGGAGAACTGGAGCTTGTTGCCGCCAGGGAGACCTGCGATTGGTGACAGCCTAGCGTTCGTTCGCCTGTGCCAGAGCTGAGCGGTGCTTCCTCATGGAAGAAGACATTTGCTGGACAAACACCACAGCAGCTAAGCTTCTTCCAGCCAGGTGGGCAGAAAGCAGAGAACACAGCAGATACACTCTCTGGGTGAACTGTCTGGCCATGGCCAGCCCAGGCTTGAGTTCAGCCTCTACCACAGTGAAGGTTTCTTTTCCCGCTCTTCCTCTCTCTGCCTGTCGGTCTCGTTCCATTGATGGAATGATGAGAGCACTGCTCAGCTCTGGCTTTTGGTGGTGCTGGGCATTGAACCCCAGAGGTCAGTGCCTCAGGCGTGAGAGTTGTTGACATAACCACTAGACTGTCTCCCTCAACCCTTTCTAGCTCTTTTTATCTGAAAAAGTAAAAAATAAATAGGTAAAAATCTTATTGCAGATAAACCTTGTAAAAGTAGCTGCGAAGTTGAAAAAGAGAAGACTCTGAGAGATGTGTTTTGACTCCCCACCTGCAGGGGAGTCGCTTCACAGGTGGTGAAGCAGGTCTGCAGGTGTCTGTCTTCCCCCCTCTCTGTCTTCCCCTCCTCTCTCCATTTCTCTCAACAATGACAACAATAATAACTACAACAATAAAACAACGAAGGCAACAAAAGGGAATACATTTTTTTTAAAAAAGAGATGTGTTTTGAAAGACAGATTTCGGCAAATATAATTCATAATGAAGGTAGAGTATCACAATAAGGGACTGCACACCTGCTGCTCACAGCAGTTGACTCTGTGTGCTCTGAAGAAGTCATTCAAAGTCAAAGTGTCTATCTTTTTTCATGTTTATTTAGTCAGTCGAGAAGTTGAGAGGGAAAGAGACAGACACCTGCAGCCCTGCTTCACCGCTCATGAAGCTTTCCCCCTGCACATGAGGGCCAGGGGATTGAACCCAGGTCCTTTCATGTTGTAACATGTGCTTTCAACCAGGTGCACCACTACCTGCCCCCTTCTAACTTAACTTTGTAAACATTGGATGATCTACTCTTAACGGCTGGATGAATTCAAACAATTCACCTCACATATCTCGATTACATGTTTTTTAAAGCATCATCCGACGACTATGCAATCACTAAGTGCTGTAGGGTTATATTAAAATCAGCTCAACAAAATGTATACAGCTGGGTGATAATTAACACAATAAGCTGAATTTAATTAGATGCTAGTTCTCCCTGCTCACTGAGAGCAAGCACTTCAGGAGCAGACTAGATTTCGCAGCATAGGCTTGTCAGAATATGTATGAATGGAGCCAGTCAAGTCTGAAGGCCGCAGGGTGTGAGTCACGCATAGATTTTATTCATATGGGGAGCGCCTGGGGGCTGGGCGGGGGCCACCAGAGGGCCGCAGCTCCCGGTGCCACCAAGTGTTCTGAGTCACAAGGAGCTCATCTCTGGGCTGGCCGGATAGTCCATCTGGAGAGTGTGCTTGCTGTGCTACCCTCTGCCCGCTCCCCACCCAGCCGGAGGAAGCTTCGCTGGCTTGGTGTTTGTCCTTCTGTCCCTCTGCCTGTCTCTTGTCTTTCTATCAAAAACAACAAAAAAAAAAGTTGGCCAGGGTTGTCAACCACAGTGTTGACAACAAAGAAATTTGTCTTCCTGCCATGAGGGAGATGGCCCAGCAGTGGAGCACAGGGCTGTGTGTGTGTGTGTGTGTGTGTGTGTTTGTGCGCGCGCATATGCGCGCACCTTGGGTTAGACCCTCAGCACTGCACATGCCAGAGTGGGGCCCCCCCTTCTTTCTCTCATTAAATAAACCAGCAGGGAGGGGGCAGGAAGGGAGAGAAAGGACATGTTTAAAAGAGAATTAATCCTAGCTGAAGCTGAGCTCTTTTTTATGTGGCCTCATTTTTGAGAGGAGGAAGCACTTGTCCTCCAGAAGGACTTAGAAGACACTAAGAGGACTTCAGCTGTAACAAAAGGTCCTTTTGTTGACGTTCAACCTGCAGTTTTCTCTGTTAGCACTGTCACAGGCAAATTGCTCACAGGCCCATCTAACACCTCTTCAGATCAGAGCTCCCTGGGGCTCTTCTCTGCGCAAGGCCCTCTTGGGAACTGCCCTCTCCCGCAGCACCGCGGGAAGTGAGAGGATGACCTTGACCCCATAGTCGTCCAAGGACACATGTGCCCCTGCCACCACATTCTGAGAGACTAGACTGAGTTTGGTGGAGGCGTCTTGGAAGCCACACCCACCTGGGTCCTCGCCCTGCCTGTGTCAGCATGTGATGACGTCAGTCCCATGGTCACAGGGGAGTAAACTTTTCAGAACAGCAAAGGGAAACAAAGGTTTTCTCTCTTCCTCAAAGTCTCCCTGAGGGATCTTACAGCAACTCATAGGGACCTTGTCGTCTTCTGTTTTGTTAAGCACTTAACTTGTTTTTATGAAGGCAACAACAGACCAGAGCACTGCTCAGCTCCAGCATAGAGAACGGCCGTGGCTGAGGACAGAACCTGGGCTTGAGACATGCAAGGCCTATGCTCTAGTGCTCTGAGCTGTCTCCTGGGCCTCTGTGGTCCGTAGGGCAGGGTTGGCTATAAGGGAGTAAGTGGCCATCCCACGCATCCTGCCTGGCTCTGTTTCAAACCAGGACCCAGAGACGGTCCCATCGATGCTGTCAGAGGGGCCGGGGGTGACCACCAAGGAAGCGATGCTGTCTGCTCCTGTGACAGTCCAGCAAACTACTCCTCACCTTCCTCTCCCAGAGAGGCTTCCCAGCAGCTCCGCCTGCCCTTGCCTCTCCTCCTTTCTCCTCTCTTGCACATTCAGTCGCCCATAGGTGTCAGTTTAGGGGAGCTCGTGCATGCTGTGCTGACAGTCCAAGGGACACTACCCACCTGGGCAGCTGTCCTTCCTCCCCATCCCCCGGGACACCAGGTCCCGCTTCTGTTTTAAGTGCAGCTCCGAGCATGCCGTCTACACTTGCACTGGGCGTTGGCAGCAAGGGTGAAGTGCATGAGCTCTGACACTGGGCACCTCTGGCTTTGGGTCCTACCTCTTGCCCCGTGCTAGGTCTGAAGAGTGATAGGGGGGTGGTATTAGTGATTGCGTATTCATCGGATGATGTTTAAACAATTTCTAGGAGCCTCATTCTCACCACTAGTGAAATCAGGACACTGACGCCAGGTATTCACCTCACTTAGCCGCAGACCCGGAAGGCCGTGCGTGGGTTCTCCCTGCAGCTGCTGGAAAGAGCCAGACTTGGTCTTTTCCTTTCACTGGGTGGCAGCAACAGCGCCAAACAAGAACCCTGTGCCATCTACGGGAATGGTGGCGAGCCTAGAGTCAGACCGGTTACTGGAGTAATACTTTTCGCATCAGACATCCCGGGGCTGGAGTCGCCCAGTCACGTGCCACCCATCTCCAGCTTAGTCGTGTGGTTTTTACACAAGGATACAAGAACACAGCCGAGGAGGGGCTCGCACCCTAGCGTATCTTCCACAAGGACATGTTAATTCAAAGGGAACGTTGAACATTCACTCCCCTCCTTTGGTCCATGCTTCCTGGGTCCCCCCTAGGTCACAGCCACTTTTGTCACAATAAGACAAGGGACAGGCACACATCCTGTCTATCTGCCTTTGTGGACCTCAGCGTCTCATGGGGTGAGCCCACTGACCAGAAAACAAACGGTTCTGTGCTGTTCTGAAAAACAGAACAGCAAGTACCTGCAAGTGTCCTGAGGATACTGGGCGTGAGGGGAGTGATACTTAACTCTGAATCCCTAGTATGGGAAGCTGGTCACCAAGGGAGGGGAGGGACCCCCTACCCCACAGCAAGGAGCCAGGGGTGGGGTGGGAGGCTCAGTGGGTGGGGAGTCCTGTTGTGCCACCTCACAGAACAAGGTCACTGCCTAGAGAGCTGGGAAGTGACAGGGAGGGGCCTCTCACTAACCCAGTGCGCCACCACCTGGGCCCCCAAGGGAAGGGCCCTTCTAAGAATGCCATCCTCTCCTCCTGGTGCCCCCTGAGAGTTCCAGGTGCCCAGTCAGACGTTTCTCCAGAGAAACACCTCCGTCTTGTCCTGTTAACACAGTTTCAACAGAGAGAGTTTCGACAGAGCATTTTGAGGAAATGACATTGCAGGTTCAGTGACTTGGACTGGTTGGTCACTGGAATTGAATTACTATGTGTAGATGGGCAGAGTCAGAGAACATAATGGTTATTTAAAGAGACTATTATGCCTGAGGCTCCATAGTCCCAAATTCAGTCACCCGCACTACTACAAGCCAGAGCTGAGCAGAGCTCTGGTTAAAAAATAATAATAAGGGGGCCGTTTGGTGGCACACCTGGCTGAGCACATGCATTACAGTGCGCAAGGAACCGGGTAGAGTCTCCGGTCCCCACCTGCAGGGGGAAGACTTTACGAGTGGTGAAGCAGGGCTGTAGGTGTCTCTCAGTCTTTCCCTCTCTATCACCCCCCTCCCTCTTGATTTCTGGCTGTCTCTTCCAATAAATAAAGATAATAAAAAAAATTTTTTTTAACTTGAAAAAAAATAGTAATAAGGGAGTCAGGCAGTAGCGCAGCGGGTTAAGTGCAGGTGGCACTATCGCAAGGACCTGCGTGATGATCCCGGTTCGAGGCCCTGGCTCCCCACCTGCAGGGGAGTCACTTCACAGGAATTATCTGAATCTTAAGCTGCCAGAAACACTTTTAACACGAGAGTAACTTTTTCACTAGGAGTTACGGTCCCCCAGGTTTTCTTGTGCTCAGTGTTCTTTGAATGTTTTTGAGGATCACCATTGCAGATCTTCACCTGCGGGCCAGACGGGTATGTGTTTGAAGCACTTTGCCAACACCATTCATCCCACCGCTAGGCTCAGATGGCGCTTGTGTGCCGAGGTCAGGTTGACCTGCTCTGGGATTTATCCTGCAGGTTGTCACACACACTCCCTCCACCCCTGAGCACCCCGCCCACCCGCCCCACACCCTTCTGGCCAGAGATGTTCTGGAAGACACGAGCAACAGTGGCCTCTTGGCTGTGGCCGCCCACTCTGGAGCTGTCCTGACACCGCCTGCTGGAGAGGCACAGCCTGCTCTGTTTCAGCTCTGAGAAACAAAGGTCAGTGTCACTGTCTACCCAGGAGGGAAGGGTCCTGCACCGGGGCTGGTGGCCCTGTCCCTTTCCTTGACTGTCCCTTCTGGTCTTTCTCCTCTGAGCCTCTCCACCCTTTCTCCTTAGCAGAGAGAACATCAGCCACTCACGGGAGCCTTTGCCGCACCTCACTGACTTTAATAGCAAATAGTAGCTCCTTGGAGAGAAAAGAACCCACTCACCTCCCTCTGTGGGCCTTTAAGAGACCATCATAGTCATGGTAATGACCTCCTTTCCATCCTTCACCATTTACTCTTAGGTGAAGTAATGTGTGGAAAGGACTTCTTAATGCCCAGCGTAATTTAGAAGGATGATACAGATTAAATATTAGCCAGGATGATGGTTATTACTGTGCATTCCACATGTCCTAAGCTTCGAGGCACCATGCTGTTAGAGCCAGCTGGGAGTCTCAGCAGAGTGTATTGGTTGAGGGAAGGGTGCTGCAGGTTTGGTGACCCGGACTAGCCACTGTAATTGCATCACTGTTTCTAAATAGCCCATCTCCTCCGTTCTAGACAGAACCTCTCATTTAACCATTGCAAGCACCTCGTGGGATGGCAGATGTTTTAAACTCTCTCTGAAGATGAGAGAAATGAGGGCTGCAGGGTATTCAGCCAGTTGGTGCATCTGGCCAGCTGGAATTCAGGTACAGTCTCCACAGCCTGTGTGTCTGTCCTGTGAGCTGTCTGTATTTATGTTCAAGCAGGACTGGCTTAGGGGTCGTCTTTGCAGAAGTCTGGGGGGTCACCACGCACAATGAAGATTCTCTTGGACTTGAAAATTCTGTAACGAAGACCTAGGTGGCTTTTGAGACAGGAATTGCATCTGGGTGGGCTGGGGAGGAATTAAAGAAAGGAAGAGGGGACCCTGAGTGGTGGAGCGCACGCAGTGCTACGTGAAAGGGTACGCGTGTGGACCCGGGTTTGAGCCCTGGCTCCCCACCTGTAGGGGAAAAACGCTTCACGAGCGGTGAAGCAGGCCTGCAGGTGTCTTATTTTTGTCTCCCCCTCTCTACCTCATCATCCTCTTACCTCATCATCCTCTCTCGACCTCTCTCTGTCCTCCCTCATAAAAAAAAGGGGGGGAATAGCCACTAGAAGCCATGGATTTGTAGTGCTGGCACCAAGCCCCAGCATCTGGAAGCAAAAAAATAAAAGAAAGACTCTTGTAAGAGAATACATGTAACAGTCTACACCTTATTAGTAGCACATGCACACGGCTGCACATTGTATGCCTATAAAGTTCTTAAAACTTTCCTCCACTTTTTTTTTCTCTTTCCTGCAGGGTTATTTCTGGGGCTCAGTGCCTGCACCATTAATGCATTGCTCCTGGCAGCTGTCTTTCCATTGTTGCTGCTGTTGTTGGATAGGACAGAGAGAAATGGAGAGAGAGAGGAGAGGAAGATAAGGGGAGAGAAAGACAGACACCTGCAGACCTGCTTCACCACCTGTGAAGCGACTCTCCTGCAGGTGGGGAGCTGGGGGCTCGAACCGGGATCCTTGCAGGAGTCCTTGTGCTTTGCACTATGTGCGCTTAACCCACTGTGCTACTGCCCGGCCCCCCCTTTCCTCCATTTTTGAGAGGTTAGCTTGCACAAAATTGCTCAATTAGCGAGTTACGTATTTAAAATTCAAGCCCAGCCTCGGATCAAGGGGGGAGCATTTCTGTGCTCTCACAGCGGCTTCACACTTCCACTCACCAGAGGAGGTCAGGGAAGAGGCTAGCCCATTAGGCTTGGGGTGTGGGCTCTCAAAAAAGAACTGCTCAGAGGCGTGGGGATGGATGAGCTGAACCCTCAGGTCCTCTCCAGTCCCAGAGCACTAGGATTTACTTGCCAATGAAAATGTCAGGCTGTTCCTTCTGGGCAGCGATTGATGGTGGGCTGAGCGTAGCCCCCACTCCCACCCTTCCTCCTTACATTTGATTAAACAGCAAAGCCGAAATCAGCAGAAACCATCAGAAGAGGGGGCTCTCCAGGAGTGAGGAGACTTAATGAAGACAAGGCAACAGGAGGAGGAGAGGGAGAGGAAGGAAACCAGAGAGGTCTGGCCTGGGAGCCAGCGTGGGAGGAAGGACGGGCCAGGGCCCTCATTGCATTGACCAAGAGGCCAAGGTGTAAGGAAGGTCATGTCCTTGTAAAGCACATGTTCCCATGGGGGCCAGAAGGTCGTGGCACTGGTAAAGTGCACAAGTTACCAGGCGCAAGGGTGATCTGGGTTCAAACCCCTGGCCCCCACCTGCAGCGGGGAAGCTTCCCAAGCAGTGGAACAGGCTGCAGGCATCTCTCTATCTCTGTCCCTCACCATCTCTCTCCTAGTTTCTCTGTCTTTTTTTTTTTTTTTTTTTTTTAACCAGAGCACTGCTCAGCTCTGGCTGATAGTGGTATGGGGGGGTTGAACCTGGGACTTTGGAGCCTCAGGCATGAGAGTCTTTGCATAACCATTATGCTATCTACCCCTGCCCTCTGTGTCATAATTTTAAAATACAGAATAAAATCTCAGAGCCTCAGGCATGGAAGTCTTTGCATAACTTTATGGCCCTAGAATAAAATCTCATAAATAAATATATATATATATATATATATATATATATATATATATATATATATATATATACTTGTCACCAGGGTTAGTAATAGCTGGTACCACAAATCCACCACTCCTGGTGGCCATTCTTGCCTGTTTTTTTTTTTTCCTTGATTTTCATTAGATAGGACAAAAAGAAATTGAAAGAGGGCAAGGAGATAGGAAAAGGGAGAGACGACCTGCTTCACCGTTCACCAAGTGTCCCCTGCAGTCCCCGTGCTTGGTATGTGCACTAAAGCAGATGCAGCACCACCCAGCCCCCAATAAACGAGCCTTTATAAAAAGAAAGTAAGGAGCTACCCCTGTGAAACAAACCACATTAAAGCCCGTGAAGCAGTAGGGGAGGCTTGTATTTGTGAGGAGGAGATGCAAAGCTCATCAGCTCACCAAGGCTGACACCACCCTGGGGACACAAGACACAGGATCAAAGCACTTTGAAATGGCGGCCCGGCCGCAGGACACAGAACAAGCACACCAGACCCAGTGTGCAGAGCTGACTCAGGGCAGAGACCAGCAGGTGGAAGCAGGGGCAGGAGGAGGGAGCTGGGTGTTTGGATCAGTGGCCTGGAATGCGGACTTACTGCAGGGCACAGCTGAGTCAGAGCTGAGCCGGGAAAGGCCCAGTATGTGTGGGCCTCTGGGTTCAGTCCCCAGCACCACACATGCCAGCCAGATCACTGCCGTAGCTTCTCTCTCATAAAAGAAATGTACTGGGGGCCGAGTGGTAGCGCAGCAGGTTAAGCACACATGGCACGAAGTGCAAGGACTGGCTTAAGGACCCAGGTTCGAGCCCCTGGCGCCACACCTGCAGGGGGGTCGCTTCACAAGCATCTTTCTCTCCCCCTCTCTGCCTTCCCCTCCTCTCTCATGTTCTCTCTGTCCTATCCAACAGCAACAACAAGGGCAACAAAATGGGGAAAAATCACCTCCAGGAGCAGTGGATTCATAGTGCAGGCACTGAGCCCCAGCGATAACCCTGAAGGCAAAAGTAAAAAAAAAAAAAAAAGAAATGTATTTAATAAAGTTGGGGCAGGAGTCGGGCAGATAGCATAGTGGTCATGCAAAGAGACTCTCATGCCTGAGGCTCCATAGCCCTAGGTTCAATCCTCTGTAACACCATAAGCCAGAGCTGAGCAGTGCTCTAGTAAATGAAAAATAAAGGGGGCCAGGCAGAGGCACACCCTGTTAAGCATTAAGCGCACATAGTACTAAGCACAAGGATCTGTTCAAGGACCCAGGTTTGAGCCCCAGGTGGGACACTTCTCCAGTGGTGAAGCAGGTCTGCAGGAATCTGTCTCTCCTCTCTATCCCTCCTCCCCTCTCAATTTCTCTCTGTCCTATCTAATAAAAAGGGGGGAAAGAGGGAGGGGTGGCGGGCGATAGTGCAGCGGGTTAAGCGCACATGACGCAAAGTACAAGGACCGGTGTAAGGACCCTGGCTCGAGTCCCCGGCTCCCCGCCTGCATGGAGGTTGCTTCACAGGCGGTGAAGCAGATCTGCAAGTGTCTTTCTCTCCCTCTCTGTCTTCCCCTCCTCTCTCTATTTCTCTCTGTCCTATCCAACAACAACGACAACAATAATATTAACAACAACAACGATAGACAACAAGGGCAACAAAAGGGAAAAAATGGCCTCCAGGAGCAGTGGATTTGTGGTGCAGGCACCAAGCCTCAGCAATAACCCTGGAGGCAAAAATAAATAAATAAATAAATAAAATAAAAGATTTTTTAAAAGATGGCCTCCGGGAGCAGTGGATTCGTAGTGCTGGCACCCTGCCCCAGTGATAACCCTGGAGGCCAATAATAATAATAATAATAAATATTAACATATTTAAAAGGACATAAAATACCTCAATAAAATACTTGAAAAACAATTTAAGAGGAAGATACTTGTGACTCATGCCCAATATAAAGAATCCCCAGCTGCGTTCTGTGATTTCAGAAAGCCCCAGAGGGAGGCAGGCTGCACATTCAGATCTGAGGCCTCTCCCTCAGTTGTAGGTCGGAAGTGAGGAGAAGGAAATCTCCATGCAGTAGAAAGTAGAAAGGGGTGACAAGCCGCACACTGCAGAGGCTGCTTCTGGGATGCTGCTGCCACCTCTCCTGCCCTCCTCCTGCTCTCCCCTTCGCTCCCAGCAGGCCGCCCGCCCCTCTGCCACCCTTCCCAGAGAGAGGAAGATGGTGCCACCAAGGTCAGCCCTTGAGGGAGCGAGAAGCCAAGGCTGCAGAGCTGTGAGGAAACGCTGTTCACCAGTGAATTGTAACTCCTCAGATAAAGTGGCTTGATCCTTCCGCCCAGCCTGGAAAAGGCAGCTCATCTGCTGAGCGCTGACCTCAGCTCACCTCTTCATTCTGGAAGGTGGTTCCTCCCCTCCCCAGAAAGATTTGCCGGCCTGGAGAAAATCAGCCTTTCCATTGCTGGGAGCTTTGCAAGCTGTGTTTTTTTTTTTTTTTTTCCTCTTTGCCCTGATTCTTCAAGTTAAAATAAAAATTGCTTCCCTGGGAAGAAAAGAGGGTACATAAATCAGGGGGCTCCAGCTGATGAAAGAGCCTCTGTGAATAAGGTGACATTTTATTTGTCAAGTTACCGTCGTGCGACACAATTTTCAGAGTGTTGGAGAGAGATAATTTTTACCAAAAAAAGGCTTTTAGCTCCTATGCGTCATAAGGATTTTGGAAAATACAGGAGCATACACAACTCAGCACCAGCCTGTGATAACCACTATTTAGATTCCAAATTTTTATCTCCCCCCACACCTCTCTGCTATCTCTCAACCTCTGTCTCTAAGCTCACCCTGCCTTATTGTCCTCTCTCCTTCCTTGCAAGACCTGGGTGACCAGGAGCATAACCTCTGCATGTCACTTTCCCAAAAAGTATCTATAAAAGGTTCTCTTTCCATTTATGTATTTATTTATTACTGGATAGAGACAGAAGTTAAGAGAGGAGAAGGAGGTAGAGGGGGGAGAGACAGAGAGACACCTACAGCCCTGCGTCACCACGCGTGAAGCTTTCCCCTTGCAGGCTGCCATCAGGGGATTGAACCTGGGTCCTTGGTGCGCCTACAGTGTGTGCTGAACCAGGCGTGCCACTGCCCGGCCCCTCTTACCCCGTCTTTTATTATTTTTTTTTTATATTTATTTATTCCCTTTTGTTGCCCTTGTTGTTTTATTGTTGTAGTTGTTATTGATGTCATCGTTGTTGGATAGGACAGAGAGAAATGGAGAGAGCAGGGGAAGACAGAGAAAGACAGACACCTGCAGACCTGCTTCACCACCTGTGAGGCGACTCCCCTGCAAGTGGGGAGCTGGGGGCTCAAACCGGGATCCTCACGCCGGTCCTTGGGCTTTGTGTCACGTGCGCTTAGCCTGCTGCGCCACCGCCCGACTCCCCGAGTTCACTCCACTCCCCCTTCTGTGCAAAAATGGGGCATCACTTTGCCAGCAACCCAGCAGTAGAAAGGCAGACAACCACTGCTCAGAGCTGTGCCCTGACAAGCATCTAGTGCTCTTCTTCTAAAAGGTGTAAGAGGCCAGGTGTAGCTTACCTGGTTGAGCACACACATCCAAATGCGCAAGGACCGGAGTTCAAGCCCCCAGCCCCACCTGCGGAGGAAAGCTTCACAAAAGGTTAAGCAGTGTGGTCCGGGAGGTGGCACAGTGATGTACCCATCACAGGTCTTTCCCACCTGATGATGCTGCAGTTGCCTTTCTTAGATACCCCACCACCACCACCACTTCCATTTCGCGTCACAACCTGCTTTCAGAGAACCAGAACAAATGTGGTCCCTGTTAAGTTTTGCATAAACAACAGCCAAAGCCTCTTCTTAGATTCGAACATCGTTCCTCTGCCTCGCTGACCGCAGCAAAGCTCGGCTTGCTTAGAGCCAGCACAAACCTCATCCCTCCCGTGAGGGTTTCCTAGCTGGTGCCACCCTGCAACAATCCTTTCTTCTTCTGAATCACTGCCGCTCACAGTAACTGTCCCCCACACAGGGAACCATCACCAACAGCCTGGCCTGGTCCCTCCACCGCCACAACACGCTGGAATCATCCCAGAGATGTTTGCAGTAAGGAGCAGTGAGCTTGAGCCCCGTTCTCTTCAACTTAGACATATGCTTCTGGTTTCTTCCTTTAAAGAATAATCTCTTTGAAGAGTCAAGATTCCCCCTTCTTGAGCTGGCTCCTAGAGCTTGCCTTTTATCTTGCTCCTCAAAATACTTAGATGAAGCAACTTTTCCATCTTCACTTTGCTGCGGTGATTTTTTGGCTTTCTAGTTCAAGCGGCATCTGCCTAAAAATTCACCCTTTTCCTTCCCTGTTCACTGGGATTCTCTAAACTAAATATGGCCCATCTGTCTACTTTTGCTAACTACTCTAGTGTTAAGGAACTCTGCTGTCTATCAGGAAGATTGGAGCCGGGGTCAGTGAAGGAAGAAGAGTTTTCTGGGGGTCGGGCAGTAGTGCAGTGGGTTAAGTGCATGTGGTGCAAAGCGCAGGGACCGGTTTGAGCCCCTGACTCCCCACCTGCAGGGGAGTTGCTTCACAGGCGGTGAAGCAGGTCTGCAGGTGTCTATCTTTCTCTCCCCCTCTCTGTCTTCCCCTCCTCTCTCCATTTCTCTCTGTCCTATCCAACAACGAATGACATCAACAACAACAATAACCACAGCAAGGGCAACAAAAGGGGAAAAATGGCCTCCAGGAGCAGTGGATTCATGGTGCAGGCACCGAGCCCCAACAATAACCCTGAAGGTTAAAAAAAAAAAAAAGTTTTCTTATGCATGGGCCCAGAGTTCAGATCTCTATGAGAACTCCGGCCTCAAACAAAGGGACGGTACCAGCTTCTATAGGGGTGCAGACTGAGAGCAGAAAGCCTCATTACAGAAGCAGAGGCTGCAAGGTTAAGGGGCGGTGTTTGGACCCGTTGCTCAGGGTCTGGTTGTCTAGGAAAGTTGAGCCTCAGCGTAAGATACACCCCTGGGGGGAAGGAGTTACCTTTTAGGGGAGCAGAAGCTAGCCAGGGTTGCAGAAGCTGACGTGACAAGCAAATAAGGACCAAATACGGCAGTAACCTCGGTTACTGTAGACACAGGATGGCACATTCGTTTGTTATGTCTATCATACACCCACCTTACTTGGCCCTCTGCTCTGAGTTGGGCCTTCTTAGTAAAAGTTCAGTCTGACCTTCATCATCTCAACTCTGTTCTCACTTAACTCACCCAGTGAAGCCAGCCTGCTCCTGCACTAGCCACCGGCACCGCCTCAAACCTTGCCACGTACTGCACTCTGCCTTGCTACACATTCTTAACCCTTTCTTCTCAGCTGTTCTTTTCTGTGTTGGGGCCTTCTTACAGACACACCGCAATTATATCATCAAGACATTTTCTGAGGCTAAAATTTACGAAATCATCACTAGTATGTAACAAATCTGTTGGAACATGCCCTCTGTCACCCATTCATTCGTTCATCCATCCATCCATCCATCCATTAATTTATTCCACAGATATTTACTGAGTAGCCCCCAGACCCAGGCATTGTGCTGGGAGTGAAGGCTCAGGGGAGAGAAACCAATATGCCCCCCCATAGTATTAGAATGCAGACAGATTGTAGATAGGCAAGTCTACACATGGTCATGCTATTACTCACTGAGGAACGGGCTCTGAAGCAGTAAGAAGAGTCCTGAGATCCAGAATAGTCACAGGATATATGTCTAGAACAGGATGATCAGAGAAGATCTAGCTACCTAACACTGAATCCAAGAATCAGAATCCAAGAAACCAGCTAGCTGAGTAAGGAGGTAGCAGTATACTGTGAACCCTGGGTAGAGAGAATGGGTTATTCTTTCTGGGAACTGAACAGAAGCCAGTGGGGACAACTCTTGAGAAAGAGGAATCAAAGTCAATGGGGCTTGCTGACACAGGACATCCAACTGTATGCTTAGAGCCACTGGGAACCATGCCAGTGTTTTGGGAACATTATCCGCATTGCTGTCTAGAGACTTTGGTTGTAGGCATAAGTTAGAACAGAAGTCCTACGGGGGAGAAAAAACGATCCTGACAGGCAAGGGGAGAAGTAAGTGTGGCTGGGCTTGTGGTGGTAGCGGAGAGGAAACAGAATGAGGGATAAAGAATAGGGAAGCTATCAAGGGAGGGATTGGATACGGAGTTCTGGGAAAGGGAATTGTGTGGAAACGTACCCCTCTTATCCTATAGTCTTATCAATATTTCCATTTTATAGCTAAAAATTAAAAAAAAATACTCAAGCTCATGAAGTCTTTTTTTAAAATGTTTATTCCCTTTTGTTAAAAATTGTAGTTATTGTTGTCATCGTTGTTGGATAGAACAGAGAGAAATGGAGAGAGGAGGGGAAGACAGAGGAGAGAAAGACACCTGCAGACCTGCTTCACCGCCTGTGAAGCGACTCCCCTGAAAGTGGGGAGCCGGGGTTCGAACTGGGATCTTTATGCCTGTCCTTGTGCTTTGCGCCACCTGCACTTAACCCGCTGCGCTACAGCCCGGCTCCCTCATGAAGTCTTTTGAAGATAGAATCTCACCCACATCCGCTAACAGGTCAGGTGTGGGGATTAAGGGAGAGGAAGCAGTCAGCTACAGCTTCCAAGACTCTGACTTGATTCTTAAGTTCTGCTTTTCAGTGAAGTCATCACCCTTCTCTTTTTGGCTGATCTCACTTAACGTGATTATGGTGGTAGAAAAGGAATTAAGTGGGGCCAAGTCGTGGTGCACCTGGTGAAATGCACACCTTACAGTGTACGAGGACCCAGGTTCAAGCCCCTGGTCCCCACCTGCAGGGGAGAAGCTTCATGAGTGGTGAAGCAGGGCTGCAGGTGTCTCTGTCTCTTCCTCTCTACCTCCCCTTCCTCTCAATTTCTGGCTGTCTCTATCCAATAAGTAAATAAAGATAATAAAAAAGTTTTAAAAAAATAAAGAAAAGGACCCAAGTTGGGGGTGAGAGTCTCTTCTACAGACACTGATCATGAGAAGAGGAGAAATCATTCCCATGTGTCAACAGCTGTACTGTAAACCATTAATCCCTCACCAATAAACTGATAAAAGGAGAAAAAAAAAGTCAGACTTTAACCGTTTGCCAAGACAGTGAAAGCAGCCTGTCTCCGTTTTAAATGGCCGCACCCACCATCACTCCTGTGTCTACACTGTCAGCAGAACTGCCAGTATCCTTCTCCCTTCTATTTCCCTGATTCATATTGCAGAAACTCTGACAAGCA
This sequence comes from Erinaceus europaeus, assembly GCF_950295315.1. Taxonomy (NCBI): domain Eukaryota; kingdom Metazoa; phylum Chordata; class Mammalia; order Eulipotyphla; family Erinaceidae; genus Erinaceus; species Erinaceus europaeus. The sequence continues at coordinate 12,570,701 of NC_080181.1, read as the reverse complement.
GAGAGCTTTTTAGGTAACAGTGTTTTACAACTTAAGATCTTCCAGAGATATTTCCTTTGGTCTTAAATATCTGGTTTCCATAATGAACAGTATCTCAAAGGTGTTGATTTTTTTAAATTTATGTATTAAATATTCAACAGGGGAGTCGGGCGGTAGTGCAGTGGGTTAGGGTTAAGCGCAGGTGGCGCTAAGCACAAGGACCAGCGGAAAGATCCCGGTTCGAGCCCCCGGCTCCCCACCTGCAGGGGAGTCGCTTCACAGGTGGTGAAGCAGGTCTGCGGCTGTCTGTCTTTCTCTCCCCCTCTCTGTCTTCCCCTCCTCTCTCCATTTCTCTCTTTCCTATCCGACAACAATGACATCAATAATAACTATAACAACAAAACAAGGGCAACAAAATAAATAAATTTTTTTAAATTATAAAATAAATAAATAAATAAATATTCAACAGGCTCATGTATATAAAATATTGGTCCAAATGCACAACTGGAGACAACAGTCACTAGCTAAGTTGCCGTTATCTTTGCATTGGCTCTTCATTCCTTAATAGGCTTCTTTCCTGATTGTTTTGTTTCCATTTTGATCCTTTAATATCTATGCCTTTTACAAACTGCCCTCTTTTTTATTTTTAATATTGGTTTCCTTTTTGCTGCCCTTGCTGTTTTCATTGTTGTCGTAGTGGTTATTGTTGTCGTTGTTGGACAGGACAGAGAGAAATGGGGAGAGGAGGGGAAGACGGGGGGGGGGGGGGGGGGGAGAAAGACAGACACCTGCAGACCTGCTTCACCGCCTGGGAAGCGACTCCCCTGCAGGTGGGAGCTCGAACCGGGATCCTTATGCCGGTCCCTGCGCTTTGTGCCACCTGCGCTTAACCCGCTGCGCCACCGCCCGACTCCCTTTAAACTGCCTTCTTGTTGTAATGAGTTGTCTCAAGTTTTTAGACCATGTGTCTGAGATAATAAGGGTTTTTCTCTGGGGTTCTGCCTTGTTTCCTTCCTTCCTCCCTCCCTCCCTCGCTCCCTCCCTCCCTCCCTTCTTTTTTTCCCTTTTCCTTTGCCTCCAGCGTTCTCACTAGGGCTGGGTGTCAGCACTATGAATCCACTGCTCCTGGCGGTCATTTTTTCCATTTTATTGGATAGAACAGAGAGAAAGTTGAGAGAGGAGGGGACGACAGAGAGGGAAAGAGAAAGATGAACACCTGCAGACCTGCTTCACCACTTGTGGAGCATCCCTCCGGCAAGTGGGGAGCCTGAGGATCAAAGCTGGAACCTTACGCTTAGTACTATGTGCGCTGAACCAGGTACACGATAACAATTCCTGATGTCCATCATGGGAGCAGAAGGAAGCAGGCAGGTTTGTAACATTGGAGATGAGTCCATAGCTCATCCTCTGTAATGTGTCTGCAAAGAGAGAGGCAGAGGAGAAACTCGGGAGCCTCTTGGCTTGGTTTTAGAGCGCTTCTGAGAAACGTGGAACTCCGTTCCGACTAACTTATAACCAGGTGATCAAAGACGTGTGATGCTAAATACCTTTCTCCGAGTACTTCCTCCTCTGCTCTAAATTAACACCAGTTTCCTGTCTTTTCTCTAGTTCGTTTTTTTTTTTTTTTTATTGGGAAGGGTCAATTGCTTGCAGTCAAGTTATTGGCACATAGTGGATCCAACTTGTCCACTCCACATGACATTTCTCTGAAAAACAGTCTTTTATTTTTTTTTTTTACTTTTTTTTTTCTCTTCTGCATCACCGCCATCCCCGCCATCTCCACCATCCCCATCTCGAGCTTCTGCATCACCGCCATCCCATTTCCCAAGTACTCCTGCCTGGTGATGCTCACTTTTTCTGTGAGGGAGAGTGGGAATGAAGGGCTTTCTCATTCCACTGTAGAACTGGAGCTTGTTGCCCTCAGGGAGACCTGCGGGTGGTGGCAGCCTAGTGTTCGTTTGCCTGTGCCAGAGCTGAGTGGTGCTTCCTCATGGAAAGAGACATTTGCCGGACAAACACCACAGCAGCTAAGCTTCCTCCAGCTCGGTGGGGAATGTCTGTGGGGTGCATGGCTCTGGGCAGGGTCTGAACGAGACACGGAGACTTGGTGCGTGTATCTTGTAGTCCGCCAGGGAGGGTGGACCATGATGGATTTGTTCACTGTGGGGTGGACATAAGACAGAGAGGCACTGGGGCTCTTGGGGGTCCCGTCTGACAAATGCCAGGTTAGGGCAGAGTGGTGGCAGCTCAGGAGGGCTCCCTGGAAGAGGACCTCTCCGGCCCGGGCTCAGGACAAGCAGGACCAGCTCCTAGGTTTGTCCGTGACTGAAGCACATGGGTACCTGCAGACTGGCTTTCAGTAATGCCTTCCCACATGGACCCTGCCCACACTGCTGCTCAGCTTTTACCAGGCATGCCCCTTCTGAGGAAGAAGTCTGGAGATATATACATATATATATATATATATATATATATATATATATATACACACACACACACAAAGTTCTGACTTTCTCAAGCTTTGATTCAATAATTCATTTTTAAAATATTTATTTCCTTTTTGTTGCCTTTGTTTTCCATTGTTGTTGTAGTTATTGTTGTTGATGTCGTTGTTGGACAGGACAGAGAGAAATAGAGAGAGGAGGGGAAGACAGAGAGGGAGAGAGAAAGACAGACACCTGCAGACCTGCTTCACCGCCTTTAAAGCGACTTCCCTGCAAGTGGGGAGCCAGGGGCTCAAACCAGGATTCTCACGCCGGTCCTTGCGATTTGCACCACGTGCACTTAACCCTCAGAGTTACCGCCCAACTCCCAATAATTTATTTTGTAAAGAAGTTGTTTAGTTTGCATGAGCGAGGACAGAACCTCACTCTTATACTGATGAGTTAATTTCTTGCCAAGCATCTATCCTAAGAAATTAATGACAGTGGGGGCCAGGTGGTGGTGCATCTGGTTGAGCCCATGTTACAATGTGCAAGCACCCAGGTTCAAGCCCCCATCCCCACCTGTAGGGGTAAAGCTTCACAAGTGGTGAAGCAGTGCTGCAGGTCTCCCTCTCCCTTCTACCCTCTCAGTTTCTCTTTCTTATCAAATAAAAAATAAAGGGAAATTAAAGGGCCACCAGGAGCAGTGGATTCATCATGCAGGCACCAAGTCCCAGTGGTGATCCTGGTGGCAGTAAGAAATACAATGATGAGAAGCCAGACACACACACAGAGAACTCTTGGTGTATATGTGGCAGAGGACAGGTAAGCTAAACGTTCACCAGAATCAGAAAGATCAGAAAGGTAAAATAAATTCCAGTCTTCTCCTCTAGTAGAGTATGGTATACAAAAATGATGATAACTCTTTATTTTTTAAGCATTTGCTATATCCCAGAATCTGTTCCAAGCTTTTGAAATACTATTTTCAAAGAATGTTTAATTATATGGGGAGTATTAATCATACAAGATTAAGGGGGAATGGCAGTTGAATTTGTATTTTGCCATGTGTTTATAAGCACCTGCATTGAAGAAGACCAAAATCTTGATGTCAAGATTCGAAAGTACTTTTTTTTTTTTTTTTTTGCCTTCAGGGTTATTGGTGGGGCTCAGTGCCTGCACTACAAACCCACTGCTCCTACAGGCCATTTTTTTCCCAGTTTGGTTGCCCTTGTTATTAGTATTCTTGTTGTCATTGCTGCTGCTGTTGTTGGGTAGGATAGAGAGAAATTGAGAGAGAAGGAGAGAGAAAGACACCTACAGACCTGTTTCACCGCTTGTGAAGCGACCGCCCTGCAGGTGGGGAGCCACAGGCTTGAACCGGGATCCTTTACGCTGGTCCTTGTGCTTCACACCATGTGCACTTGACACGCTGCGCTACCACCTGGTCCCCCTTCCTGAATTTTTTTATCTTAAGGATTAGGATATTTTAAGACATACTGTCTCGGGCTCGGGGGGATAACATAATGGTTATGTGTTTTGCAGGACCATATGCTTTTTGACTTCCGTGCCTGAGGCTCCAAGGTCCCAGGTTTAATCCCCCATACCACCACCATACACCAGCGCTGAGCAGTGCTCTGGTAAGAGAGAGAGAGAGACAGACAGACAGACAGACATACTGCCCATAGCAAACCACATTCAAATGCTATTACTAGAGGGTTGGGAAGACGACATAAGGGTTCTGCAAAAGACTCATGTCTGAGGCCCTGAGCTCCCAGCTTCAATCCCAAGCACCACTACAAGCCAGAGCTGAGCAGGACTCTGGTCTCTCTCTCTCTCTCGCTTGCTTGCTTGCTCTTCTGTCATTAAAATAAATGAATAAAATGTTTTTTTTTTAAAAAAAAGTGCTGTTACTAATGAATGACTTCCTTGGTCACATGGTGAAGGATGTCAGGAAAAATCCAAGAACAGAGTGCCGCACACTTGTCAATGTGTTTTCTGGTTTACTTCAGCTGAGAGCAGCCAGAGTGGCCCTCCACACTGCACGTGCAGCCCTGGGGGCTCAAACCAGGAGCGTCAGGCCGGCAGGCCCTGTACTCTGCAGACCCAGCTGTTTCCTAGTGGTTGCTGGTAACACTGCCTGTGGTTTTACTTCTTTTTTTTTTTTTTTTTCCCTCCAGGGTTATTGCTGGGCTCGGTGCCTGCACCATGAATCCACTGCTCCTGGAGGCCATTTTTCCCCCCTTTTGTTGCCCTTGTTGTTGTAGCCTCGTTGCGGTTATTATTGCCATTGTTGACGTTGCTTTGTTGTTGGATAGGACAGAGAGAAATGGAGAGAGGAGGGGAAGACAGAGAGAGAGGGGGAGAGAAAGATAGACACCTGCAGACCTGCTTCACCGCCTGTGAAGCGACTCCCCTGCAGGTGGGGAGCCGGGGGCTCGAACCGGGATTCTTACGCCGGTCCCTGCGCTTAGCGCCATGTGCGCTTAACCCACTGTGCCACCGCCCGACGCCCTGTGGTTTTACTTCTAATGGACGTCAGGTTTGCGGGCCAGGCCCGTCTGCTTTCCCCACTGGGAAGCTGCTACCTGGCTCTCCCTGGAGACCCTGGAGTGGCCTCTGAGGCGGCGTGGGCCTGGGTCCTGACCTGCCGCTGGGGAGCCAGCGCTGCCCGTAGCTTCTCTCACGCCCTGCACAGGAGCCACCGCTGGCCAGCTGTGTGGGTGGACAGCACAGGGCCTGCCCTCTGCCCTCTGCCCCGCAGCTGCTCTAGGGAAGAACAAAACAGGAGCCCGCGCTCACGTCAAAGCTGACGGGCAGACCTCCAAGCTGTGCAGTGTGATGGTCTCCGCTCCAGCTGTACACAGAGCAGGGCTCCCACCCCGGCCGAGTCACTGCTGAGTGTCTAAAGTCCCTTCCGGCTGCCGCCGTGCCTGTGACTTAGCCAGGTGCGCCGTTCTCCCCCACCCCACTGCCCCATCAAGCCTCAAAGTGCGACGGCTTCTGAGACCTGCCTTGTCATCTTCCGGGCTCCTCTGGCAGCCCGAGTAAGCTCGTGTTTCCTGCAGGGGCCTTGCTGTGACACAGGCACCGCCATCGGCGAGCACTGCGGCGCCCCCCTCACCCCGTGGGCGGTCGGGTCCGCTCTCGGCTGCCGTCACCGGCTGCGCAGGGCCTGGGGGCTGCCAGGTGTGCTTGTTCCGGCCCGGGCCTGCGGGCCAAGGCAAATGTCTGCACCTGGCAGGCCCACGGGCCGTGTCTCCCGGGGAGCCGGTGTCCTCCCGAGGCCCCGGCGGTTGGTCGGCTAGTCCACGGGCTGCTCTGACTCCGGCTTCAGACCCGGTAAGTCCTGGAGGACGCCGGGCCTCCTCTGTCCTGGCCGCTGGGGTGTCTGTCATTTGCTGTGCTTTGGGGCGCCGTGACAAGAGTTTGAGGTTCTGCCCGGCTCCTGTGGAGTCTCCTGTTTGTGTTTGGAATCTGGTTCTGTCCTATTCGGTTTTGCTGATTCTCTTTGCTGCACCGGCAGAGCACCCTCCTCTGACTGGACGCCTGTGACCAGAAAGACACTGACTGACTGACTGACTGACTGACTGACCGACTGACTGACGGATTTTACTTTTCTTTTCCCAAAGCCCTGCTCAGCTCTGGCTTAATGGTGGCGGTGGGGACTGAACCTGGGACCTCAGAGCATCTGGCCTGAAAATCGTTTGCCTAACCAGTTATACTGTCTTCCTCAGATTATTTACATATTTATTGCCAGCAGGACTTTTGGAGGGGGCTTCCCATCTGCAGGCTTCCCAGAGGATTTTTTTGGTAGAAGGGGAGACAGAGAGAGAGAGAGAGAGAGAGGGTGAGGCTGGCCGGCCCGGGGGAGGAGTCAAGTGTGCGCCCACCAAGGCCCCAGAGCGACTGTGAGCTGGGATACCGTTTGGCGTCAATGCGCTTCAGAATTTGAGGAGAGATGGTCACTGAACACAATTCTAAGCTCTAATACTGCTTTTGTAAGTATTGTTTTTATTGGTGATTTCATTCAGGTAATGTAGAAATTAAAGAGGTTTCAGGGGTATGGCTTCACACCGCGTCCAACCTCCAGAGTTCCGTACCTCCCGCCTCATAAGCCCCAGAGTCCTCACAGAGTCTGAGGAGCCATCTGGTTACTTTTTTTTCCCTTTCAAACGTGGATGCTTGGACTCTCTGTATTCCACATGTGTGCATAAACTGTCAAGTCTCTCAGCTCTTATTTCATATGGAACGATCACCTCCAGTCCCATCCATGCTCCCTAGACGACACCATAGCGCCTTTCTAGACTGCAGAGTAGAATCCCATTAAACACACATCACAAACGTCTTTCTTTATCCAGTCCCCTGTCGGGCACTTGCATTGCTTTCATATGTATTTGTGAGTCATGCAGCTAGGAATATGGGCACAGGCTTTATGTGCAGTGATTATGACCACAAAAAAAAAATGGATGTACTTGGGAAGTAGAGGGAAAATAAAGCCTGTCTGGGTACAAGAAAAGACAAATGGAATGTGTCTTAAGAAAAGCTTGCGGGGGGGGGGGGGTTGTCCAGGTGATAGCGCAGCGGGTTAAGCACACATGGCGCAAAGTGTAAGAATTGGTATAAGGATCCCGGTTCAAGCTCCCGGCTCTCCACCTGCAGGGGAGTCGCTTCACAGGCGGTGAAGCAGGTCTGCAGGTGTCTGTCTTTCTCTCCCCTCTCTGTCTCCCCTCCTCTCTCCATTTCTCTCTGTCCAACAACAGCAATAATAACAACAAGGGCAACAAAAGTGAGAAAAATGTCATCCAGGAATAGCAGATTCATAGTGCAGGCACCGAGCCCCAGCGATAACCCTGGAGGAGAAAAAAAAAAAGATAGAAAGAAAGAAAGAAAAAGAAAAACATGGAAAGGACAGAGAGCTGAAGGACTCTATAAGTAGGAGGATGGAGTGAATGTGAGACAGAAGGCTTATGAGAGGGTTTTAATTTCATGAAGATTTATTTGTCTACTTAAAAAGGAGACAGCTGTTTGGCTCTGACACAGGGTGATTCTGAGAATTGAGCCTGGGCCTCTGGGGCCTCAGAATGTAGCTCTCGTGTTCCTGTGCTGAGCTATCTTTCCCAGCCTAGAGTTTAATTTCAATATCTTTGCTAAAAAAGTGCTGATGAAAGAAGAAGAATTTAACCCTGTCAACATTAGGTTAATCCTTATCAGAAAAGGGATTTAAATAAATCAAGCCTTTCCAATATATAAACACTTCTTGGAAAGGATTATCTCCTTAAAAAGAAATGTTGGGAATCGGGCGGTAGCACAGTGGGTTAGGCACACATGCCTCGAAATGCAAGGACCCAAGTAAGGATCCCGGTTCAAGCCCCCAGCTCCCCACCTGCAGGGGAGTCGCTTCACAGGCGGTGAAGCAAGTCTGCAGGTGTCTGTCTTTCTCTCCCCCTCTCTGTCTTCCCCTCCTCTCTCCATTTCTCTCTGTCCTATCCAATAACAACGACATCAATAATAACTACAACAACAATAAAAAACAAGGGCAACAAAAGGGAAAATAAATAAATATATATAAAAAAAAGAAGGGATGTTGAGGAGCCTGGTGGTGGTGAGTGCATGCATCACAGTGTACAAGGACCTGAGTTCAACCCCCCAGTCTCCAACTGCATGGGGAAAGCTTCACAAGTGGTGAAACAGAGCTTCAGGTATCTGTCTGTCTTATCTCCCTCTTTCAAAAGGAAAAAAAAAAGGAAAATTTGAGCTTAAATATATAGGTATAATACAGTTATTCTGAAAGTGTGCAAATATTCTGCTTAGTTCTTATTAATATTTTATTTTATTTATAAAATGAAAATATTGACAAGACCATAGGGTAAGAGGGGTACAATTCCACACAATTCCCAGGACTCCATATCCAATTCCCTCCCTTAATAGCTTCCCTATTCTTTTTTTGTTGTTGTTGTTAGCCAGAGTACTGTTCAACTCTGGCTTATGGTGGTGCAAGGGATTGAACCTGGGACTTCGGAGCCTCAGGGATGAAAGTCTCTTTGCATAACCATTATGCTATCTACACCTGCCCAGCTTCCCTATTCTTTATCCCTCTGGGAGTATGGACCCAGGTCACTATGGGGTGCAGCAGGTGGAAGGTCTGGCTTCTGTAATTGCTTCTCCACTGAACATGGGCGTTGGCAGGTTGATCCATACTCCCAGCCTGTCTCTCTCCCTAGTGGGGCAGGGACCTGGGGAGATGGGGCTCCAAGACACATTGGTGGGGTCGTCTGCCCAAGGGAGTCCGGTTGGCATCATGGTAGCCTCTGGAGCCTGGTGGCCAAGATTCCCAGGTTGAAAGCAGCTTCCTTGTAGAGCTCACAACAGGTGTTGTCTGTAAGCCGCCATCTTGGCTCCGCCTCAGTTCTTACTTCTTCTTCTAGCGTTTGCCCTTCTTCCGTAGCCAGTCAACAGCGTCAGGTTGAGCCTGATGTAAAGTTCTTACTATTCTAAACTACTGAATACCCTAAAGTCAAAGCAAACTTCCTGGCTAATAGTCTTGTAATTGGAGTTTCAACTGTGGTCCTGGAGAATTTTTGCCACTTCCAGAAGTTGTTTACTTGCATACTGTATGTTTGTAGGACTCCATGGAGAAAGGACAGGGACACAGGTTACCATTACAAGACCGGGTTCATGTTGCTGGTCTCATCTTCACGAACGGACGCTTCATGAGCAGTGAAGCAAGTCTGTAGGTGTCTCTCTTTCTCTCTCCGTCTCTATCTCCCCTGTTCCCTCTCAATTTCTCTGTCATATTATATAAAAAAATAAATGAAGAAAAAGAAATGGATAAAGGTGCCGAGCTCAAGTAAAATGCTGGTGGCACACACATACAAAAAAAGTCTTCATGGGAAGGACTGTGACAAGTATTCCATAGCAAAGGTTTCCAGTGATTGCAGGACCTAAGGGACAGTGAATCTCTAACATCACTAATGCCTAACTAAGGTTAAGGTCTTCACATTGGTCTAAATGTTCTATTAGGAAGGTGATTTTGATCATCTGTATTTAAGCGATGGTTTACTTTTTTTTTTTCTTCTGCCTCCAAGGTTAACTCTGGGGCTCAGTGTCTGCACCATGAATCCATTGCTCCTGAAGGCCATCTTTTTTTTTTTTTCCACATTATTATTGTTGCTGTTGCTGTTGTTATTGTTTCCATTGCTGGATAGGACAGTGAGAAATTGGAAGAGGAGGGAAAGACAGAGAGAAGGAGAGAAAGATAGATGCCTGTCAACCTGCTTCACCATTTGTGAAGTGATCCCCCTGCAGGTGGGGAGCCGGGGGCTCGAACTGGGATCCTTACACTGGTCCATGTGTGCTTAACCCATTGTGCTACTGCCCGGGCCCCTCTTTCTTTCTTTCTTTCTTTCTTTTTTCTTTCTTTTTTCTTTCTTTCTTTCTTTCTTTCTTTCTTTCTTTCTTTCTTTCTTTCTTTCTTTCTTTCTTCCTTTTTTAACTACAGCACTGCTCAGCTCTGGCTTATTGTGGTACAAGGGATTGAATTTGGGACTTTGAAGTCTCAGGCATGAGAGTCTCTTTGCATAACCATTATACTATCTCCTCCAGCTCTGGTTTACTTTCTATAAATTAAAAAGATTTTCTAAAGCTTGACTGAAACTTCTAGTAGGTGATATTTTTCTGAGTAAAACTAAAGTGTTTGCTGTTTTCTCTTTGCTGTCAGAACGCGGAAACTTTTGTAACTGCTCTGGGAACATATGCTGTAATGGCTGTCGTGTTGTGGCTGTTACCTTAATCATCATTTTAATGAAATGTATTTGATGCCACAACCATATACCCTCTAGTCAGAATCATGCTAGGGCTTTACAGGTCTCTCTCTCTCTCTCTCAAGCTTGTAAATGTCACACTGAGGCAAAAACAGCTGAGGCACAAGGGAGCAGAAAATGGAGCAGGTAGGTAGGATTTCCACGTTGGCTGCTTTAGACCAAAGATAGAGTGACTGGGTCATCAAGGCGACCTTATGTGTGACGGTGATCAAGAATCGCCAAAGGACTGAATCATGGGAGAAGCCAGTCGTCCTGGGCACAGAAAGTCAGAACTCAGGCAGGCCGGAGACACTGAGACCAGGGTCGGAGTCTAGGTGGCATCTGGGAAGCAGACGTAGCATGCCCTCCCGAGACATACCCTCCATCCTGGAGGGAGGCCCCGTGCTGGCCTGTGGTGGCCTATCCTCGGCTCCCCACTCACAGCCGCTCAGAGGAGCCGCTCCCTGTGTCCAGGCGCCGGCCCGAGCAGAGGGAGGTGGGCAGTTTTCAGGCTGCTCTTGGGCTGATTGATGGGAGGCTGGGTACAGGCAGCTGGGTCTCCCGGTACTGTCTAAGCCAAGGTGGCGCTCTGGCGTCTCTCTCACACATGGAAAACAAAGAAACTAAATCTATTAGTGTGTGTGTGTGTGTGTGTGTGTGTGTGTGTGTGTGTATGCCCTGAGCCCAGTCCAGCAGGTCCAGAACCACATACACACTAGGTATTTCAGCAACCGAGTCCTGATGAAGTCTTTGTCACTCTTGTTTGTTTGTTTTTCTTTATTTTATCTTATTTTTTATATTTATCTATTCCCTTTTGTTGCCCTTGTTGTTTTTATTGTTGTAGTTATTCTTGTTGTCGTTGTTGTTGGATAGGACAGAGAGAAATGGAGAGAGGAGGGGAAGACAGAGAGGGGGAGAGAAAGACAGACACCTGCAGACCTGCTTCACCGCCTGTGAAGCGACTCCCCTGCAGGTGGGGAGCCGGGGGCTCGAACCGGGATCCTTACACTGGTCCTTGTGCTTTGTGCCACCTGTGCTTAACATGCTGCACTACCGCCCGACTCTCTGTTTGTTTGTTTTTCTAAGCCAGAGCACTGCTCAGCTCTGGCGTATGGTGGTGCTGAGGGATTGAATCTGGGAGCTCAGAGTCTTAGTCATAAATGTCTGTTGTATGAAACTTCTGCTACCCCCCTCCACACACACAGAGACCCCTCACCCACCTGGCCACAACCCCCACTTTGATCTTTAAGATTTTTTAAGTATCTTTATTTATTTATTGGATAGAGACAGCGAGAATTCGAGAAGGAAGGGAGAGATAGAGAGGGAGAGAGACAGAGACGCCTGCAGCCCTGCTTCACCACTCGCAAAGCTTTCCCCCTGCATGTGGGGACTGGAGGCTTGAACCCTGGTCCTTGCACATTGTAACTTGTGCGCTCAACCAGGTGCGCCACCACCCTGCCCCTGATTTTAAAAAGCAGTGCAGTGAAGGTTTGGAGACTTGAATAGAGGTTTTTGGGTTTTTTTTTTCTTTCTGTTTTTTAATTTTTGTTTATAAAAAGGAAACACTGACAAAAACCACAGGATAAGAGGGCTACAACTCCACACAGTTCCCACCACCAGAGCTCTGTATCTCTTCCCCTCCCCTGATAGCTTTCCTATTCTTTATTATTATTATTATTTAATTTATTTAAGAAAGGAGACATTAACAAAACCATAGGATAGGAGGGGTATAACTCCACACAGTTCCCACCACCCGATTTCCATATCCTACCCCTTCCCCCGATAGCTTTCCCATCCTCTATCCCTCTGGGAGCATGGACCCAGGGTCATTGTGGGTTGCAGAAGGTGGAAGGTTTGGCTTCTGTAATTGCTTCCCTGCTGAACATGGGCGTTGACTGGTCGGTCCATACTCCCAGTCTGCCTCGAAGAGAGGTTTTTAAAAGTGCTAAAAGAAGGGGGACCAGGCTTTGACACACCTGGTTAAGCACACATGTTACAGTGCACAAGGACCCGGTTCAAGTCCCCACTCCCCACCTGCAGGAGGAAAGCACCCTGAGTTGTGGAGCAGGGCTGCAGGTGTCTGTCTATGTCTTTCTCCTTCTCTCTCTTTCCCCACTCCTCTAATTTCTCTCTGTCTCTATCCAATAAGAAATAAATAAAAGTATTTTATGAGTCTGGGTGGTGGCACACCTGGTTGAGCACACACATCATTAAAAAAACACTAAAAGGCGGCCAGGTAGTGGCACACCTGTACAGAGCAAGGACCCAGGTTCGAGCCCCTGGCCCCCACCTGCAGGGGGAATGCTTCACAAGTGGTGAAGCAGTGCTGCAGGTGTCTCTCTGTCTCTTTCCCTCTCTATCACCCCCTTCCCTCTCAATTTCTGACTGTCTCTATCCAGCAAATAAAGATTTTAAAAAAATATTTAAAAAGAAAATCTCATTATTAAAAAAAATGCTAAAAGATTGATTTGTAAAGGTATTTCAGGCCTGGCCTCAAATCAGACCTCCTGTGCAAGTGTGTAGGATGCACAGTGTCCCTTTTGTGTGCTGGTTTTTTTTCCCCCGCAAAGTTTCACCAGGCTGCATATGAGGGAAGGACACACCCACACTTTGCATCCTCTGTGTCTGGCACTTGGACTAAATTGTGCGGCTGACAACTGCCCTGAAGCTTCTGGGCCACTGGAACACCCACTTCTTTGCTTTTCTTCGACCAGCTCTCCCTCCTTCAGCTTTGCACAACTGAACTTTCCCTTCTGGCCTGACTCCCAACTGAACATCATCCGAGTGGTGCTTTCTGACTTACTCCTTTGGGCCCGGTGGGCCAGTTCAGTCACTGAAGATGCCCCAGTGGCATCTGCCCTGGATTACAGTGGGAGGCGGGAGGGTGATTCCTGAAAACTAATGAGAGCTGGGGCCGAGTGGGGGCGCAGCGGGTTAAGCGCACATGGTGTAAAGCACAAGGACCCAAGCAAAGATCCCAGTTTGAGCTGCCGGCTCCCCACCTGCAGGGGGGTCGCTTCACAAGCCATGAAGCAGGTGTCTGTGTGTCTCTCCTCTTCTCTGTCTTCCCCATCTCTCTGGATTTCTCTCTGTCCTATCCAATAAAAATGGAAAAAAATGGCCTCCAGGAGCAGTGGATTTGTCGTGCCAGCACTGAGCCTCAGCAATAACCCTAGAAGCAAAAAAATAATCAGACGAATGAGAGCTTACACCCACAGGGGTCCCGGAGTGCACACACTCATTTGGGAGCTGGTATCATCAGAACAAAGGAAGGAGGCCGTTTCAAGCGTGTGTTCATGTGGCGTGCATGTAAAATTAACAGCCCTTTGACTGAGCTGAGAACACTGCAGAGGTCAGTGTGGAGGTGGGGGGGTCGTCTCTGCGGGTGAGGTGCTGTGCTGAAGCCCCTGGCAGCTGCCTGCACTGTCTGTGTCTGTACACGCAGAGCCCTGCCTTAGGATTGCTGCCCCTCCCTTTGGCTACACGGTGCCAAACAACAAAGAGAAACCCAGTCCCGTGAGAGCAGTAACTGTGTCGGGAACCGGGTGACAGCTGGGTTGCTGAAGCAGGGGCTGTGCCTGCAGGAGACTCCTGGGCTGGCACCTGGTGCTGCCTCAGGCCTCCACATGTGAGGATGCCTCCGTGTGGTGGTGGGTGTCTTTCCCTCTGCCTCTCACTCTGTCTCTATCTGAACAAGTCAGCCTGGAGCAGTGAAGCCCAGCTGCCAAGGAGGGTGGGGGCGGGGGTGAAGGACAGGTTGGAGGTGGCAAAACAGCTCACTAGCTCACTTGGATAGTGCACTGCTTGGCCGTGTGCATGACCCAGGTTCAATCCCAGCCCTACCCCATTAAAGGAGACTTCCGTGCTGTGGTCTCTCCCCCTCCCTCTCCCCCCCCCCCCCCCCCCCCGTCTCTGTCTAAACAAACTGAAGACAACAAAACAGAAGCTGAGACGTAACTCCAACCAACACCTTGGTATCTATTCTATTAGGCTGGGGTTGGGTCCAGGCCTCAGCATTTTGCTTAAAAGCTCAGCCTGTGTCCCTCCTTCCGTCAGCCGGGGAGATGGCTCAGCACATGAGACCATAGGGTTTGCATGCCACAGGCCCCAGCACTGTCATAGGCCAGAGCTCAGTAGAGCTGTGGATTCTCAGTTTTTTTTTTTGTTTTTGTTTTGTTTTTTTTTGCTTCCAGGGTTAATGCTGGAACTTGGTGCCGGCACTACGAATCCACTGCTCCTGGCAGCCATTTTTTTCTTTTTAAAATTAAATTAAATTAAATTTAATATTTATTTTCCCTTTTGTTGCCCTTGTTTTTTATTGTTGTTATAGTTATTATTGTTGCTGTTGGATAGGACAGAGAGAAATGGAGAGAGGAGGGGAAGACAGAGAGGGGGCAAGAAAGACAGACATCTGCAGACCTGCTTCACTGCCTGTGAAGAGACTCCCCTGCAGGTGGGGAGCCGGGGGCTCAAACCGGGATCCTTACGCCGGTCCTTGCGCTTTGTGCCATTTTTTTCTATTTTTATTTGACTGGACAGAGAGAAGTTGGGAGGAGAAGGAGAGTGACAGAGAGACACCTGCAGAGCTGCTTCACCATTTGTGAAGCTTTCCCCCTGCAGGTGAGGAGCCAGGGCTCAAACCCAGGTCTTTGTGCACATTGGTGTGTGTGCTTAACCGGGTGCATCACCACCTGCCCCCCACCAAAGGAAAAAAATGAAATATATATATATATATATATTTAAAGTTCACTGCCCAGCAGTTTCTGGACTGTATGGCCCTGAGAAGGGGCATCTGGGACGTCATCACAGGGCCCTGATGCCACAGAGAAGAGGCTGCCGTGCAAGCTGTCAGCAGGCGTAATCTACCCCTCCTACCCCTGCTTCTCTGGCCCAGGGTCCCCAGGGGACAGCTGCTGAGGTGTTTTTCTCTCCAGCCACCTCAGAGTAAAGTCCCAGCACCCACAGTCACACAGAAGAATGGGAGGCTTCCTCTCAGGATCACAGCCCAGAGGCCCATCCCTCCTTGAGAGAAGTGGGGCCCAGCTCCCAGCCCCAGGGCAGCAGGGGGAGAGAAAGAGAGGGAGAGGAAGAGGGAGAGGGAGAGGGAGAGAGAGGGAGAGAGAGGGAGAGAGAGGGAGAGAGAGGGAGAGGGAGAGGGAGAGGGAGAGGAGAGAAGGAGAGGGAGAGAGGAGAGGGAGAGGGAGAAGGGAGAGGGAGAGGGAGAAGGGAGAGGGAGAGGAAAGAGGGAGAGGGGGAGAGAGGGAGAGAGGGAGAAAGGAGAGAGGAGAGAGGAGAGAGGGAGAGGGGAGAGGGAGAGGGAGAGGAGAGAGGGAGAGGGGAGAGAGGAGAGAGGAGAGAGGAGAGGGAGAGGAGAGAGGGAGAGGAGAGAGGGAGAGGGAGAGGGAGAGGGGGAGGGGGGGGAGAGGGAGAGAGAGAGCCTCCAGCATGCTCTCCTTCCTGCTTCCCAGTGACACCCCTGGCGGAGCTCTTGGACCAGCCGGGCCCTCTGGGTGCTACTCCTGTCTGCCCACCCACTTCACATAGCCCTCTGGCCCTTCTAGGTTCTGCTGGAAACCCCAGTACAGGGGTTAGTGGGGAGGCGGAGGGGGTGGGAAGACGAGAGCCCCCACAAACTTATCAGAATGACTGGGAGTCTGATGTGCGAAGCTCCGATCCAAGTCAGCGGTCCCCGAGGCTCCAGGCACTCTCATACAGCAGGTGAAATGGAAGAACCCCTCAGACCAGCCCTCCATCTGTGCCAACTTGGCCTTGAGGGCTGAACTTGTTTTTTTTTTTTTATTTCTTTATTAGGGATTAATGGTTTACAGCCAACAGTAAATACAGTAGTTTGTACATGCATAACACTTCCCAGTTTTCCACATAACAATACAACCCCCACTAGGTCCTCTGTCATCCCTCTGTCATCCTTTTTGGATCTGTATTCTCCCACCCACCCACCCACCCCAGAGTCTTTTACTTTGGTGCAATACACCAACTCCAATTCAGGTTCTATTTGTGTTTTCTCTTCTGATACTGTTTTTCAACTTCTGCCTGAGAGTGAGATCATCCCATATTCATCCTTCTGTTTCTGATTTATTTCACTGAACATGAATTTTTCAAGGTCCATCCAAGATCAGCTGAAAACAGTGAAGTCACCATTTTTTATAGCTGAGTAGTATTCCATTGTGTGTGTGTGTGTGTGTGTGTATACCACAACTTGCTCAGCCACTCACCTGTTGTTGGACACCTGGGTTGCTTCCAGGTTTTGGCTATTACAAATTGTGCTGCTAAGAACATATATGTACACAGATCTTTTTGGATGAGTGTGTTGGGTTCCTTAGGATATATCCCCAGGAGAGGAATTGCAGGATCATAGGGTAGGTCCATTTCTAGCCTTCTGAGAGTTCTCCAGACTGTTCTCCACAGAGGTTGGACCAACTGACATTCCCTCCAGCAGTGCAGGAGGGTTCCATTGACCCCACAACCAGTCCAGCATTTGCTGCTGTTACTTTTTCTGTTGTATGATATTCTCACAGGACTGAAGTGGTATCTCATTGTTGTGAGGGCTGAACTTCTAGAGAAAGACTTAGTCCCAGGAGAGACCAGAACACTGCCCGGCTGTGGCGGCTGTGGCGCCAGGGGCTGAACCCACAACCTCAGACCCGAAAGTCCCATGCATGGCCGCTGCACAGGCTCCCAAGGCTGTGTGCCTCATTTCAGCCCGTCACCCCTCCAGCATCCCTCCAATCCAGTGCTCTAGCCCTCCTGCCCCAGCCTCCCCTAGGGTCCTGTTTCTCTGTGTGATTTCACTGTCTTCTCTCTCCATACACAGCGTGACTAAAGAATTTGAAAGCCACTGATCTGAAACCGTTCTGCAGCACGGTTCATCAGCGTGTTGGTCCTGCAGCCTCTCTGATATTCTAATCCAGACTCCCGGGACTCTTCCCAGACCTGCTCAGGCCAGGCTCCATCAGAGAGCCTGCTGCCCATGGCTGCGGGTGTCCGTGTCAGACTCTGTGGAAGCTCCTTTACTGGGGAGACTAAGAATGAGGAAGCCCAGGGGGTCGGGCGGTGGCGCAGTGGGTTAAGCGCATGTGGCACAAAGCGCAGGGACCAGCGTAAGGATCCCGGTTCGAGCCCCCGGCTCCCCACCTGCAGGGGAGTCGCTTCACAGGCGGTGAAGCAGGTCTGCGGTGTCTGTCTTTCTCTCCCCTTCTCTGTCTTCCCTTCCTCTCTCCATTTCTCTGTGTCCTATCCAACAACGAATTGCATCAACAAGGGCAATAATAATAATAACCACAACGAAGCTACAACAAGGGCAACAAAAGGGGGGGAAAATGGCCTCCAGGAGTGGTTGGATTCATGGTGCAGGCACCGAGCCCAGCAATAACCCTGGAGGAGGAAAGAAAAAAAAAAGAATGAGGAAGCCCCGGGGCTGGGAGCTGGACAGGTTCAAGCCCCCAGGCCCCACCTCGGGGGGTGGGGGGCAGAGAGGGCTTCACAAGTGATGAAGCAGTGCTGTAGATGTCACTCTTTCATTCCCTCTCTATCCCCTTCCTCCTCTCTCAATTTCTCTCGTTTCTATAAAAACAAAACCAGGAGCCCTCTGATGTCACCTGCAGTGCTCTGAATCTCTGGCTCTGCCTCCCCCACTTTCTCTGTCCCGGGCTGATGTGCTAATGAACGGGAACAACAGGAGTCCAGACACAGCGGGCCTGTGCTCCCAGGAACAGGCCTCCTGCTGTACCTGCAACGGGGCCTTTCTGAACTGACTGTGCATATGGGCTCTGCTGTGTTTCCCAGACAGAAGGAATCAGTATTCACCGGCAAGAGAATGGAGAGAAACATTGGCAAAGATAATGCAAATTCGTCTCTCAGTTTTGGAGGTCATAAGTCTCTGCATTTGCATATGGGACACCTCCTGATCGATCTCCAACCTGATAATGAAATCTAATTAGCAAATGCCAGCTCAGTAGGCGGTATCAAGCCTCCCAGCGTCCTCCCCCCCCCCCCCCAGATCTGCTTCATTGTCTTCTGCAATCCACTCCAGGCAGAGAACACAGGGCTCTAAGAGCAAACTCATCTGTTTCTGTCCCTCTGCTTTTCCAAACAGCACAATCCAGTTGTGAGACCGTCTGGCTCTTCCTCTGTGTTCCTGGCCTCCCTCACTGAATACATTGAGACCGGGGTTTAAAACATGCCCTGTATTCCATGATGGAAACAACAATGTCTAATCCTCCTTAAAGTAGACAGGGCAGGAGGTCAGGCCATGGCGCACCACGTTAATGCACATATCACCAAGAGCAAGGACCAGGAATCAAGCCTCCGCTCCTCACCTGCAAGGGGAACACTTCACGAGCAGTGAAGCAGGTCTGCAGGTGTGTCTATCTTTCTCTCTCACTTTATCTCCCCACCCGCTCTTAATTTCTCTCTGTCCAATCTAATAAGAATTAGAAATAGGAAAAAATAAAAATAAAATAAAATAAAATAAAAAGAATTAGAAATAGGTAGTCGGGCGGTAGCGCAGCGGGTTAAGCACAAATGGCACAAAGCACAAAGACAAGTGTAAGGATCCCAGTTGAGCCCCCCCCCCCCGGCTCCCCACCGGCAGGGGAGTTGCTTCACAGGCAGTGAAGCGGGTCTGCAGGTGTCTGTCTATCTCTACCCCTCTCTATCTTCCCCTCCTCTCTCCATTTCTCTCTGTCCTATCCAACAACAATGACATCAGTAACAACCATAGTAATAACTACAACAATGATAAAACAACAAGGACAACAAAAGGAAAAAGGTAGCCTCCAGGAGCAGTGGATTCGTGGTGCAGGCACCCAGCCCCAGCAATAACCCTGGAGGCAAAAGAAATAAAAAAAAGATGGGGGCCAGGTGGTGGCGCACCTGGTTAAGCGCACACATTGTAGTGCTCAAGGACTCAGGTTCAAGCCCCTGGTCCCCACCTGCAGGAGGGAAAGCTTCACAAGCAGTGAAGCAGGGCTGCAGGTATCTCTCTGTCTCTTTCCCTCTCTGTCTCCCCCTTACTTCTCAATTTCTCTGTCTCTACTCATTTAATTATAAAAAATAACTTCTAAAATTTTTTTTAATTAGAAATTTAAAAAATCTAAAAACGGCCATTGAGAACCATGGATTTATCGTGCTGGCACTGAGCCCCAAGTGATAACACTAGAGACAAAAAAAAAAAAGACCGGGCAAACAGTCCCAAAGGAGTCCCCCACTGTGGTTCCCCATCAAGCTTCTCGGCCTAGACTCATGGGCACAGTTCTGAGGTTAACTCCAGAAGACTAGAGATGGCGGGGTTGAGCAGTGTTCTCGTAGTGGAACTCCGGTGCGGGGGTATGGGACCCGTCCCAGGGACCGGGCAGTGGTGCACCCACCCAGTCGAGCACGTCTACCTCGCCTAAGGACCAAGGTTCAAGTTCCCACTGTACCCACAAGGGGGAGAACTTGACAAGCAGTGAAGTAGTGCTGCAGGTATCTCTTCTACCTCCCCCCACCCAGTTTCTCTCTGTCCTATCAAATAAAGGATTTTTTTTATGAAACAGTGGCTGCTGGGAGCAGTGTATTCATCCATCCATCATGCAGGCACTGAGCCCCAGCAATAATCCTGATGAGAAAAAAAAAAAAAGACATTCTGCTGGCCAAAGAAGTCATGCTGTATATAATGGTTCCCCTCACCTGACTGCCTCTCCTCTTGGGCTAGCTGACTGTGCCTAGCTGACTGCGCCTTAGTCCTATAAGCAAATGCTTTCTGTTAGCACAAATAAGACAGGGTGCAGAGAGAACGCAAAGCCTGTAGACCCCTAGGTGTGGGCTGTAGACCCAGAGATGAGCAGGGGGGGCTGCTTCAAGGCAGGGAGTGGTTCTTCTCGAGAATAAGGAGAGAGTGGGTTCCTCGCCTCCTTTAAAGAGCACAATGTCGTGTGTAGAAGTGTAAGTCACGGTCAGGCAATGATCGAGACTCAATGCCAGCTCCCACATGGTCATACAACTTGACCAAAGCCACAGAAAGGCAAATACTAGCGGGATCCTTTTTTAAAAGTGGAATTCAGAGTAACAGAGTGTAGTAGTCACCAGAGATCTGGGGCTGGGGAGAGCGGGGAGAGTTTAGATACTGAGAAATCTTAGCAGGAGAGTAGGTTCTGAGGACCTACTGTGATTGACACTGTACTGTATTCTTGAAAGCTACTAAGAAAGTACTGATTGCAATAAGCACTTCAAAACATATGTGTACCTCTTTAATGTGTGTTATGCATTGTGTATTTTACATAGAACTGCATCGGTCCGTTACATCTCAATACGTTTAAGCGCTGGGTTAAGTTACTGAACCTTTCCAAACTGTCTCAGTCAGAGCAGTGACTAAGGGTTAAATGAGATCCCTCATGACAGGTGCTTAGCTCAGTATCTGGCCCCAAACTCAGCAGCAGCTCTTAGAATGACAGTTGGACTGGACAGACCTCCTCAGTGCGGGCCTGACACACTTCTGTGACTTTATTTTTCATCAGAGAGGTGGTATTCCTAGCACAAGTCCTCGAATACCAGGAACAGTCCTGTTTCAAATGGAAGGACCTCTCTGCCCAGTCCTGGGGTCAGGAGAAAAGCCATCAGCCCACAGGCCAGCCTGTCACAAAGCCAGCTACGTGGCCACCTGCAGTGTGCAGCTTGGGTCTCTGCAGCCAGCGGGGGGCGGACAGGACCAGGGAAGCCATTCAGAGTGCTTTGGAGAGAAAGCAAGAGGGAAGCAAAATATTATTAGCACTCTGGTAAATCAATCACAGATGGCCGTCAGAAATTAATCCAAAGGAAGAATGCTCATTTTCAGAATGTGCCTGCCTTCTTGAAATAATCTGGAAAAGTCCCAAGAATATCTCCCATGGAAGAGCTCCAACAGTCACCGTTCCAGCTGGAGATTGTGTGTATGTGTGTGTGTGTGGGGGGGGGGGGGGTCTGTTTTTCAGCCTTTGCTGTTCCTATTTGTATCTGACAACAGTAGAGAGAGAAGTAACTCCTAATGATTCCACCAGAAATGGGGCAGGGCCTTGGCCGCTGCTTGGCAAGGGATGGGCGGGCCAGACTGAGGGGGGGGGGTCAGTGTCACTAGTCCAGCATGGACATGGGCACCTGGATGGCCTCCTCACTCCCACCCCCATAGCCTGCAGGCGCTTCCCACTGGACTAGCTCACTATGGCCTTCATGAAAGGCAACAGCCCTTGGGCTGGGCAGTGGCACACCTGGTTAAGCACACATAACAAGAGAAAACCTGGGTTCAAGTCCTGCTCCCCACCTGCAGGGGGCCATTTCACAAGCGATAAAGCAGGCATGCAGCTGTCTCTCTCCCCCTCCTCTCTCAATTTCTCTCTGTCCTATCCAATAAAATGGAGGTGAAAAATGGCCTCCAGGAGCAGTGGATCCATAGTGCAGGCACCGGGCCCCAGCAGTAACCCTGGAGGCAAAAAAAAAAAAAAAAAAAGACAGTGGCCCTTGCAGATACTTTCCCAGGGTGCCCAGCATCTAAACTCACACCACTGATGAAGATAGACTTTCCTCCCCTCCTGTAACCACACGGCTCCCTTAAACATTTTAATTTTTTTTTAATATTTATTTATTCCTTTTTGTTCCCCTTGTTGTTTTATTGTTTTAATTATTATTGTTGTTGTCATTATTATTGCTGTTGATGTCCTTGTTGTTGGATAGGACAGAGAGAAATGGAGAGAGGAGGGGAAGACAGAGGAGGAGAGAATGACAGACACCTGCAGACCTGCTTCACCGCCTGTGAAGTGACTCCCCTGCAGGTGGGGGGGGCTGGGGGGCCGGGGGCTCGAACCAGGATCCTTACTCTGGTCCTTGCGCTTTGCACCACGTGCACTTAACCCACTGTGCTACAGCCCAACTGCTCCCCCCAAACATTTTTAATGCTCACAAGCTGAGCTGTTGACCTCAGCTTCAGTGTGCTCTCCCCCTCAGCTAAAATCCCCACCCCAAACATGAAAAAGGCTCAAAAGCAGAAGGGAGCCCCTCCCTTCCCTTCTGGTCCCCAGGCAGACAACTCAGGGGAGAGGGAGAGGGATGCCTGGCTGGCCCACTGGAGCCCCGCACTTTGCATCCGCTCACAACCTCCAATGCGTGGTTAAAAAATCATAGCGAATGCTTCATGGAAACAGATCCTTCCAGACCACCTGCATCCCTCCTGGCCTGCCAGATGACTGCATTTCACACCTCAACTATGTCAGACTCCAGAAAACTCAGCAACTCCAATTCTGCAGTGGGGTTTATGAGCCTAGGATCTGGGATGACAGATGGATGATAGAGGAGGACTCTTTTAAAGAGAGAGAGACTTGACCAGGTAGAGTGCATGACTTGCCATGAGTACAGCCCAGGTTCTAGCCCTGGCACCATAATGGGAGGGGCCTTGACACTGGGGAAGCTCTGATACTGTTATATCCCACACACAGAACCACCACCACCCGTGTCTATCTGAATGGAAAAGTGGCCCAGAGTAGAGAGTTGTTTTTGTTTGTTTGTTTCTTGTATGAGATGAATTCTACTCAATTTCACCACATAGCACCATCCACTTGCTAGACTGAGATTCACAGGTGACAAATAGAAAAACTTCCAGGGGCCAGGTGGTGGCACACCTAGCTAAGCGCACATGTTACAGTGCATAAGGACCTGGGTTTAAGCCCCCGGTCCCCACATGCAGGGGGGAAAGCTTCACGAGTGGTGAAGTAGGGCTGCAGGTGTCTCTCTGTCTCTCTCTATCTCCCCCTTCCACCTAATTTCTGGCTATATCTGTCCCATAAATAAATAAAGATTAGGGAGTTGGGTGGTAGCTCAGTGGGTTAAGTGCACATGGTACAAAGTGCAAGGACCAGAAGTTCTAGTACACAGGATAAGAGGGTTGAATTCCTGGGTAATTCAGGTGGGCCGTGCTGAAAGAGAACAGCTCAAAAAGGACATATCCTCCTCGCTTTCTACTGACCCAAGTTCTCTTTTAAAAAAGGACACAGGGGTCAGGCGGTAGCGCAGTGGGTTAAGCATACATGGTGCAAAGCGCAAGGACTGGCATAAGGATCCCAGTTCAAGCCCCTGGCTCCCCACCTGCAGGGGAGTCGCTTCCCAGGCGGTGAAGCAGGTCTGCAGGTGTCTGTCTTTTTCTCCCCCTCTCTGTCTTCCCCTCCTCTCTCCATTTCTCTCTGTCCTGTCTAACAATGACGACATCAACTTCAACAACAATAATAATAACCACAACAAGGGCAACAAAAGGGAATAAATAAATATTAATAAAAAATAAATATATATATTTTTTAAATCTATTTTTTGTTTTTTTTAAAATGTTTATTTATTCCCTTTTGTTGCCCTTGTTGTTTTTTATTGTTGTAGTTATTATTGATGTCGTTGTTGGATAGGACAGAGAGAAATGGAGAGAGGAGGGGGAGGCAAATAGGGGGAGAGAGAGATATAGACACCTACAGACCTGCTTCACCACCTGTGAAGCGACTCCCCTGCAGGTGGGGAGCCAGGGGCTCAAACCGGGACCCTTATGCCAGTCCTTGCGCTTTGCACCACCTGCGCTTAACCTACTGCACTACTGCCTGACTCCCTTCTTTTTTAAGAATTTATTTATTCACAAGAAAGAACCAGACATCACTCTGGTTCATGCACTGCCAGGGACTTAACTGGGGACATCATGGTTGAGAATCCAACACTTCATCCACCAGCCACGGTGCCACCTTCTGGACCACGCAGAGGTTTCTGTAACTCATTCCTCCAGCTCACGGTTGCTGGTGTCCAAATGATGCTTTCTCAGATGGGCTCCATAACCCTCTTCCTGCAGTTGAAGGACACTTTCTTGTTTGTCCTTGTCTGGAACAAAGGACCCTGCTCTCACTGGAGCACAGAGCTCTCAAGTGTAATTTAACTTGAAAAGGGTTTGGGAGTGGGGGCTGCTTGTGGAGTGTGAAAGGATTCACAGCGGGGAGCTGGGAACTAGTTTAAACAATACAAGGTTTATTAGGGTGAAACAGGTAAAAGGCAAATTAAGTATTTATCATCAAGAGTACATTAGGTCCATAAGGTCTGAGTATAGTTATCAAAAATTTAGTCCCATAAGATAAACAGTTATCAGCTGAGGTAAAGGTTGCTCATGGCTATAGAGTGGTCCAAAAGTTTACCGGCTAGCAGAGTCGCACGTGTTCAGTTCCCAGGAGAAGCAGCCATGGCAGGAGAGCTGGCGCACCTCCGTCGAGATGCCTCTCACTGGGAGAAGAAACCGCAGCCAAAGAGAGCAATGTGCTCAGATGCTCTTGCTTTCATACACTCCCTTCTCTGAAGCACCTCCTCAGGGTGACGCCATTTGTATGCTAATGGTCCCAGACTCCTGTTGGGGTCAAAACATCAAGGGCCAGTGGAGAGGCACAAAGCTGTCTCACCTTGGATGTGCTTAAACCTCAGGTGACCTCCATCTCTTTCTCCTGGTACCCTGATGGGCTAAACAGAAGGTCCCGGGCTGAAGAATGGGGACCCTGGCTCCCACGTGACACTTATCCATCTTGTATCTTGAAAATTATGTGTCGAACACAGACCTGAGCCGACCGACGCACTCTGCTTTAGTGTCGCTGAAATGGTCACTGCCCCGTCTGCTCTCCACTCCCGTCCCCACCAACAGCTTCACCTAACGGTGTGAGGCACAGGGAAGGAGAGACCAGCCTGCAGTTCTCTGTAACCTCCAGAAACCAGGACAGCACCAGCCAAGGGAGGCTCTTGTGTTTACCATCTGTGGATTCCTTCCGGCACAAGTTAATGGGGTGATGGACTGAGCCAGGTAGCTGGTCACCTGAGCTCCTTAGGGGACGCCTGTCAATGACTTCTTCCTGTTTTGTTTTCGGCCTTGCTGCCTGCCTGTGTTCCCTGCTGCTTCCTCTCCCCACAGCCTAGAAACATCTGCCAAGAAACCTGCAGTCAGACCGCCAGCAGCTTGTCTTCTTCCCCAGCCCCGTCCTCACGCCATGCCGCACAGCTGTGAGTCTGTGTCCTTCCAGACCCGCCACTGAGACAGCTGTGGTCCTGGTGTCATCCTCAGCAAATGACCCAAAGAGGATTTATGAATCATTGACCCAACTTACATTCCCGCTGACAATAGCTGCAGAAACTCTGTCCCAAGGCGGCCTGCTGAGTGTATGGAAAGCATCAGCATTGCAGTCCGCCTGCCCCGACCTGGCCAGCCGCAGAGCAAGTGACCTTGTCTTCTCCAAAGTCCTTGATGAAAAACATGCTGCCCTTGGCACTCAACTGCATATTTCCTCTCCCCCTCTCCCCTCCCCCCTCCCCCCTCCCCTCCCCTCCACTCCCATCCTCCTCTCCTCTCCTCCTCTTCCCTCTCCCCTCCCTTCTCCCTTCTCCCCTCCCTCTCCTCCTCCTCCTCCTTCCTCTCCTCCTCCTCCTTCCTCTCCTCCTCCTCCTCCTCCTTCCTCTCCTCCTCCTCCTCCTCCTCCTTCCTCCTCCTCCTCCTCCTCCTTCCTCTCCTCCTCCTCCTCCTTCCTCTCCTCCTCCTCCTCCTCCTTCCTCTCCTCCTCCTCCTCCTTCCTCTCCTCCTCCTCCTCCTCCTTCCTCTCCTCCTCCTCCTCCTTCCTCTCCTCCTCCTCCTTCCTCTCCTCCTCCTCCTCCTCCTTCCTCTCCTCCTCCTCCTCCTTCCTCTCCTCCTCCTCCTCCTTCCTCTCCTCCTCCTCCTTCCTCTCCTCCTCCTCCTCCTCCTTCCTCTCCTCCTCCTCCTTCCTCTCCTCCTCCTCCTCCTTCCTCTCCTCCTCCTCCTTCCTCTCCTCCTCCTCCTCCTTCCTCTCCTCCTCCTCCTTCCTCTCCTCCTCCTCCTCCTCCTCCTTCCTCTCCTCCTCCTCCTCCTTCCTCTCCTCCTCCTCCTCCTCCTTCCTCTCCTCCTCCTCCTTCCTCTCCTCCTCCTCCTCCTTCCTCTCCTCCTCCTCCTCCTTCCTCTCCTCCTCCTCCTCCTCCTTCCTCTCCTCCTCCTCCTTCCTCTCCTCCTCCTCCTCCTTCCTCTCCTCCTCCTCCTCCTCCTTCCTCTCCTCCTCCTCCTTCCTCTCCTCCTCCTCCTTCCTCTCCTCCTCCTCCTTCCTCCTTCCTCTCCTCCTCCTCCTCTTCCTTCCTCTCCTCCTCCTCCTCCTTCCTCTCCTCCTCCTCCTCCTTCCTCTCCTCCTCCTCCTCCTTCCTCTCCTCCTCCTCCTCCTTCCTCTCCTCCTCCTCCTTCCTCTCCTCCTCCTTCCTCTCCTCCTCCTCCTCCTTCCTCTCCTCCTCCTCCTCCTCCTTCCTCTCCTCCTCCTCCTTCCTCTCCTCCTCCTCCTTCCTCTCCTCCTCCTCCTCCTTCCTCTCCTCCTCCTCCTTCCTCTCCTCCTCCTCCTCCTTCCTCTCCTCCTCCTCCTCCTTCCTCTCCTCCTCCTCCTTCCTCTCCTCCTCCTCCTCCTCCTTCCTCTCCTCCTCCTCCTCCTTCCTCTCCTCCTCCTCCTCCTCCTTCCTCTCCTCCTCCTCCTTCCTCTCCTCCTCCTCCTCCTTCCTCTCCTCCTCCTCCTCCTTCCTCCTTCCTCTCCTCCTCCTCCTCTTCCTTCCTCTCCTCCTCCTCCTCCTTCCTCTCCTCCTCCTCCTCCTTCCTCTCCTCCTCCTCCTTCCTCTCCTCCTCCTCCTTCTTCCTTTCTTCCTCCTTCCTCTCCTCCTCCTCCTTCCTCTCCTCCTCCTCCTTCCTCTCCTCCTCCTCCTTCTCCTCCTTCCTCTCCTCCTCCTCCTTCCTCTCCTCCTCCTCCTTCTTCCTTTCTTCCTCCTTCTCCTCCTTCCTCTCCTCCTCCTCCTTCCTCTCCTCCTCCTCCTTCCTCTCCTCCTCCTCCTTCTCCTCCTCCCTCTCCTCCTCCTCCTTCTCCTCCTTCCTCTCCTCCTCCTCCTTCTCCTCCTTCCTCTCCTCCTCCTCCTTCTCCTCCTCCTCTTCCTCCCTCCTTTTTGCCTCCAGGATTACCACTGAGACTCAGTGCCAGCACTACAAATCCACTGCTCCTGGCAGCCATTTCCCCCCTATTTTATTGGATAGGACAGAGAGAAATTGAAAGAGGGGGAGGAGATAAAGTGGGAGCGAGAAACATAATTGCCAACCTGCTTCACTACATGTGAAGCGTCCACCCTGCAGGTTAGGAGCAGCAGTTCGAACCCGGGTCCTTGTACTTTAGTACCATGTGCACTTAACCCGGTACACCACCACCCAGCCCCCTTGACTGTATATTTTTTTCCTTTGCATTTTATATGTTATGCTATTTTTAAGATTTATTTATAAGATACTACTACTACTTCTAGCGTTTGCCCTTCTTCCGCAGCCAGTCAACAGCGTCAGGTTGAGCCTGATGTAAAGTTTCGAGACCTCCTTTGAATCTGGAGAGGTGGCAGTCGTTGACTATGTGGCAACAAGACCATAGGATAAGAGGGGTACGATTCCATACAATTCCCACACCCAGAGTTCCGTGTCCCATGACTGTATATTGTCCAGGCCTCTGAGAAAGTAAAACTGCTCAGGTTTTTCCTATAAATTGTGGTTAAAACGCAGGCCCATGCGAAAGGCCTCCCCCTGTACACAGAGCCCTGCTTTCCAAGTCCTGGCCTCTAGGTGAAGGTGGTCCCTGCCACTCCGCCCAGTGGGACCTCGGCTCTGTCTTTGGCTTCTTCCTACTTCCCCTCCACTCTCAGTCTCAAAGTGGAAGCAAAGCCATTTAAAAAAGTTAAGAGGGGCCCAGGTGGTAGCACATAGCACAAGCCACAAGGACCCACATAAGGATCCCGGTTTGAGCCTCAGGCTCCCAACCCCAGGGGGAGGGTCGCTTCACAAGCGGCAAAGCAGGTCTGCAGGTGTCTGTCTTTCTCTCCCCCTCTCTGTCTTCCCCTCTTCTCTCCATTTCTCTCTGTCCTATCCAACAATGACAACGGCAATAACAATAAAACAACAAGGGCAACAAAAGGGGAAAAAACAAACAAACAAAAAGCCTCCAGGAGCCGTGGATTCATAGTGCAGGCACCTAGTCCCAGCAATAACTCTGGAGATAAAGAAAAAAAGAAAGTTAAGAAACCGAACATATGTTCCTCTGCTGGAGAGGCACGTTGCTCCCGCAGTGATTTTTTGCTTTCGTGAACTTGTCTTCTAATGAAATCAAGTGAAAGTGGGAAAAACCTAGCTCCCTAGCGTACAATCTGTCGGGCAGAGCTGGAGGAGCTAGACCCCTGTAGGTGCAAAATGGGAGCTCGGGTGATGGGGTAAGCCCCCCCCCGCCACCCCAACACCCCACTGGAGGCACATCTCAGGCTGTGGCTGTGGTTAGAAGGTAGGGGTCGGGGGTGCAGACCTTGGGTGGTGGGAGCAGCTTCTTCTTCTTCTAGCGTTTGCCCTTCTTCCGTAGCCAGTCAACAGCGTCAGGTTGAGCCTGATGTAAAGTTTCGAGACCTCCTTTGAATCTGGAGAGGTGGCAGTCGTTGACTATGTGGGTCATAGTCTGTCTGGAGCCGCAGGGGCAGTTCGGGTCGTCTATGGCTCCCCAGCGATGGAACATAGCGGCGCACCGGCCATGGCCTGTTCGATAGCGATTGAGGAGGGCCCGATCATAACGTGCTAGGTCAAAGCCGGGTTGACGCTTGCAGGGGTCTGTGATGAGGTGTTTGTTCTTTACCTCAGCTGACTGCCAACTCTGTTTCCAAGAGACTGGAACAGAGAAGTTCAGTGTAGACGTAGGGGACCAGATTGGATGACGAGACGTCAAGTGTTGGACAGGGTGGGCGAAGATATCCGCGTATATCGGCAGGTCCGGTCGAGCGTAGACGTGGGAAATGAACTTAGATGATGCCGCATCCCGACGAATATCTGGCGGGGCGATGTTGCTAAGAACTGGCAGCCATGGGACCGGGGTGGAACAGATGGTTCCAGAAATTATCCTCATGGAGGAATATAATTTGGAATCGACCAAGTGGACATGGGGGCTACAGAACCATACTGGGGCACAGTATTCTGCAGTGGAATAGCATAATGCCAGAGATGATGATCGTAGTGTGGATGCGCTTGCGCCCCATGAGGAGCTAGCCAGTTTTGCAATGATGTGATTCCTCGCGCCCACCTTTGCTGCAGTTTTTATGAGATGTTCATGGGAGCAGTGAGAAACTGTAGCTCCGTTACCTTCTAGGCTTATAAATCATTAAATCAAAACCAAAAAACCTGGAGTGATCTTGGGACCACACACACAGGAAGAGTCGTTGGAACCCATGTCCCAAACCCAGCCAGCTCGCCTGTCCACTAAACCCAGACTATCTGTCTCCCCAGAGACTGACGCCATCCTGAAGGGCCAGGAGTATGGTGTGAGTGAGACTCACACCCGGCTGGAGCCGCCTTGGGCCTCAGCCTGGACGGGTGCTGCTCCGAAAGAGGGTTTGGAGGGGCCAGGTGTTTAAGCTCATGGACCGTGTGCAGAGATCTGCGTCCAAGCTCCCCAGCTGCAGGGGGGTCGAGTCACAGCGGTGAAGCAGGTCTGCAGGTGTCTGTCTTTCTCTCCCCTCTCTGTCTCCCTCTCCTTTCTCCATTTCTCTCTGTCCTATCTAATAAAATGGGGGGGGGCAGGGGAATGGCCACTAGAAGCGGTGGATACATAGTGCTGCACTGAGCCCCCCCCAAAAATAAAGCATTTGGAATGGTGTACCCTCTGCCTCCCCCACCCCCTCCCCTCCTCCCTCCTCCTTCTCCTCCTCCCCCACCCTCCTCTCTCTCCTCTCCCACCCTTCCTTTCCCTCCCCCTCCACTCCTCTCCTCCTCCCCTCCCCTTCCCCAGCTCCCCCTCTCCCTCTATTCTCCGCCCCCATGCATTTGTCTAGATTCTTTTAGTCCATGGAGACATTTGCATGTGAGTCCTCCTGTGCTTTCAGAGGACAGAGGAGCCCGCGTGTCCCTGTGGGCAGCTGGTCCAGTGCAGGTGGAGGCCCTGGACAGGCAGAAAGCCACACTGGGCCCGCATGGCCTCACCCCCAGTCTCCACACCACACCCTTGCACAGTGATAGCCATCCGTCGTCATTAACAGCTTTGTGGAGATGCACAGTGTGGAGTGTCCACAAGCCTTTGGGAAACTGCCTTTGACTTTAAAAAGGGGGGTGGGGCGTGCCAGCACGGCTACACCCTGAAACTGCCCCGTGCTGTTGGCTTCCTCTCCAGAATCCCGGCTGGAACTTGGAGTGAAACCTCCATGCATTTACTGGGAAATGGGAATGTTCGTCTCCCAACAGTAGAGGGCAAGTGGAGTCTGGGATATAGGGAGCACCCCAGAGTCCCTTCCAGAGCCAACTGTCGTTACTGATGTCGTCGTTGGATAGGACAGAGAGAAATGGAGAGAGGAGGGGAAGACAGGGGGAGAGAAAGACAAGACACCTGCAGACCTGCTTCACTGCCTGTGAAGTGACTCCCCTGCAGGTGGGGAGCCAGGGGCTCAAACCGGTATGTTAAGCCAGTCCTTGCACTTTGTGCCACGTTGGCTTAACCCGCTGCGCTACCGCCCAACTCCCCCCATTGTGTTTTTAATCATAGCATTCCACTGACTCCCTATCTGCCCACTATCCCATAATGCCCCTTCCTCTAGGGCACTTGGAACAGAAGCCCCCCTCTTCCCCTGCCTGGCCCTGCACTGCTGGGTACATGCACCAACCAAGCATCTTCATGGCATTTTCTGTGTGTCTGGAATGTTGCAAAATTACAAACACAGACAGAGACTCCAAGCAAAAGATAACAGGACAGTCTTTGCTGCCAGTCACTCCCAGAGGCCAGACTGTGGAATTCATCACTCTGCTGCCCCATGTCCACCCAAGACAGAATAACACAACAGCAAGAGCATGGAAACAGTAGTGATCCATGGGGACAGATTGGCTCACAGTACAGCCACACTATAGAAAATTATGCAGCCCTAAAATCAACAACACACACACACACAGGGGCCCGGTGGTGGTGGCGTACCTGGTTGAACACACATGTTACAATGCTCAGGAACCCGGGTTCGAACCTCCGCTTCCCACCTGCAGGGGGAAAGCTTTGTGAGTGGTGAAGCGGTGCTGCAGGTGTCTCTCTCCCTCTCTATCACCCCCTTCCTTCTCGATTTCTGGCTGTCTCTATCTAATAAATAAATAAAGGTGATTTTTTAAAAAAAGATTTTAAAAAGTGAGAAAGCCCTTAGGTACTGATTTGGAAAAGTCTTTAGAGATATAATATTAATAAGACAAAAATTTTTTTTAAATGAAAGTTAATCTAGAGTCAAGGGGGTGTGTGTGTAATCTGATTCTGTGTGCCTTTTTTTTTTTTTTTTATTAAAAAGGGGCATTGGCAGCATCTGAGAAGAACCATGAGTGTGTGAGGAGGTGTGGGGGAGGATCCACACAGAGGCTCTCACAGCCTCATGAGCAAATCACCTACCCAGACATTACCCTGAAATACATGCAGGTCGGCGACTTTGAAGTGTCTACGTTAGGGCAAGGCAGGTAGCCCACATGGAGGTGAGCGGGAAAGTAATTACATTCTGTTTGAATGCAGCCCTCCAGTCTCCCCCCACCCCAACAACAGATGCCCCTCCAGTCGGGTTCACTGCCCCTAATTTTAAACCAAGCTTGAATTATCTGAGCACACACCAGCTGGACAGTGGGAGCAAGTGGCTAGGACACCGGCCTGGGGAGGAAAGTCACCACGCACAGCTGCTGTGCACAGTGCCTGTGACCATGACTGTGAAGACTGCTGACCAGCCCTGTCCCTCCCTCTCTCTGCCTCCTCTCTCAAGTTCTCTCTGTCCTGTAAAAAAAAAAAAAAAAAGCAGAAAGAAGATAATAAAATTGTGGCAGTTGCTTGCACAAACAGCCCCAACCCTGCTCTCCCACACAGCTGTACCTGACCCTTGAACACACCGCTCTTCTAATCAAGCATTCCAGTGTCCGTCTTCTGTCTCTCTTTCCTTTACCAGATAGGGACAGAGAGATTGAGAGAGGAGGGGGAGAGAGCCACCCGCAGCCCTGCTTCGCCACTCGTGAAGCTTCCCCCCTGCAGATGGGGACCAGGGGCTTGAACCCCGGTCCCTGTGCTCTGTGATGTGAGTGCTTAACTGTGTATGCCACCACCGGGCCTGTATTTCTTTTCTTTTTCTTTTTTCTTTTCTTTCTTTTTTTCTTTTTCTTTTTGTGCCTCCGGGGTTATCACCGGGGATCGGGGCCTGCACTAGGAATCCACTGCTCCTGGAGGCCATTTATCCCGGTTTGTTGCCCTTGTTGTAATTCTTATTACTGTTGTTGTTGGATAGGACAGAGAGAAATCGAGAGAGGAGGGAAGACAGACAGACACCTGACGACCTGCCTCACTACTGGCTAAGTGAACCCCCTGCAGATGGGGAGCCGGGGGCTCAAATGGGGATCCTCATGCTGGACCTTGCGCTTTGCGCCATGTGTGCTTAACCCACTGTGCTACCATGGGGCCCTCCTGGCCTGTATTTCTTACTTTCCCTCTCTCTCTCTCTCTCTCTCTCTTTGACCAGAGCGCTGCCCTGATAATTGGTGGTGCTGAGACTCGAACCTGGTCCCTCTTGTATGCAATTCTAGTGCACTGTGTGACCTTCCTAAATCCTCCTCCTTCTTGACTCTGGCCTGGCAAAAATTTTGACTTGGTATGGCCAGTAAAAGCAGGAAGAAGTAAGTGCTGTTTCCAATCTCCAGACCTGGGGAAAGCCTACGTGTCTTATCATTGCTGAGTGAGTAGAGAAGCCGTGTCCCGGGTCACCTGCAGGCCCCACCTGGCTACCTACACTCCGGCTGCGAAGGACCGAGTACACGGTCTGTTTGTGACAGGAGGGACGCACAACTGGAAACTACACAGTGATTCTGCAGCTACGGCTCTTTCACTGGGGGCGTGAAGCAGACTAGTGGTGTGCTGGTAGGCCGGTGCCCTCACAGCAGAGAGAGAGCTGGTTTTCTTCACTCCCTCTCCCCTGCGCTGCCTCAGACCTCAGTCCAAAGCCAGGGGGGCCAGCCTGCCAGGCGGCGAGGCCACAGGGCCCAGCAGGTATGAGGACTCATCACCTAAATAAGACCTTATTGTGTGGAACCCACGACCGGCCCGTGCTTCACAAACGGTGAAGCAGGTCTGCAGGTACCTGTTTCTTTCCCCATCTCTGTCTTATCCCTACTGTCTCAATTTCTCTCTATCCTATCCAATAAAATGGGGGGGATGGCCACCGGGAGCAGTGGATTCATAGTGCCATAGTGAACCCCAGAAAAAAATTAAGTATTTGGGGCAGAGGGTAGATAACCTAATGGTTATTCAAAAAGACTCTCAAACCTGAGGCTCCAAAGTCCCAGGTTCAGTCCTCTGCACCACCATAAGCCATAGCTGAACAGTGCTTTGGTAGGAAAATAAATAAATAAGTAAAGCCTTTGGAGTGATGTTCCCTCTGCTTCCCTCTCCCCCTCCCCTCCTCCCTCTCCCTCCCCTCCTCCCTCTCCCTCTCCCTCCCCTCTTCCCTCTCCCTCCCCTACCCCTACGTGGGCTCACTGTGCAGGTGAATGAACAAGGCAGACGTAGGTGAGCGGTATTGTTTCAGGAGATTTGCAGATTCTTTTCATGCCAGGACACAATGCAGTGACACTCAGGAAGGCGAGAGGCAGAACCTTCTTTCTGAGAGAGAGCAGAGTGCTCTGGTCATGTGGGAGGCAGCCATCAGGCCAATACCCTCCTGCATGCAGTGCAGCCGCCTCCCTGGCCCGGAGCTTCTTGTGACCTACAGACACAAAGGAAAGCAGAACACAGTCAGGGCCCCATGGGCGCCAGGCTGGGGACAGGATGCCGGCAAGCTGCAGCTGGAGGGAGCGGGTAGTACCCAGCCAGCACTGTGGGCTTCACGGGTCTCCCAGCCCCCCCTTGTTGGGGCTGGGGGTTAGGAGCTGGCTTAGAACTCCTCTGGGCCCAGCTTGCCCTCCTGTCTGGCTGTCTGAAAGGATGAAAGGGCTGGAGATACCACACAGTGGTTCTGCAAAAGACTCACAACTGAGGCTCTGAGGCCTCGAGTTCAATCTCCAGCACCACCAGGAGCCAGAGCTGAGCAGGGCTTTTTTTTCTAAGTCATGTATAAATTATTCTTTTTGTTTGTTTGTTTTTGCTTCATTTTTTATTTTCTTCTTTCTTTCTTTTTTAAAAATTTGTTATTTATAAAAAGGAAACATTGACAAAACCATAGGATGAGAGGGGTACACCTTTACACAATTCCCACCACCAGAACTCTGTATCCCATCCTCTCCTCTGATAGCTTTCCTATTCTTTAACCCTCTGGGAGTATGGACCCAGGGTCATTGTGGGGTGCAGAAGGTGGAAGGTCTGGCTTCTGTAATTGCTTCCCCGCTGAACATGGGCGTTGGCAGGTGGATTCATACTTCCAGCCTGTCTTTCTCTTTCCCTAGTGGGAAAGGGTTCTGGGGAATCAGAGCTCCAGGACACATTGGTGGGGTTGTCTGTCCAGGGAAGTCTGGTTGGCATCATGCTGGCATCTGGAACTTGGTGGCTGAAAAGAGAGTTAACATACAAAGCTAAACAAATTGTTGGCTAATCATGGACCTAAAGGCTAGAATAATGCAAATGAAGAGTTGGGGAGGGGTTCCTCCATTTTGTAGATAGTTAGTAGGCATATTTTAGTTATATTCCAAAGAGCCTGTGGCTAGACTAGTTTTTGTTTATTTGTTTTTTCCTTTTTCTTTTTGCCCCTGAGCCTGACATCTGATATGCCGGTGGATCCAAGTTATTGTCTGGAGAGATGATGTCATGGCTGGGAAAAGGAGTAGAAAACTGGGTCAGGGAAGAGAGCAGCTCTCTTATATGGGAAAGGGGTATAAATATTGTTGACTGTAAACCTGATTTGATGTGATCTGGGGCCCATAATCAGCTTAGGAGCCTATGTGACCTCTGCATCCCTCTAGATCTGAGCTCATATTCTGTGGTCATCAGTAGGAACATTCCAAGCTGCCCCAATATTGACCCATCTTCCTCAGGTGTAGCATAGAGTATGCTGTCCATCCTCCCTTCAGAGGATGGAACATTCTCTACCATTGTTGATCAAGTTGAGGCAAGGTCCTATGGGAGCCCACAACGGGGTCTATTGTGTTGTTCCTGATAGAAATGGCTGGTAACATTGGAGAGAGGGATTTATTCGAGGTCGAGGCCCATCCAGTCTGTTTGGGAATCTCAGAATTCCCCGATTAGAGCCCCAGCTGATAGAATGGCCTGATAGTGACTAAAAAGTCACCGTTAAAGTATGCCAGTCTCTTGCCCTTATTCAGCTTTTGCAGTCCTTGCTTTGATAAGGTTAGCTTTGAAGTGAGTGAGAGAACTGTAATAGGAAGTAGGTGAGGAGGGTATCTAAGTCTAAGTAGATACTATTTCATTATGAACTTGATACTGACTCACTACAGACTGTTGTGTATTTTTGCTTTCAGGTATTTTTTGCCATAATTTATGGATACATGGAACCTAGTCTATATCTAGGTTTTGGGACTTTGTTAGGAAGTAAACCTCCTGGAATGGAATTAGAGAATACCATGAAAGGAAAGGTCTCACCTGAGTAATGAGGGGGAAGGGTTGATATTCTATGCCTGACATCTGTACACAGTCTGAAGTGAGGCATGCTGAGGTGGTACTTGTTGCATTGATTAGGTTGGGATCGTCGGATGCAATATCATTTGGTATGACTTGAGAGAAGCATGCAGGAAAGTGAGCCCCACCCTACGGTTCCAGGACTGGGGGAAATATAGGCTCTATAGAGGAAGTGGGAGGTTCATGCTGTCTTAGGGTTTAAGAAGGCAATAGATAGTTATTGCTGTAATCACATTGTTTGGCAATCGGGTTAACTTAAAAAAAATCCCTTTGTTTGGATTTGCTGTATCATACACACCATCACCATATTTTGTGTCCTTTGACATTTTTTGTATATAGCTGTGCCACCAGTTGCTTCTGTTTTCCCTGGGCTAAGCTTTTAAGAGGGTCAACATATCAAAGACTCAGCCTATGTATTAAAAAGATTCAGTCTGTGCTTTACAAAGTTTGAGACATTCAATCAGTTTTTCCCCTCTCATATTACTTAAATAGTGATTTATATGACTACAAATTAATAGGAGTGTACATAAACACCATTCCCACCACCAAAAGACTGTGTCCCATGCCATCCTTCCCTCCCCCACATGAAGCTGAACATCCACCCTCACCCTCAACCCAGGGTTTTTACTTTGTTGCCCTACTCCAAAAATTATTTTTTTTAAAGGATAAACAAAAGTTGACTGGACATAAAAGCATGCAGGAAGGAGGGAGATAGCTCACCCAGTAGAGTGCACACTTCACCATGTTTGAGAGGGCCTGGGATCTAAGATCCCCAGCTCCGAGTGGGAGTGCCATATAACGCACCAGGAATAGTGATGGCTTCTGTGACATCTCTCCTTCGCTTTTTATCCTTTTATTAGGGAGGAGGGGTTCATGGTTTACAGTACAGCTGTTAACACATGGGTACAGTTCCTGTCTCTGCTTCTATCTGAAAGTTAAAAGATTAAAAAAAAAAAAGACACTCCTCAGGGTGCCGGTGAGTGATGTGCCTGGTTAACTGCACATACTGCCATGTACAAGGACCTGGGTTCGAGTCTGCTAGCCCACTTGCAGTGAGGATGCCTCATGAATGGTAAAGCAGGTCTGCAGGGGTCTCCCTCTCAGCCTCCCCCACCCAATTTCTCTCTGTCCTATCGAACAGAATAAAATTAAAAAGTGGCTGGGGAGGGGATCAGGCGATGGTGCACTAGGTTAAGTGCACCTCGTGTGAAGCTTAAGGACCTGTGCAAAGATCCGGGTTCGAGCCCCCGGTTCCCTACCTGCAGGGGAGTCACTTCACAGGCGGTGAAGCAGGTCTGCAGGTGTCTGTCTTTCTCTCCCCCTCTCTATCTTCCCCTCCTCTCTCCATTTCTCTCTGTCCTATCCAACAATAACAACAGCAGCAACAATAAAATAAAAAAAAAGATGGCCTCCAGTAGGTTCGTAGTGCAGGCACTGAGCCTCAGAAATAATCCTGGAGGGAGTCGGGCGGTGGCGCAGTGGGTTAAGCGCACGTGGCGCAAAGCGCAGGGACCGGCCTAAGGATCCCGGTTCGAGCCCCCGGCTCCCCACCTGCAGGGGTGTCGCTTCACAGGTGGTGAAGCAGGTCTGCAGGTGTCTTTCTCTCCCCTCTCTCTCTGTCTTCCCCTCCTCTCTCCATTTCTCTCTGTCCTATCCAACAACAAAGCAACGTCAACAATGGCAATAATAACCGCAACAAGGCTGCAACAACTAGGGCAACAAAAGGGGGAAAAATGGCCTCCAGGAGCGGTGGATTCATGGTGCAGGCACCGAGCCCAGCAATAACCCTGGAGGAAAAAAAAAAAAAAAGAAAGAATCCTGGAGGCAAAAAAAAAAAAAAAAAAGAGACTGGGTGGTAACACACCTGGTTAAACACATGTTACAATGCGCAACTTCCGGGGTTTAAGACCCCAGTCCCCACCTGCAGGAGGAAATTTTCCAGAGTAGTGAAGCAGGGCTGCTCTCTGTTTTTCCCTTTCTCTCAATTTTTGCCTCTCTATTTAAAAAAATAAATAAAGATAATAAAATATTAAAAATAATTTAATTAATCTAAAAAGGAAAAAAGTGGCCTCTGGGAGCAGTAGACTTGTAGTGCAGGCACTGAGCTCTAGCAATAACCTGGCAAAAAAAAAAGAGAGAGAGAAAGGCACTCCTGGGAGTGGTGGAGTGGCACAGGCCGGAACCCCTGCACCAGATTTTTTAATAAAGGGGTCTGGAGAAATAACTCACTTGGATAGTGTGCTGCTTTGCCTTGTATACAACCCATTGAAGGAAACTTCTCTGCTGTGGTCTCTTCCTCTCTCTCTCTCTCCCTCCTTTGATCTTTATGTGAATCTCTGCATTCAAAAACAAATATAAACAAAAAAATTAAAGGAAAGAAAAACACCTACAGCAGAGGGCATCGATGGGTAAGGCATGACGCCTGCCTGTGAGGCTCCAGCTAGCAGGAAGTGCTCCCTGTGTCCCCCCCCACCCCACCCCCCGTCTCCCTTCCTTTCCAGAGTTATTTCTCTTGTATGTGAGAGACAGAGGGGGCCGAGCAGAGCACCACTCTGACATATGCAATGCCAGGAATCAAACCCAGGGCCTCAAACATGCAGAGAATGCACTCAACCACTGAGCCAATCCCTCTCCTGTTTCTGATCCCTCCCAGACCACAGGACAGTCTCTGCCTTCCACAACACCACCTCTCTTCCACCTAGATACCCCCAGTCACAGTTTAAAGGACAGCCTGTTCTATTTTTTTTAAAGCATTTTATTGCTTTGTTATTGAATAGAAACAGAAATTGAGAGCAGGGGGAGAGATAGGGAGAGAGACAGAGAGACACTTGCAGACCTGCTTCACAGCTCATGAAGCTTTCCCCTGCAAGTGGGGCCTGGGGGCTTGAACCTGGGTCCAAGCTCTGTAATGTGTGCACTCAACCAGGTGCACCACCCCCCCGGCCCCCAGACAGTCCCTTCTGGACTTGCTGCTCAAAGTGTGACCTGCACACCAGCTGCAGCAGCGGCACCCAGGAGCTTGTTAGGAATGCAGATTCTCAGACTTACATCAGAACCCTCATTTTAACAAGTTTCTGAGGTGCTTCTTAAGCACGTTTGTGAAGAGCTTCACTAGATCAGTGGTGTTCAGGGAGGGCTGACAACTACCCCGTCATCCTCTGAACCTCCCGCAGAGTCAGCTATGCTGCCGTAGAAGCTACGCTGTGTCTCCCAGGTAATCAAGGACTAAAATTCCCTTGAGTCATCTGGGAATGCGGGAACAATAGGAGACAGAACCGGCCTCTCTTTAGTCCTCTGCCAATTGCAAGGAGATGAAGCCCACCAGGAACCACTGCTCTGGCCTCAAGTCCTGCTCTGCTCCTTGCCATGAATGAGCCCTGGAAACACTTTTCTTCCATCCATTCCATCCATCCTTCCTTCCTTCCTTCCTTCCTTCCTTCCTTCCTTCCTTCCCTCCTTCCCTCCTTCCTTTGTTATCTCACTTTCTCTCTCTCTCCCTTCCTTTCTCTTTTTAAAATTTTTATATATTTATTTATTTTCCCTTTTGTTGCCCTTGTTTTTTTATTGTTGCTGTAGTTGTTGTTGTTACTGATGTCGTTGTTGTTGGATAGGACAGAGAGAAATGGAGAGAGGAGGGGAAGACAGAGAGGGGGAGAGAAAGATAGACACCTGCAGACCTGCTTCACTACCTGTGAAGCGATTCCCCTGCAGGTGGGGAGCCGGGGGCTCGAACTAGGATTCATATGCCGGTCTTCCTTCCTTCCTTCCTTCCTTCCTTCCTTCCTTCCTTCCTTCCTTCCTTCCTTTCTTTCTTTCTTTCTTTCTTTTTTTTTTCTATCAGGACTGGTAGAAATTGAAAGGGGAGAGGGAGCTAGAGAGGGAGTGAGAAAGACACCTGCAGACCTACTTCACTGCTTGTGAAGCCTCCCACCTGCAGGTGGGGCGTGGGGGATCCCCTGGAGCACTTCTGGATGCCACTAACCCTAGTTTTCTCCCCCCTGAAAGGGGCAATGCCTAAGCTGCAGGTTCATTGTGATTAGAGATGCACTGTGGGGAGCTAGGTGGTGGCACACCTTTTTAAGAGCACAAAGTCTGGTCGGCATCATGCTAGCAGGATGTGACCAGACTTCCCTGGACAGACAACCCCACCAATGTGTCCTGGAGCTCCACTTCCTCAGAGCCCTTCCCCACTAGGGAAAGAGAGAGACAGGCTGGGAGTATGGATCGACCTATCAACGCCTATGTTGAGTGGGGAAGCAATTACAGAAGCCAGACCTTCCACCTTCTGCAACCCACAATGGCCTTGGGTCCATACTCCCAGAAGGATAAAGAATAGGAAAACTATCAGGGGAGAGGATGGGATATGGAGAACCGGTGGTGGGAATTGTGTGGAGTTGTACCCCTCTTATCCTATGGTTTTGTCAATGTTTCCTTTTTATAAATAGAGAGAGGTGGGGAGGGAGAGGGAGAGAGAGAGAACATAGTATGAAGTGTAAGGACATGAGCAAGGATCCAGGTTTGAGCCCTGCTCCTGCAGGGGGATTTGCTTCGCAAGTGGTGAAGCAGGTCTGCAAGGTGTAGGCTGAGGACCAGCGGCTGAGGTTTGCTTGCTTTACTTGTAGCAAATATTACCTTTATTTACTGGCTAGAGAGCCAGACATTGAGAGGGTCGGGGGAGATAGAAGGAGAGATGCAGAGAGACACCTGCAACCCTGCTTCACCACTTGTGAAGTTTTCCCCCTACAGATTGGGACCAGGGGGTTTGAACCTGAGTCCCTGCACATTTGCTTTAATTGTAAAAATCTGGATTTGATGCGTGGCACCAGAAGGGAAGGAGGAGCACAGCAGGTTAAGTGCACATGGCATGAAGCCCAAGGACCTACGTAAGGATCCCAGTTCAAGCCCCTGGCTCCCCACCTGCAGGGGAGTCGCTTCACAGGCGGTGAAGCAGGTCTGCAGGTGTCTGTCTTTCTCTCCCTCTCTCTGTCTTCCCCTTCTCTCTCCATTTCTCTCTGTCCTATCTTTTTTGTTTTTTATTTTATTTTATTTTATTTTATTTATTTTATTTTATTTTTTACCAGAGCACTGCTCAGCTCTGGCATATGGCAGTGCAGGGGATTGAACCTGGGACTTCAGAGCCTCAGGCATGAGAGTCTCTGCATAACCATTATACTATCTACCCCTGCCTGTCTCTGTCCTATCTAACAACGATGACATCAATAACAAAAACAAAAATAACTACAACAAGGGAAACAAAAGGAAAAATAAATAAATATAAAAATAATTTAATGGGAGTCGGGCAGTAGTGTAAAGGGTCAAGTGAAGTGCAAGGACCGGCGTAAGGATCCAGGTTCAAGCCCCAGCTCCCTACCTGCAGGGAAGTCCCTTCACAGCAGGTCTGCAGGTGTCTGTCTTTCTCTCCCCCTCTCTGTCTTCCCCTCCTCTCTCCATTTCTCTCTGTACTATCCAACAATAGAAATGGCAACAGTAACAATAACAACAACAAAAGGGCAGCAAAAGGGAAAAAATGGTCTCCAGGAGTAGTGAATTCATAGTGTAGGCACTGAGCCCCAGCAATAACCCTGGAGGCAAAAAGAAAAAAAAAGGAGAAGGGATACCTGATTTTATAAGGGGGGTCCAGTGTTTAATCAAACAAAAAGCTAGCAGTATAATGGGGAGATGGTGTAATGGTTATGCAAACAACTTTCATGCCTGAGATTCAGAACTCTCTCTGGTTCAGTTCCTAGCACCACTATAAACCAGAGCATTGATTGCTTTGGAGAGAGAGAGAGAGAGAGAGAGAGAGAG
The DNA here is from genome assembly GCF_950295315.1 of Erinaceus europaeus. Taxonomy (NCBI): domain Eukaryota; kingdom Metazoa; phylum Chordata; class Mammalia; order Eulipotyphla; family Erinaceidae; genus Erinaceus; species Erinaceus europaeus. The sequence goes on along the minus strand of NC_080181.1, from coordinate 12,529,013 downwards.
AGAGAGAGAGATGGAAGGAGATGATGCATTGCATCTTGGAGAACTTGGGAGAAAGAGGGGGGAGCCCAGGATGCAGTACAGGGAGTGGAACACTAGACTCTCAAGCATAAGGTCCTGAGTTCATTCCCTGGCATTGCATGTAGCAGATTGATGCTCTGGCTCTCAACCTGTTTCCCTTTTTCTCATAAATAAATCTTTTTTTAAAGAATTTATTTATTCATGAGAAAGATAGGAGAAGAGAGAGAGAACCAGACATCACTCTGGTACATGTGCTGCCGGGGATTGAACTCAGGACCTCATGCTTGAGAGTCCGATGCTTTATCCACTGCGCCACCTCCCAGACCACCACATAAATAAATCTTTAAAGTGTGTTGGGGGAGGGCTAGGCAGTAGTTACGTATACACATTACAACATTCAAGGACCCAAGTGCAAGCCACCAGGACCCACCTGCATGGGTGAAGCTTCACAACTATATCTCCCCCTCACCTCTCAATATCTTTTTGTCCTATCTAGTAAACTTAAAAAAAATTAGGGGGGGAGTTGGATGGTAGCTTAGAGAGTTAAGCTTAGGTGGTGCAAAGTGAAAGGACGGGCATAAGGATCCCGGTTCAAGCCTCTGGCTCCCCTCCTGCAGGGGAGTCACTTCACAGGTGGTGAAGCAGGTCTGCAGGTGTCTATCTTTCTCTCCCCCTTTCTGTCTTTCCCTCCTCTCTCCATTTCTCTCTGTCCTATCCAAAAACAACATCAATAACAACTACAATAAACAGCAAGAGCAACAAAAGGGAATAAATAAATTTTAAAAAATTAGGGGCCTGGCAGTAGCACACCTAGTTAAGTGCACACATTACAGTGCACAAGGACCCAGGTTCAAGCCCTTGGTCTCCACCTGCATGGGGAATGCTCCACGAGTGGGGTAGCAGGGCTGCAGGTGTCTCTCTGTCTCTTTCCCTTTCTGCCTCCCCCTCTCTTCTCAATTTCTCTCTGTCTCAAATAAATGCATACATAAAATATTTTCAGGGGTGTGTGTGTGTGTGTGTGTGTGTGTGTGTGTACAGGAACTTGCACACGTGTCTATACTGCACAGATCCAAAGGAAGTTAGAGCTCTCAGGAACTGTGGGCCATATGGTCACTTCCTACTGGGGCTAAACTCAGATTCAGCTGTTGTGCTGGCTGCTGCCACCAACATACTGAGGTGAAGTCAGGACAGAGCCTCTGCCTCATTCCCTTCCCCACTCACGAATGCAAATGCATAGAGCACTTGCCAGGCCAGGAGTGCCTGGCTATGACAGCACCATTTGCAAAGTAAAGAGTCTATTTAAGAAGATAATGGCGAGGCCCAGGCCAGGCCCACCATGGGAGAAGCTTGGCTGCTCATTAGCAAGGGCGCTGCATCTTAATGAGGACGCCTCCCAGGCTCCAGGCTCCTGGCTCCTGCCCTGACTGCCAATGAATCTGGGGCAGACGGAGTGCTGGCAGGGGGAACTGGAGCAGGTGAAGGGAACAAAGCAGGAAGGAATGGCCTCATCCCTTGGAAACCTGAAGCCCGGCGGTGATTTGATTTCCTCATGACCCTGGCTGTCCTCCCAGAGGCTGCTGGCTTCTCTGGCAGCTGAGGCGGGTCTGGGGTGAGCTCAGGTGAGCAAAGGCATTCACGTGAGGTACCGGGGTCAGGGGCTAGTGGGAGTGGAGGCCCAGGCAATTGGGCGCTTGGTCTCTCTCTCCTAGGAGGCATTCAGACAGCTGCCAGGAAGAAAGTTTGAGGGGGCTGGAAAAATAAGCCGGTGTTTATGCAAAAGGCTCTCACGCCTGAGGCTCTGGGGTTCCAGGTTCAATCCCTAGCACCACCATAAGCCAGAGTTGAGCAGGGCTCTGGTCTCCTTGTCTCTGTGTAATGTGTCTCGTAAAATAAAAATAAAAGGAGAGGAAGAGGGAGAGGAGGAGGAGGAGGAAGAGGGAGATGAGGAGGAGGAGGAAATGTTGACTCCTTAGCAGGCTTCACATGTGGGGTGAGGAGAGAAAGCTGAAGCCTGCAGAGGTGGGCTGTTACCATGGAGAGGAGTCCAAGCAAGACTTGAAGGATCTGCTATGGAATTCTGCTGGTGAACGGCTGACTGGCAACGGCAGGCAGAAGACAGACCTTCTCAGCACTGCATTTTTCTGAATTCCCTCTTGGGGAAAGCGATGTCTCTGCTGAAAGGGTGCAGGCCATTCACCAGTAGGGACTGAGGCTCCCTCATACCATGCAGGGGCACCTTCACAGGACCCTGGGGACACTTAGTGTTTCACACGAATTCAGGACTGGAGCCCCTACCACCTACACCGACACAACTCAGCTGAGCTCTAGCTGGTGATCTCCACCCCATCAGGGGCAGTAAGAGAAGGACTGAGACTCTGATTTCTTTATAGAAATAGACAAGATTCCCGGAGTCACAGCCCTGTGGTGGATTTGAGTCCAAGCAATATAAACAATGAAGTGCTCAAAAGAATGTTTGTGGGCGGGGCAGTGGGGGGTGGTGGTGGTGGTGGTCGGGCAGTAGCGCAGCAGGTTAAGTGCATGTGGCGCAAAGACCTGCAGAAGGATCCCGGTTTGAGCCCCCGGCTCCCCTGCAGGGCAGTCGCTTCACAGGTGGTGAAGCAGGTCTGCAGGTGTCTATCTTTCTCTCCTCCTCTCTGTCTTCCCCTCCTCTCTCCATTTCTCTCTGTCCTATCCAACAATGAAGGATATCAACAACAACAATAATAACCACAACAAGGCTAAACAACAAGGGCAACAAAAGGGGGGGGGGGAAATGGCCTCCAGGAGCAGTGGATTCATGGTGCAGGCACTAAGCCCCAGCAATAACCCTGGAGGAAAAAAAAAGAAAGAAAGAAAGAAAAGAATGCTTGTGGGTGACTTGAAGACCAGATAACTTTCAGGAGCCGACAAAGCATATTACCCAGAAAAGTCATGGTAGAGGTGACTGTCTTCCGGTTCCCTTTCTGTTTTCAGAGTGACAAGAATTTCAGCAGAGAGAATGGAACTCAGTTCTGACTGCTGCTGTAGCATATAGTACCACATATTTAGTGACCTAAGCTAACATGAATTTACTTGTTTATATCATGAGCTTTTATTTATTTCATGAGAGAGAGAGAAACGGAGCATTACTTTGGCCTATGTGAAGCTGGGAATGGTATTTGGGGCCTCATACTTGCAAGTCCAGAATTCTGCCACAGGAGCACCTCCCAGCCTGAAATAATGTCACTATTGTATAGCTCTGGAAGTCAAAATAGGTCTAAAATATGTCAGCAGAACCAAGTATCTTGTGAAGATGGTAGGAGACATTGTTTCCATTCTCCCTTTAATTGTCAGGCTGCCAGGATTCCTTTGCTTGTGGCTTCTCCTATCACCATCATCATCATCATCTTCTTCTTCTTCTTGAGTTATTTTTAATCTTATTTTTTAATATATTTATTTATTTGTTTATTATTGGATAGAGCTAGAGAGGAATTGGGGGGAGGAGAGATAGAGTGGGAAAGAGACAGACAGACACTTGCAGCCCTGCTACACCACCCATGAAGCTCCCCCCTTCAGGCTCTCCCCTCATCTTCTAAGGCAGCAGCACAGAATCTGTCCGTTTATCCTGACTTGAGATGGCTCACCAGGCAGAGTGAGTGCCTCACCCTGTGCACAGCCTGCATCTAGCCCCTAGCACCACAAGGAAGGTGCCATGGCCCTGGGGAAGCTCTGATGCTGAGGTCTCTCCCTCCCTCTTTCTCTCTCCTCGAATAAAATAAATATAAATTTCCCATATGAGTGGTGAAATCATGTGTGAGTGAGGCCCTGACTCTGAAATAAATAAATAAATAAATAAATAAATAAATAAATAAACAAAACAGAACACTTCTCTTTCCCTGACATCTGCTTACATTTTTTATAAAAATCATTATACGGGGGTCGGGCGGTGGCACAGTGGGTTAAGTGCAGGCGGCGCAAAGTGCAAGGACCGGCATGAGGATCCCAGTTCGAGCCCCCGGCTCCCCACCTGCAGGGGAGTCGCTTCACAGGCGGTGAAGCAGGTCTGCAGGTGTCTATCTTTCTCTCCCCCTCTCTGTCTTCCCCTCCTCTCCGTTTCTCTTTGTCTGCCGCTCTGCCGCTGAGCCGGTCCCCCAGCCATACCCTATATACATTTTTACACAATTTTGAAGCAGCTTATTTCCCTTCACGCTGCTGGTTTTTCATAGACTGATCCTGAGTAATTCATAGACTTTACAGACTGTTGCCTTGAGGACTATACAATGCCAAATAGCCCCTCTGTTTGGTGGGTCATGCCTCCCGCCTCCCCCTCATTATGTACCTTGCCCCTTTCCCCACCCAAGCAGGGAATGTTCCTTTACACACCAATCCTTCCCTTCACACCACACTGGCTTTTACTTCTCCCCTACTTGTCCCTTCCTATTTTGTTATATCATTTAGGCTTATGCCCAAAAGGTTTCTGCCCCATGATAGTCTTTTATAGACTTTGTACATCTTATGCAATTAGTAGATAGAAAGATAGAAAAGATGTAGAGATACTGTGAAGAGATGGTTGAGCAGGCTGCGCTTAAACCTATGAGATGAGTCTCTCCAGGTAAGTCTCTCTCTCTAAAGAGGGGTTGAGCACAGGAGGACGCATAAATCTCACAAGGTTCGCAGCCATTTAAGCCTTCCCTCCTCCACAGAAAGTCCTACATCTTCCCACCTGAGCATGGCGTTCCTCTAAAACATTTAAGCCTGTTCCATTTTTCTTTACTGTGTCCATTTAGATATAAAGGGATAGGAGGAGATGTTGCTGAGGAGTTATTTTGATGCAGTCTCCGCCCCCAGGTTTTTCTATGCCCCGCTAAATCCTAGAGTGCCCCCTTTCAACCAATCCTGGCTCTACACGTCACCCCTGGTTGTCGCCCAATAAAAAGCCCCCTCACCCCTCCCCTCTCTCTGGGCTCTCGGCTCTCCCTCTCTGAGGTCTCGCTCCCTGATCTCCCCCCGTGGTCGTCCATTGCCAGCTGGCTCCACGTGGTCTGAACCAAACCTCCCCCCCATCCTATAATAAAGATCTGTGTACCCCTTTGCTCTGGACGTCCGCTCTCTTCTCCGTGGTGCAGCCCGACACCAGACCACCGCAACAACACTCTCCTACCTCTTTCTCTCTCTTTCTCTTTTTTTAAAGATTTTATTTTTTATTGCATATGAAAAAGAGAGTTTCACCCGGAAGAGCCAGCACAGCACTGTGGTACGTGCACAGCTAGGGAGCAGGCCAGAGCCTCCGGCCTGCAAGTCTGCCGCTCTGCCGCTGAGCCGGTCCCCCAGCCACTCCTGCCTCTCTCGCAAGGACTCTCGTCACTCTGGGGTCACTGGGAGCATTTCCCCATCCAAACATGCTGGATTTAACCACAGTGCAAAGTCCTTTAGTTTTTTATATAAATTTATTTTTTAAATTTATTTCTTTATTGGGGGATTATTATTTTACATTCAACAGTAAATACAATAGTTTGTACATGCATAACATTTCCCAGTTTTCCACATAAAAATACAACCCCCACTAGTTCCTCTGTCATCCTTCATGGACCTGTACTCTCCCCACCCACTCCAGAGTCTTTTACTTTAGTGCACTACGCCAATGCCAGTTCAGGTTCTACTTGTGTTTTCTCTTCTGATCTTGTTTTTCAACTTCTGCCTGAGAGTGAGATCAACCCATATTCATCCTTCTGTTTCTAACTTATTTCACTGAACATGAATTTTTCAAGGTCCATCCAACGGTGAAGTCACCATTTTTTACAGCTGACTAGTATTCCATTGTGTATATAGACCACAACTTGCTCAGCCACTCATCTGTTGTTGGACACCTGGGTTGCTTGCAGGTTTTCAAAGTCCTTTTGTGACATAAAGTGACAGGGCCTAGGACAGGGGTACTTGTGGGTGGGAGACAGGGGAAGAGGCCTTTGTTAGCCCACCTGAATAGCAAAAACTGACAGTACAAACTCAGCTTCCCAGTCTCCCTGTCGGCTAGCTTATGTCCCGTGCCCCAGCTATGGAAAGGACAGCAGCAGTGGTGAAGCAGGTGCCGTCTGAGTCAGGCTGTGAGTGTGACCTGCTTGTGTGTGGTTCTAGTCCACACCTAGTCCGGCGTTTTGTTATAACCAAGAGGAGCCTGCACAAGAGCTCCCCGCTCTGTGAGGGGCTCAGCACTGCCTCTCTGTCCTCTTGCCCATGGCTCTTAGCAAAACAGGGACACTCGCTCCTTCGATGTCCCTGCACTCAGTAGAGGGGGGACCCTGGCTATGTTGGAGGCAGCCTGGGAGGAGCTTGGGCTGTGCCATGTAGTCCCAGCTTCTTCCCTTAGGATGCCCACATGCTGGGGTTCAGAGGGCCTGAGCATCCTGACCCCAGTGGGCACAGAGTTCCAGGGGCTGTATTGGGGCATGGGCAGAGGCTCAAAGGGTTGTTTTTTTGTATTGTCCTTGTTAAAAAAATACATATATATATATGGTAGATACAGCCAGAAATCGAGAGGAAAGGGGGTGATCAAGAGGCAGAGAGAAAGACACCTGCAGCACTGCTTCACCACTCACAAAGCTTTCCCCCTGCTGGTGGAGACCAGAGGCTTGAAACCGGGTCCTTGCACATTGTAACATGTCCTCAACCAGGTGTGCCACCACCCGGCCCCCCCAATTGCTCATTTAAAAAAAAATTTGTGATATATACATAATATATAATTATGTATAATATGTATTATATATTATATATACTATATATAATATATATAATTTTTTCCCCTCCAGGGTTAACACTGGGACTCGGTACCTGCACTATGAACCCACTGCTCATGGAGGCTATTTTTTCCCTTTTGTTGTACTAGTTATCGTTGCTGTTGTTATTGCTGTCATTGTTCGGTAGGACAGAGAGAAATGGAGAGAGGAGGGGAAGACAAAGATGGGGAGAGAAAGATAGACACCTGCAGACCTGCTTCACCGCTTGTGAAGCAACCCTCCTCCTGCAGGTAGGGAGCCAGGGGCTTGAACCGGGATCCTTACATGGTCCTTACACTTCACCATGTGCGCTTAATCTGCTGCACCACCACCCAGCCCCCTAAATAAAGTAATTCCTGAAAGAAAACTAAAAAAAATTAATTCCTGACACACCCCCTCCCCTCACCCCGCCCCAGGCCCCATGAACACTAGAGGGCTACCATGATTGTTCCGGGTGCTGACCGGAGTGGCTTAGTGTGCTCAGAGCTGGCTCCCAGAAGCAAGGGCACCGAGTCAAACCTGGGCTAGCCCAGCCCCGGCCAGCTGAACTGCCACTCGAATTTCCCTTCTTGGAGAAATGTCAGGCTTCTCTCTCCTTCCATGCTGGGTCCTTAAGAAGCTTCAGAGCAGGCTCAGTGAGCAGCAGCTTGCGGGAGGTATAGAGCCAGAACCAGTCTGCTTTCCCTGCCTGCCTGCAAAGCCTCGGGCTTCTTGTAGCCACGAGGGCACACACCTCAGTGCAGCCTGAGCCAAGCAGGCCTGTGCACTGGTGTCTTTGGAGATGAACACCAATTCCAGACCATCAGTAAGTGTTTCCCCTGCAGACAGTGCATCCCCAGCTCCTGAAGGTGTTGGCTTGTTTGTTTGCTGCAGTTCTCCCCGGGACGGATGATAACCCAGGACTTGGTCCCTTGTTGGCAAGGACGGCTCCAGGGCTCTGCCAGAAATCTCGGCTGAGGTTGCAAGTTGCTCAGGAACAAGGGCTCAGCAACAGAATTAGAAAAATGGCCTTTCCTTCAGGAGAAAAAAAAAAGTGTCAGGCAGTCTTGACATTTCCCAAGCCTGCGAGTTTCGTATCCAGCCCTGTTGGTGCCAGTCACTGGGTGTCTGTGTGCTTCCAGAGGGTGTAAGAGAAAGACAGACAGACACCTGCTGATCTCCCTCAGCTCCTGTGAAGTGTACCTCCTTCCCCGGGCCCTGCCACATGGTAATGTGTGCACTGTGTGCCACCACCCAGACCCCAGTGCTTGCTTCCTTCCTTCCTTCCTTCCTTCCTTCCTTCCTTCCTTCCTTCCTTCCTGTCTTTCTCTCTCTCTTTCTTTCTCTTTCCCTTCCTTCCTTCCTTCCTTCCTTCCTTCCTTCCTTTCTTTCTCTTTTTATTTTTTTATAATCTTTATTTATTTATAACATAGAGACAGCCAGAAATTGAGAGGGAAGGGAGAGGGAGAGAGACACCTGCAGCCCTGCTTTTCCACTCGCGAAGCTTACCTTGTGCAGGTGGGGAGCGGGGGTTCAAATCCGGGTCCTTGTGCACTGTAACACGTGCACTCAGCCAAGTGTGCCACCGCCCAGCCCCTTCTTTCTTTCTTTCTTTCTTTCTTTCTTTCTTTCTTTCTTTCTTTCTTCCTTTCTTTCTTTCGCCTCCAGGGTTATCGCTGGGGCTTGGTGCCTGCATTATGAATCCACTGCTCCTGGAGGCCATTTTTTTTTCATATAATATCCCTTGTTGTTGCCATTAATGTTGTTGTTATTGGGTAGGACAGAGAGAAATAGAGAGAGGAGGCGAGACAGGGAGTGGGAGGAGAAAGACAGACACCTGCAGACCTGCTTCACCACTTGTGGAGCAACTGCCCTTCAGGTAGGGAGCTGGGGGCTCAAACCAGGATCCTTCTGCCAGGCCTTGTTCTTTGTGCCATGTGCGCTTAACCTACTGCAATACTGTCCGACCCCGCCCCCGCCCCGTGCTTTATTTTTTAAGATAGAGTTCATTGCTTTTTATTTTAAACCAAAATATTGATTGCATGACTAAAGGCTGAATGAAATCCTGGGGACCAGGTGGTGGTGCACCTGGTTAAGTGTGCATCATACTAGGCACAAGGATCCAGCGTTTGAGTCCCTGGATCCCCACCTGCAAGGGGGACACTTTACAAGCGGTGAAGCAGGTCTGCAGGTGTCTGTCTTTCTCTCTCCCTCTCTACCTCCCCCTCCCCCTTCAATTTCTCTCTGTCCTGTCCAATAAAATGGAAAAACATGGCCATCAGGAGCAGTGGATTCGCACTGCCAGTACTGAGCCCCAGTGACAACCCTGAAGGCAAAAAAAATAAATGAATAAACAAAAAACAAAAGTGAAAGTCCTTCAAATGCAGGGGATCCTACAGCAATGGCCCCTTAATTCCAGGTGCCATTCTTCACAAAACCTACAGCTGAGTCAGCAGTACACTTCTTTTTTAAAAAAATATTTACTTATTTATTCCCTTTTGTTGCCCTTGTAATTTTGTTGTTGAGTTATTGATATCATTGTTGTTGGATACGACAGAGAGAAATGGAGAGAGGAGGGGAAGACAGAGAGGGGGAGAGAAAGATAGACCCCTGCAGACCTGCTTCACCACCCAGGAAGTGACTCCCCTGCAGGTAGGGAGCTGGGGGCTTGAACCGGGATCCTTACATCAGTCCTTGTGCTTTGCACCACCTTGATTAACCCACTGCGCTACCGCCTGACCCCTGTGTCCTTTTTTAAAAGAGAAACTTGGGGGAGTCGAGCGGTAGCACAGTGGGTTAAGCTCACGTGGTGCAAAGTGCAAGGGCCTGCATATGGATCCAGGTTCAAGCCCCCGGCTCCCCACCTGCAGGGGAGTCGCTTCACAGGTGGTGAAGCAGGTCTGCAGGTGTCTATCTTTCTCTCCCCTCTCTGTCTTCCCCTCCTCTCTCCATTTCTCTCTGTCCTATCCAACAACGATGACATCAATAATAACAATAACTACAACAATAAAACAACAAGGGCAACAAAAGGGAATAAATAAATATATATAAAATTTAAAAAAAGAGAGAGAGAAACTTGGGTCAGTAGAAAGCGAGGAGGATATGTCCTATAATTTAGAATTACCTTTTGAGCCGCTCTCTTTCGGCACGGCCCACCTGAATTACCCAGGCATCCAGCCCTCTTATCGTATGTGCTAGAACTGCTAAGGGTCTGAGGTTTTTGCTGTAAGTTCCCAGGAAAATAAAGCAGAACTAAAGTACCTCAGCACTTAGTGCCAGATTCCTAGTGTGAAGTCAGCCTGTGCCCAGCACGACTGAGTTAAAGGTACATTGTGACCAGGGCTGCCATGGCCTCTGAAACCCCAATCATGTCTTTCTTTTAGCCTCCAGGGGAGTACAAATCCACTGCTCCTGGTGGCCATTTTTCCTTTTTTATGGGATAGGACAGAGAGAAATCGAGAGAGGAGAGGGAGACAGATGGGGAGAGAAAGACCTGCAGACCTGCTTCACCGCTTGTGAAGTGACTCCCCTGCAGGTGGGGAGCCGGGTCCTCAAACCAGGATCCATCCACTTTGTGCCACATGTTCTTAACCCACTGCACTATCGCCTGACTCCCGGCAGTACATTTCTTAAATTATTATCATGGCCCAGGAGGTAGCACAGTGAATAAAGTACTGGACTCTCAAGCATGAGGCCACAAGTTCAGTCCCCAGCATCACATGTGACAGGCTGATGCTCTGTTCCCCTCTCTCATACGTAAACAGGTCTGATGAAGTTACTGCCATTATTGCCTGGGAGGTGGTAGTGAACTAGAGCGTTGGATTCCCAAGTTTGACACCCAGCATCATGTGTACCAGAGTGAGGGTCTGCTTTTTTTTCCCCTCTTCTTCTCTCTTTCCTGTGTAATATTTGTTAATTTTTTAAAGAAATTAAGAAATCAAGAGAGAAGGGAGAGATAGAGAGGAAGAGAGACAGAGAGACCCGCTTCACCACTCATGAAGCCTCCCCTCTGCAGGTGGGGACCAGGGGCTTGAACCTGGATCCTTGTAAATTGTAACATATGTGCTTGGTTTGTGACCACCCAGCCCCCAAAATTATTGCTATTATAAGATTTATTTCCTATGCAGGTGTGAGTTTTACATATGACAGAGAAGTCAGAGCATCATTTAGGTACCTGTGGCAGACATGCAAGTCCTGTGCTCTACCCGCTGAGCTACATCTCCCTCCCCACCCCACCCCCCACGCCAGCCGCCACCCCATCTGGGGATACAATTTTTTTTTTTTTTTGCTTCCAGGGTTATTGCTGGGGCTCGGTGCCTGTACCATGAATCCACTGCTCCTGGAGGCCATTTTTGCCCCCTTTTGTTGCCCTTGTTGTGGTTATTATTGTTATTGATGATGTCATTCGTTGTTGGATAGGACAGAGAGAAATGGAGAGAGGAGGGGAAGACAGAGAGGAGGAGAGAAAGACAGACACCTGCAGACCTGCTTCACCGCCTGTGAAGCGACTCCCCTGCAGGTGGGGAGCCAGGGCTCGAACCAGAATCCTTACATCGGTCCTTGCGCTTTGCACCACGTGCGCTTAACCCGCTGCGCTACCGCCCGATCCTCCTGGGGATACAATTTGAAGAGCCTCATTCAACTGATCCCAGTGGAACTTTCTCTTAGTGAGGAAATAAATGACACTAAGTTTTCTCAGCAAGAGAAGTCACCTCCACCACCACCACCCCCCCCCCGCACCACCCCCAACAAGTTAAAATAGTTCAGGAAGATGGACCAGAACTTCTCATTTAAAATATCACTTTGGCTGGGGGGTTGGTGGCAAGCAGAGTGGCAGAAGTGATCTCTCTATCTTTCTTTTTTTCAACAAAAAGTAAGTCATTTCACAAAATTGGAGTCTTATTCTGAGTGACACTTTAATAATGGAACATGAGAACTGAATGAATTGCATTGACTTTGTCACTTTGTGACAGTGAGGCACCCAACGGGTGGTTGTCTTTGTCTCAGCAATGCTGAGAGCTGCAGGCTAAGCCCAGTGCTGTGCTGTGTCACTGGCACACACCCCCTCCCTCCCTTCCTCCTTCCCTCCTTGCCTCCCTCCCTCCTGCAACCCAGAAGCAATCAGCAGACTCCTCAGGTTGGGCTTACTGAGCAGCTCAAATCAAACCTGATTTCCTTTCATCAGTGCAACTTTTAACAAGATAACAAATGCACATAGTGAAAGAGAGAGAGAGTTCAACAGTTGTGATAGAGTCAGAGAAAGTGAAGGTCCATCTCTGTAAATAATTTGCCTACACTAATCATGGATTGTTGACTGTAGTGGGATCTTCCTCTTTCAGAAGATGAGTCAGCCCACGTTCTCTTATGCTTTTTTTTTTTTTTTTGTATTTTTTAAAATTTATTTTATATTTATAAATGGAAATATTGACATAACCATAGGTAAGAGGGGTACAATTTCACACAATTCTCACCCCCAGAACTCTGTATCCCATCCCCTCCCCTGATAGCTTTCCTATTCTTTAACCCTCTGGGAGTATGGACCCAAGGTCATTGTGGGATGCAGAAGGTGGAAGGTCTGGCTTCTGCAATTGCTTCCCTGCTGAACATGGGCATTGACAGGTCAATCCATACTCCCAGCCTGTCTCTCTCTTTCCGTAGTGAGGCAGGGCTTTGGGGAGGAGGGGCTCCAGGGTACATTGGTGGACTCATCTGTACAGGGAAGTCAGGTCGGCATCATGGTAGCATCTGGAACCTGGTGGCTAAAAAAGAGTTAAGATAGAAAGCAGAACAAATTGCTGACTACTCATGAACCTAAAGGGTGGAATATTGCGGATGAAGATTTGGGCTCTCTGTTTTAGAAAAAGCTAGTAGGTCTATTTTAGGTATATTCCAAGGGGCCCGTGACTTTACTAGTTTTTGCCTGAGCCTGACAGCTAACATGCAGGTGGACCCAAGTGATTGTCTGGGGAATGGTGTCAGAGTTGGAAACAGGACTAGAAAGCTGGATCAGGGAAGAGAGTAGCTCCCAAATAGGGGGAAACTATATAAATATTGTTAACTGTAAACCCCATTGATTTGACCTGGCGCCTATGTTTAGTACATGAGCCTGTGTAACCTCTGCATCCCGGAAGTTCTGAGCTCACATTCTAGGCCACAGCTAGGAACATTCTAGGCTGCACTCATTTCACGACCCGTCTTCCTCTAGCGGTAGAGTATGTTGCTCTCATCTCTTCCCTTTTGCTAACCTCCACTGTGTGCAACCAGAGTGCATGTGACTTCCATCATTGTAGCCACACAAATAGCAGCAGGTAATACAAAGGATTGAGAACAATACACCTTTACTGTTTACATGGTGTACACATGTTCTGCTTTCCTTTATTTATTTGCCTCCAGGGTTATGGCTGGGGCTCGGTGCCTGTACCACAAATCCACTGATCCTGGTGGCCATTTTTTTTCCATTTTACTGGGTAGGACAGAGAGAAATGGAGAGTGGAGGGGAAGACAGAGAGGGAGAAAGACAGACACCTGCAGACCTGCTTCATTGCTCGTGAAGTGTCCCCCTGCAGGTGGGGAGCCGGTGGCTCGAAACTGGATCCTATCTCAGGTCCTTGCACATAGTGATGCTATGAGCACCTCACGGGGTGCACACCATTTTTAAAAAACAATTTTCAATCTTTGCTAAGCATCAAAGGTAACAATAGATTAATTGATACAATCCTAAGAACGTCCTAGGGACGCTGGGTAAAAAGTCTACACAGGGCAAGTCATGGATACACGTGGGCATGTAGAAGGACATCTAAGTCCATTAAATCAGTTCCATCTGCGTCAGGTGGAGACGCGGCTTGCCCGAGACCATGGCCTCCTTGCACTGCGCCGGGACAACATGTGAGTCAACCCTGCCGTTCAGCTGCCCCTGTACAACCTGGCGCTTGCGGAGACTGCTCAGCTGCTGGCGTGAGACTCCCATACCTCAGGCACCTGGTTTGAGCCCTGGTGCCGCGTGTAGCACAGTGGTGCTCTGGCTTCTCTCCTCCCTTTCTCCTTCCCTTCCTTCCTCCCTCCCTTCCTCCTTCCCTCCCTTCCTTCCTTCCTTCCTTCCTTCCTTCCTTCCTTCCTTCCTTCCTTCCTTCTTTTCCAGAGTACTGATCAGCACCGGCTTCTGGTGATGTGAGGAATTGAACTTGGGGCTTTGTAGCCTCAGGCATGAGAGTGTCTCTGCATAGCCATTATGTTATTTACCCCCATCCTCTCTCTTTCTCTCTTTCCCTCTTGTACAGAACACTCTCAGCCGATCTCCCATGAAATAAACTTTAAAAACCTTTTAAAGATTATTTAAAATACAACTTGGACACTACCCGTTGGGATCTTCTCTCCAGAGCGGGAAAGGAAAAGAGCCTAGTTCATCGCATGTTGTGTAATGCTGTTGATTCTGGCTCCTCCTGTGAAGATGGAAAAAGAAAACACACACACACACACAAGAGAGGAAACAGAATGCATTGGCCTGGGCTAGCATTGCCCAGAACACAGGTCATATCAGAAATACTTGAAGGGAGTCGAGATGTTTAGCCTGGAGATGTCCTGGGGTTGGGGGGTGGTGGCGGTGGGATTTAAATTGTCATGAAATAGCTAAAGGTCTCCCGTGTAGAAAGTGAGATAGAGGCAAATATGGCTAGACTCTGGAAGTAGAATAGCATGTGGGTGGGATTCAAGGAAGCAAACAGAGGAGGACATTTTCTAACAGTGAAACCAACAATGTGACATATTTAAAATATATATATTTTAATTTTTTATTTATAAAAAGGAAACATTGACAAAACCATAGGATAAGAGGGGTACAACTTCCCACAATTCCCACCACCAGAACTCTGTATCCCATCCCCTCCCCCTGATAGCTTTCCTATTCTTTATCCCCCTGGGAGTATGGACCCAGGGTCATTGTGGGATGCACAAGGTGGGAGGTCTGGCTTCTGTAATTGCTTCCCTGTTGAGCATGGGTGTTGACAGGTCGATCCATACTCCCAGTCTGCCTCTCTCTTTCCCTAGTGGGGAAGGGCTCTGGGGAAGCGGAGCTCCAAGGCACATTGGTGGGGTTGTCTGTCCAGGGAAGTCTGGTCAGCATCATGCTAGCATCTGGAACCTGGTGGCTGAAAAGAGAGTTAACATACAAAGCCAAACAAATTGTTGACCAGTCATGGACCTAAAGGCTGGAATGGTGCAGATGAAATGTTGGGGGGAGGGGGAGTGTCCTCCATTTTGTACATAGCTAGTAGGCACCTTTTTTTCTTTTTTCCTGAGCTTGAAATCTGATATGCGGTGGGTCCAAGTTATTGTCTGGGGAGATGATGTCATAGCTGGAAAAAGGACCAGAAAGCTGGATCAAAGAAGATAGTAGCTCCCTTATATGGGAAAGGGGTATAAATATTGCTGACTGTAAACCCCATTGATTTGATGTGATCTGGGGCCCATAATTAGCTTAGGAGCCTATGTGACCTCTGCATCCCTGTAGCTCTGAGCTCACATTCTGTGGTCATGAGCAGGAAAATTCCAAGCTGCCCAGGATGGAACATTCTCTACCGTTGTTGATCCAAGTTGAGGGCAAGGTCTGATGGGGGCTTAAAATATATTTTAATCACAAGGATACATAGAAACCAAAAATGGCACAGCTCTGACTGGTGGTGGTGCAGGAATTTGAACCAGGGAACTCAGAAACTCAGGCAAAGAAGTGGTTTGCATCACCATTGTGCTGTCTGCCGTGCTTTGACCCTAAATCTACCTCTAAGCCGACATTGCCCCTACTTTACCACTAGCCATAGCCCGACCCAGAGCACTACCCGACCCCCACCACACCCTACACACGCCTAAGCCCTAGACCCCCCCCACACATCTACACCTAGCACAGTCCGAAACCCAGCCTTGTGCCTAACCCGACCACTACAATAAGCTTACCTGAACCCTTACCCATAACCTAACCAGGCAAAACAATACCCTTGCCCCAAGCTTAGCACTACCATAGACGTACCCCTGAGTTATCCCCAATCCCACTGCTACCCCTACCCATTCCTCTATCCTACCCCTAACCCCTACACTACTACCATGCCACTCCCCTAACCCTAAACAATTCTTCTTTCATTCCCCAATGCCTACCGCTACCCTAGGACTACCACTACACCCACACCTACCCTACCAATGCTCCAGCACGGCCACGAACCTGCCCATACCTCTGCACCACCTACACCTGAGCTACAATTAGCCTAGCTCTACCCTGCCCCTGCCCCTACCCCTACCTCTACCTCTACCTCTATCCTACCCCTATCCCTAGCCTTAGCCCTCTCCTTCCCTCTCACCTCCCCTCATCCCCTCCACCAGCCCTCCCCCCACACACACCACTATGATCTATTCTTCCTGAGCACCTCTGGGGAAAGACAGTTGCAGCTTGCCGCCCTACCCCACCCCACCCCACCCCACCCACGACACATTTTCCTGCTGGTCCTGGTGTTGCCGTGGAGTTGGGTTAAGGGCAGTGACCATGCACAGAGATGATGGGTGTCACCGCTTGCTCTCGCCTTTGTGCCCAGAAGGCCCTGCACTTAGGAGGACTGTGTCTGACATCATGCTTTGCTGCTGCTGTTGTGAAATTCTTACTCCTCTTCAACAAAGGACTCTGTGTTTTCTTAGGATTTTACCCTCATGCCTTAGCTGGTGATTTTTCTATTCCGTTACCGAGCTGTTTGCTGCCTCCACCCCAAGCCATCCTTAGCTGTGACCTGGGCCCGGGGAGGTGTGGTATGTAGCACTCTGTAGTATTCATTGTAGTCAAGTTGGGTTAGTACTAACTGAATGAGTAAGAGAAGGAAAGAAAGGTCCCTGAGTGGCGAGTCCAGAGGAGAAGCTCCATGGATGTGGCTGATTGTGGGAGAGGATAGCTGGGGATGGAGTGAGTGCTGAACAGTGCCAGCAACCCCCTCGTGGGCAGGGCTCTTTGGAAACAGATCACAGTGAAACAGACCCACAGCCATTGCTAAGTCGGGAGATTTCGGGGAAGGTAGTCCTTGTCGGCCATTTGGAATCACAACATTTCTTAGTAAGTAGATGATCGGTGAAGCTTTCAATTGGTTTACTGTGGTTTACTGTCTGAACTGGAAGACGCTTTGAAGAGGGTTAAACCGGGAACAGCTGCTGGCTATGATAACATCACCCCAGAACTCATTCTTAACCTGGGCCCCACGGCAAAGAAGTGGCTCGCTTCATTCCTGTCCCACATCTTGGAATCTGAGTCTATGCCCAAAGTTTGGCGTCGTGCGAAGATAATAGCGGTTTTGAAACCAAAGAAAGACCCAACACTGGCCGCCAGCTATAGACCAATTTCTCTCCTCTCCGTGTGTTACAAACTCCTTGAGAGGCTGCTTCTGTCACATATTTCTCCTCTTACAGAGAAATTCCTATCACCCGCCCAAGCTGGTTTCCGCCCAGGAAGATCTACCTGCGAACAAGCCCTGGCCCTCTCAACTTACATTGAAAATGGATTCCAGAAGAATTTAAAGATGGGTGCTGTCTTTGTTGATCTCACAGCAGCCTATGACACGGTCTGGCACCGTGGTCTCCTAGACAAGATCTCAAGATGCCTGCCTCCATGGGTGGCCAACACTATATCGTTTCTTCTCCAAAACAGAAGATTCCGGGTGCATCTGGGTGACAAGTCTAGCAGATGGAGACTTGTCTCAAGTGGCCTCCCCCAGGGCTCTGTTCTGGCTCCTACGCTATTTAATATTTACATCAATGACCTCCCAGAAACTTCTTCAAGGAAGTTCATCTACGCCGATGACATCTGCGGTGCAACTCAGGCATCCAAGTTCGACATCCTCGAGGAAACACTCACGAAAGACATGTCTCTGATATCTGATTACTGTAAAAAATGGCGACTAATCCTTAGCACTGCAAAAACGGTATCATCTGTTTTCCATCTACACCATGCCTCGGCCTCGCATGAGCTTAATGTGCAGTTTGGCAATACGAGAATCCGGCATGAAGCCCAGCGAGTCTATCTTGGCGTTACTCTTGATCGCACCCTGTCATTTCACAAACATCTCACAAAAACTGCAGCAAAGGTGGGCGCGAGGAATAACATCATTGCAAGACTGGCCAGCTCCTCATGGGGTGCGAGCGCTTCCACACTACGATCATCATCTCTGGCATTATGCTATTCCACTGCAGAATACTGTGCCCCAGGATGGTTCCGTAGCCCCCATGTCCACTTGGTCGATTCCAAATTATATTCCTCCATGAGGATCATTTCTGGAACCATCCGTTCCACCCTGGTTCCATGGCTGCCAGTTCTTAGCAACATCGCCCCGCCAGATATTCGTCAGGATGCGGCATCATCTAAGTTCATTTCCCACGTCTACGCTCGACCGGACCTGCCGATATACGCGGATATCTTCGCCCACCCTGTCCAACGCTTGACGTCTCGTCACCCAATCTGGTCCCCTATGCCTACACTGAACTTCTCTGTTCCAGACTCTTGGAAACAGAGCTGGCAGTCAGCTGAGGTAAAGAACAAACACCTCATCACAGACCCCTGCAAGCGTCAACCCGGCTTTGACCTAGCACATTATGATTGGGCCCTCCTCAATCGCTATCGAACAGGCCATGGCCAGTGCGGCGCTATGTTCCATCGCTGGGGAGCCAGAGATGACCCGAACTGCCCCTGCAGCTACAGACAGACTATGACCCACATAGTCAATGACTGCCACCTCTCCAGATTCAAAGGAGGTCTCGAAACTTTACATCAGGCTCAACCTGATGCTGTTGACTGGCTACGGAAGAAGGGCAAACGCTAGAAGAAGAAGAACTGTAAGAAAGATTCTCCTACTGCCAAAGGAGGTTTTGAAATTGTCTAGACAAGGGGCAGATGGTGGTGCACCTGGTTGAGTGCACACATTAGGACCTGGGTTCAAGCCCCCAGTTCCCACCTGCATGGAGGATGCTTCATGAGTGGGGAAGCAGTGCTGCAGTGCTCTCTCTCTCTTTCTCTCTCTCTTTCTCTCTCTCTTTCTCTCTCTCTCTCAACAGGGAAGCAGAAATGCAGAGAATGAAAGAGAACACAGCACCGAGACTTCCTTCAGTGTGATGCAGGCCAGGCTTGAACCTGGGTCGTGCACATGATAAGGCTTAGCATCCAAGTAGGTGATTTCTCCAAAGGGGGTGTCAACTTCTAGGGCAAGACTCCAGGCTGCAGATGATGAATCCCATGTGTAAGCAAATGCAAGACTATCGTAATCAGAGAGCAAAGTGCTCCTTTGCCCTTTAGTTCTAGTTGGAAAAGGTTCTGGGAAAAAGTGATTATTCACAGGAAGATGGGAGCAGAGACCATGGCAATATTGACAATAGTATTGATAAGACAGCCGCAATGCTGGAAAAATGTTTAATTAGCTATGAGTAATGGGTATCATTTTCTTTTTTATATTTATTCATTTTTATTATTGGGGGTGGGGGTAGATAGCATAATGATGATGCAAACAGACTGTCATGCTTGAGGCTCTAAAGTCCCAGGTTCAATCACCACCAACCCCCCCCCGGCCCATACCACCATAGGACAGAGCTGATCAGTGTTCTGGTAGAAAGAAAGAAAAGAAAGAAAGAAAGAAAGAGGAAGGAAGGAAGGAAGGAAGGAATTCTGAACTTATTTTTATTATTGGATAGAGATGGAGAGAACTTGAGAGGGGAGAGGGATATAGAGATGGAAAGAGACAGAGAAACACCTGCAGCCCTGCTTCACCACTCGTTAGGTTTTCTCCCTGCAGGTGGGGACCAGGAGCTTGAACCTGGATCCTTGTGCACTGTAATGTGAATGCTTAACCAGGTGCACCACTGCCTGGCCCCCTCTTTTATTTTAAGGGAGCAGAGGAATAAAGCAGAACAATAAAATGTTGGCTATATTGAGTTTTTGATTGTTCCCTTCTGAAATGGAACTTAGTAGTTTGGGGTAGGAAAAAACTATGATCATTTAAATCCATGTCATATAAAGTTCTAAAATTTGTACTGGTGACACACACTGAAAGCATTTTGGAAATTAAACAGGAGCTGGGTGTTGGCACACCTGGTTGAGCACACTTGCTACCACGCTTAAGGACCAAGGTTCAAGCCTCCGGTCCCCACCTGTAGGGGAAGCTTCACGAGTGGTGAAAGAGGACTGAAGCTGTCTCTGTCTCTCTCCCTTTCTATCTACACCGCCTCTCTTGATTTCTGTCTGTTCTATCAAAAATAATAAATATTGAAAATATTAGAAGTAAAGGAGGGCGGTGTTGGCTCAGAAGGTTAAGCGCACATAGTAAGAAGCACAAGGACCCGGGATAGGATCCAGGTTTGAGCCCCTGGTTCCCCACCTGCAGGGGGCGGGGGTCACTTCTTAAGTGGTGCAGCAGGTCTGCAGGTGTCTAGCTTTCTCTCTCCCCCTCTCTGTCTTCCCCTCTCCTCTCAATTTCACTCTGTCCTATCCAATAAAAGGGGGAAAAGGCCACCAGGAGCAGTGGATTCGTAGTGCAGGCACAGAGCCCCAGCAATAACCCTGGAGGCAAAATATATATTAGAAAGAAAGAGAAAGAAGGAAACTAAATAGAAGTGACTTGTTATTACAAGAAAGTGAAAAAGAGCCCAGAGCTGAGGCGGTGGAATGGGACACACACACGCACACACGCACGCACACATACTGGCTGAGGGGACCTGAGAGAGGTCCCCAGGTTCCCTGCTGTGGTCACCATGGGCTTGTGCACTGGGGAAAACCAGAAGAGGACACTTTATTTGTCTAATTAAAGACGGGCTCTCCCTAAGTGCCGCCTGGAGCCCACAGACCACAGGCCCGGCTAAGCCAGTCATTAGCAGCTGCCCTGCAAGCCAGTCAGCGGCTAAGATGTCAGCAAGGAGGGTCACACAGCAGTTCTAGTTTCCTTGTGGTTGGGGCTGGTGGAGTTCACAGCCAAACTGTGACCACACAGGCCTGGAACAGCTCAGAAGGAGCGAGGGAGAGGATGTCAGCTAGCACCGGACCCCGGCCGGTCAGCTGTCGAGGGAAATATGCCGGCAGAGGCAAGGGGAGACCTTTGCCAATAGAAAGCTAACCTCCCGTGACCTTTTCTCATGGAGGTGCCATGCAGATGCACCCAGTGGCCCCATAGAGTCGCTCCTGCCTCCACAGGCCTGCAGAGCAGCTGCCAAATTGGGTCTCTGAAGGGAGCTGAAGGGAGAGCATGCGCTGCCCCACAGGCCACCATGATTTGGTCTTCTTAGGAAAACTTGTCATGTTCTCTTGGGGGAGCCGGGCTAGCGTGGGGGTGCCTCTTCCTGGCCGCGTACTCTCTGGGTTGGAGAGAACGCGACCGGAGCCAGCCTGGGCTGCTACTCACTCAGCGACACGGGAGAGAGATGACCCAGGAACCAAGCTGGTGGCAGTGAGGCAATTTGATTCTTTATTTTTTTAATTTCTTTATTGGGGAATTAATGTTTTTACATTTAACAGTAAATATAATAGTTTGTACATGCATAACATTTCTCAGTTTTCCATATAACAGTACAACCCCCACTAGGTCCTCTGTCGTCCTTCTTGGATTTGCATTCTCCCCTCCCACCCACCCCAGAGACTTTTACTTTGGTGCAATACGCCAATTCCAGTTCAAATTTGACTCTTTATTGATCAGAGAGCCAAAGCTTTTAAAAGGCAGACCCAGAAGTGGCAAGTCAGAAATGGAAATGGCTTAACATGATTTGGAAAGGGGCAGAGAAAGGCAAAAGGAGACCGGGAAAAGTAGGAACTTCCTTAGCAACTGTTGCAAGGGTTTTAACTGGTAGGATTAATAATACCCTGTAGGCAGGGAGGGTCTTGAGGGTAGAAAGAAGATAGATCAAAGGAATGGAATGGGTGGGGATCTTTCAGGCAAACTGGTGATTATGTAGATAATAAGGGAGCAGGCCATAGTATCAGGAATGCAGGGTGCTTTGTGAGGCAGGGAGTCTGATAAGATGAAGCAGATTTTGGGGAGTCGTGTCCCTCCTCACTCAACCTCTCAGCAGAGAGAGAGAGACTGACAGGATGGACGTGGCCCTCAGATCAAGCCCTACCAAGCTCAACCACATCCTCACAATTTCCTGACATGGGGGGGGGACTGGATGCTCACCCAGAATGCAGAGACGCTCGTAAAAATCAAAATGTGGGCTGTTGTACTTTTCCATGGGCATGGAAAAATCAGTCAGAAAGTGCTTGTCGGTCCGGGCAAGCCCCGCAGCCATTCTGCACCCTCCGCAGCCTCTCACTAGTGTCGCATGTCCACTATCCAGAACCTCCAATCCTTTGACCCCTTTGCTGATGCAACTAAGGGCGCCGACTTACTCCCGGCCGGGACCGAGGACTACATCCATATAAGGATCCAGCAGCTCAACGGCCGCAAGACGCTGACCACCGTGCAGGGCATCTCGGACGACTATGACAAGAAGAAGCTCGTGAAGGCCTTCAAGAAGAAATTCACCTGTAATGGTACTGTGATCGAACACCCTGAGTACGGAGAGGTGATTCAGCTTCAGGGCGACCAGAGGAAGAACATTTGCCAGTTTCTTCTGGAGGTTGGCATTGTTAAGGAGGAACAGCTTAAGGTTCATGGATTCTAAAATGAGCCTGAACACCAGGAGAATTTCTTGAATAGTTATCTCTGGACACGGTTTGGCTGCCTTGTGAAATGCTTCTCTGCAGTAAACGGACTTCTCATTTAGTTAATCACTCCAGGTTCCATTCCCATCTGCATGCTGTCAGAGACCATGGGGTATGTAGGCCAGTAACACATAAGAAAATTGCAGTAAGATGGTAAAGAAATCACATCCTCATCTTAACATGTTTCCGATGGTTTTGTGTGTCCATTTGTTTGTTTTCCAGTTTGTTACTTTCCACTTGATTAAATGTTGTTTTGTTGTATTAGACCATGTATGTTGCAGCTTCAAATAAAATGAAAACTTAGAAAAAAAAATGCTTGTCAAGTGACTTATGTCAGCAAAGCATAGTGTAAATTGTCTTATGCTCTCAGGAGATGGGGAATCAAGTGCCATGTATGAGATTCCCTGTCTCGGAACCAAGACATCTACACTGCAGTGGTAGATGTGTATAACTACAACAATAAAACAACAAGGCAACAAGACGGAGTGAATAAATAAATATTTTTAAAAAGTAAATAAGTAAATAAGCAAAGACCGGCAAGATGTCTCACCTGGACAGTGCACAGACTTTGTGGTGGGCAGGACCCAGGCCCAAGCCCAGCCCTCCACTGCAGCTGGAGGGAGCTTGAATGCTGTGGTCTCTCTCTCTGTCTCTCTCTTATCTCTCTCTCTTCTGTCTCTCCTCTCTCTCTCCTCTCTCTCTTCTCTCTCTCTTTCCTCTCTCTCCTCTCTCTCCTCTCTCTCTGTCTCTTTCTTCTCTCTCTCTCTCCTCTCTCTCTTCTCTCTCTCTCTCCTCTCTCTCTTTCCTCTTTTCTCTCCTCTCTCTCTCTCTGTCTCTCTTCTCTCTCTTTCCTCTCTCTCTCTCTCTCTCTCTCCTCTCTCTCTCTCTCTCTCTGAGAAAGCTCAAAGCTGTGGAAACCTAGCAACTACAAGGCAAATGAAGACATATACAAGCTATCCAGACTGACTTGAGGGGGCTTGTGAGCCAACTGTGCAGTAAAGGAGAGAACTGGAAAACCTTCGCCTCCCAGAGACCCTCTCTCAGCTGAGCATGGCAGCGAGCACCTGGACCAGAGGGGCTGGCGCATCACCCCGGGGACTGGCAGCCCAGCCTCTATTGCACGCAGCCTTCTGGCTCCGCTCCTGGAGGTGCTGCCCTGCCCAGCGGACAGAACACTGGGGGTGCAGAAGGCATCCTGTACCAGGCCATGGCCATCTGTCCACAGGGGAGGCATACTAGAAGAGGAGGGTTTTTGTTTGTTTGTTTTTTGCTCTGCTCAGAATGTGAGCTGAAGAAAGAAGAAGAAGAAATAGTGAGGGGGCAGGACTGTAGTGCACCAGGTTGAGCACACACATTGCCATGTGCAAGGACGGGGGTTCAAGCCCCCAGCTCCCCACCAGCAGGGAGGACCCTTCACAAGCAGTGAAGCAGGTCTGCAGTTGTCTATCCTTCTCTCTCTCTCTCTCCCCCACCTCCTCTCTCAGTTTCTCTCTGTCCTATCCACTACAGTAGGAAAAAAGACCTCCAAGAGCTGTGGATGCACAGTGCTGGCACCAAACCCCAGCGATAACCCTGCTAACAATAATAATAACTAAAAGAATAGTGAGGCTGCTTCTTATAGTCAGTATGTAAAACCCCTAGCTGAAATAAGAAAGAACAACCATGAGGAGAGAAATATGCCAGAGGAGAGAGATCTAAAAGGAAACCTTCCATCCATACAAGTCCTTTTGCCCAGGGTCCAAGAGAAACAGCATCACAACTAAGCATGTATGTGATAAGTATGTATAGGTGTGTGTGTGGTCTTTTTGTTGTTGTTATCACTGGGGCTTCATCACTCTAGGCTGACTTTTTCAGATAGAAAGACAGAGACAAGGGATGGGCAGTAACATGCTTGGTTGAGAGCATTTATTACAATGCCCAGGGAACTGGGTTCAAGCCCCTGGTCCCCATCTACAGGGGGAGACGACAGTGAAGAAGTCCTGTAGGTGTGTCCCTCTCCCTCTCCCTCCTTTCTGTCTCCCCATCTTGATTTCTCTGCCTCTGTCCAATAAAATGTGTGTATGTGTGTGTTTGTGTGTGCATGTGTGTGTATTTGTATGTGTGTGTGTGTTTGTATGTGTGTAGAGAGAGACAGAAAGACACTATAGGACTGGGTGGTGGTGCACCTGATTGAGCACACACAATACCCAGGTTCAAGCCCCTGGTCCTCACCTGCAAGGGGAAACTTTACGAGTAGTGAGGCAGGGCTGTAGATATCTGTCTCTTTCCCTATCGATCCCCCTCTAAATTTTTCTGTCACATCAAATAAAAATAGGTAAAGTAAATATATATACATATACATACATATATATACATATATATATATATGAAAATCTTCAAAAATTTTTTTAAGTGAAAGGCACCAGAGCATCAAAGTCTCCCTCAGAGCTGTGGGGGCCGGGTTTGAACCTGGGTCATGCCCATGACAGAGCAAGCACACTATCCAAGTGAGCTGTCTTGCCCATCCAACACTGTCTTCTGAAAGTCACAGGCAGATAAACACACTGCCAAGCTCCAGTCCAAGTGAATGATGACATTGAAACCTGCAGTCACAAGGGGCTACAGTCTAGTCTAAGCCCTCGGGCTCCCATCCCCACTTCCCTGCATTGCTGGGGTTGGCAGCCCGCCGTGGTTCTTTTGAGGCCGCCCCATTTTTCTCAAGTGGACGCACCAGTGACCTGTCTCTGATTCTGGCCTTGAGAAACCTCCCCTGGAACCCAGGATGGCTGTTGGTGGTGCTCAGGCTAGGCTGTGGAAGTGTGGGGCAAGGCCTGTGTCAGTCAGTCCCTGTGTGATGCTTGACAGCTCAACACAGCTGGAGATGGGACTTGAAATGACTCAGAGACATGTCCAGGACTGGGAATGGCAGGTTTAAGTCATCCCTGAGAGAGATGCTCCCACCAGGTCTGAGCAAAGCAGAAAGGACAAAGGACAGTGCTCATGATTCTGACTCTCCTGGAGGCTGAGACACCTGCAGGCCAGAGAGGCAACTCAATGTAGAGAGGCTGGCTGGCATGCCCGAGGCCTCAGGCTCAGTCCTGGCCCTGGTGTGTGTCCCCACCCCACCCCAAACAAATAGGGTTGGGGATACTAGGTTAAGCACACATCGTGTGAAGCACAAGGACCTGGGAGGCACTGGTGTGTCTCAGGCCTGCAGAGAGGAGCCTCAACACCTTTCTTTTTCTTCTTCCTCCTCCTCCTTCTCCTCCTCTTCCTGCTCCTTCTCCTCCTTCTCTTTCTCCTTCTCTGTAGTGACGCAGTATACCGGCGCAGTGGTCTGCACAGGCACATGGTGGGCTGCGGACTGTGGGCGGATCCAGGCTCTGCTGGTGTACGAAGAAAAGTACAGCCAGCCAGAACTCGCCCTCTTTGGCTGTTGTTGCTTCTCCTGGTCGGAAGCATCTCGGGGTGGTCGCCTGTTGCCGCCATGGCTACTTCTCCTGGGAACTGAACACATGTGACTCTGCTAGGCGGTAAACTTTTAGACCCCTCCACAGCCATGAGCAACCTCTACTAGAGCTGATGATTGTTTATCTTATGGGACTAAACTTTTGATAACTATACTCAGACTTTATGGACCTAGCGTACTCTTAACCCTTGATGATAAGTGCTTATTTTGCCTTTTACCGGTTTCACCCTAATAAACCTTGTATTGTTTAAAGCAGTTCCCAGCTCCCCGCTGTGAATCCTTTCACACGCTGCAAGCAGCCCCTACTCCTAAAACCCTTTTTTAAGTTAATTTACAACACTTCTCCTTCTTCTTCTACTTCTTCTACTTCTTCCTCTTCTTCTTAAATTTTTTATTATCTTTATTTACTTATTGGATAGAGACAGCCAGAAATCAAGAAGGCAGTAGGTGACAGAGAGGGAGAGTAGGCAGCCCTACTTCACTTGCAAAAGCTTTCCTCTTGCAGGTGGGGACCAGGGATTTGAATCCAGGTCCTTGTACATTGTAATGTGTGCACTCAACCAGGTACGTCACCACCCAGCTCTTACACCTGGCTTCTAAAACTAGCCAGGAAGCAGCTGCCAATGAGCCATCAGATCACATGAGCATGTCTCACTGTCTCTCAGCAAGCGGCTTTGTGTCAGTGTCTGCTGTAGGACAGAAGTATCCAGAGGATGCAGAGCGTGTCCACATGAACTTAACTGCTAGTGTCTAGCAGGCTTCTGCTAGGATGCTTACATAAAACTACCGGATTCTGCTGACTTCACGCAGGCCAGCAGCCTCAACTGTCGGATGAGGACAATATAGCCCCCTCCCCTCTTAAAATAGATGGTGCTAGCCCAGAGTACCTCTCAGACCCGCCATGTATATCAGCAGTAAAAATAGAGATCTCCCCACAAACTAAGCCACTGGATAAAACCCCCATGTCGGTCACCTCTCTTCTAATTATCATAAAAGTGTGACTCAGCCAGATAAGCCAGAGCACGAGAGGGAGCTTACAGGCACGGACATTAACCTCCATCACTTCTCAGAACACTGACCACAGGGGAGCAGCTGACACTGGACAGCCTGCTGGCAGCTCCGCTTTGCCTTGAGAACCCTCAGGAGGAAAGGGAGCTGAAGGGATCCCCCCCCCAAGACAATAAGAGGGAGCCTCCTTGGGGCCAGGTAGACTGCACACTTCATGGTGCACCAGGACCAGGTTCAAGCCTCAGCTCCCCACCTGCAGGCGGGAAGCTTCACAGACCATGAAGTGGGGCTGCAGGTGTCTCTCTGTCTCTCCCTCCCCTCTCAACTTCTATCTCCATCCCATAAATAAATAATAAAATATTTCTCTTTTTTTTTTGCCTCCAGGGTTATCGCTGGGGCTCAGTGCCTGCACTATGAATCTACTGCTCCTGGAGGCTATTTTTTCCCTTTTGTTGCCCTTGGTGTTTATCATGGTTGTTATTATTACTGTTATTGCTATTGGATAGGACAAAAAGAAACAGAGAGAGGAGCGGAAGACAGAGAGAGGGAGAGAAAGCTAGACACCTGCAGACCTGCTTCACCATTTGTGAAGCAACCTCCCCCTGCAGGTGGGGAGCCCGGGGCTCAAACAAGGATCCTTAAAGGGGTCCTTGTGCTTCGCACTATGTGCGCTTAACCCATTGTGCTACCGCCCAGCCCCCATAAAACATTTCTTTAAAAATAGAGAGCCCTGTTTGCATAGTGGTCCCCAAGGTAAACCAGTAGAAAGTGTCTAGGAGCTGAGTGACAGAGCCAGGGGTCAGAGCACGCCCCTCTCTGAAGATGGGACCTCACAGAGTTGTAGTCCGGCTCTGAGCTGTGGCTGTGGTCTCCTTCTGCTCTGCCCCCTTTGGCTTTGCCCCAGAGGAAAGAAAGAGCAGATTGGGGAACTGAGAGCAAAAGACAATGCCTACAGCTGATGGGCGCCTGTGTGCAGTCTGCGCCAGACGCTTTCCATTTCTGGCTCACAGGTGTGTGTCTGGTTTCTGTCTGGGGATGTAGGAGGGTATGTGGGACAGCAGGGCTACCTTTCTGTTTCCTTTAAATATGTCTTTAAAAGTCATTCATTGAGGAGTCGGGCAGTGGCACAACTGGTTAAGTGCACATAGTACTAAATGCAAGGACCCCCACAAGGATCCCGGTTCAAGCCCCCGCCTCCCCACCTGCAGGGGGGTCACTTCACAAGCGGTGAAGCAGGTCTGCAGGTGTCTAGCTTTCTCTCTCCCTATTTCCCCCTCCTCTCTCATTTTCTCTCTGTCCTATCAAAAAAAAAATGGAAAAATGGCCACCAGGAGCAGTGGATTCATAGTGCAGGCACCAAGCCCCAACAATAACCCTGGAGGGAAAAAAAAAGAAAAAAAAAAGGCTTGTGAAATAGCTCACTTGGATAGTACACTGCTTTGCCAAATGCATGATCCAGATTCTAGCCCAGGCCCCACTGCATTGAAGGGAGCTTCTGTGTTGTGGTCTCTCTCTCTCTCTCTTACACACATACTCTTTGTGTCTCTGTTTCTCTCTCTCTCTCTCTCTCTGTGTGTGTGTGTGTGTATGTATGTTGTGATCTCTTTCTAAAAAATATTTACAGGGGCCAAGTGGTAGCACAATGGGTTAAACACGCATGGTGTGAAGCACAAGGACTGGCACAAGATCCTGGTTTGAGCCCCCAGCTCCCCACCTGCAGGGGAGTCACTTAACAGGCAGTGATGCAGGTCTATCTTTCTCTCCCCCTCTCTGTCTTCTCCTCCTCTCTCCATTTCTCTCTGTCCTATTCAACAACAACATAACAATAATAACAAGGGCAACAAATAAAAAAAAAAAAGGCCTCTAGGAGCAGTGGATTCATAGTGTAGTCACCGAGCCCAAGTGATAACCCTGGAGGCAAATATATATTCATTTTACCTGAGTGAGAGAGACCATGGCACTGCTCAGCACTGGCACATGGTGGTGACAGGGTTTGAGACAAGCCTCTGGCATGCAAGCTTGATGAACTACCCAGCTTCCCATTCAGCACTTCCACTTAAAAAATATACTTATTTATTTATTCATTCATTTATTGGCTAGAGACGGAGCAATCAAGAGGAAAGGGGAAGCTTGAGAAGGAAAGATACCTGCAGCACTGCTCCACTGCTGGTGAAGCTTACTCCTCCTGCCACTGGGAAGCAGGGACTTGAACCTGGATCCTTGTGCATGGTGACATATGCACTCTGCCACGTGTACCACCACCCGTGCCTGTATCATGTTTATTCTGACATGCTCCTCTGGACGATTTGCTGCCTGCCTCAGGCTGCTCTAACAGACTTCCACAGACTGGGAGATTTACCAACAAATGGCTTCTCACAGTTCTGGAAACCAGGAAGTCCAGGATCAAGGCATCAGCTGACTCAGCGTCTGCCAAGAACCCACTTCCTGGTTCACAGTGGCAGGAGGGCAGGAGAGCCCTGGGCCACCTTCGTGAGAACAGCAGCCTCCTCCTGAGGGCTCCACCCTGCAATACCAGCCTCTCCCAAAGGCCACACCTGAGAATAACCCCAACCAGTGACCCCACCAGTGTGGTGAGAGTTCAGTTTATGAGCTGGGAGCTTGGGAGGAGCCCAACGTTCGGCCTTCCTGCAGGGGACTGGACCTTATTGCTGGGGTTTCAGAGGGTCCTTCCTCATATGCCCTGGAGCCCAACCTCCTCTCTCCTCTCCCTGTAGTTAGCAGAGCCCTTCTCCCCGACTCCCCACCCAACGCCTCTCCTCTTGGAATCCACCATCTTCCCTAGAGAAATGTTCGCAATTCAGTGCTCCTCCCTCTCCCCCTTCCTCTCCCTCCCCCTCCTGTTTTTTTTAAAATATCTCTTTTTAAATAATGCTATATATTTCTTAAATTTTTATTTATGTATTTATTATTGGATAGAGACAGAGAGAAATTGAGAGGGGAGCAGGAGGTAGAGAGGGAGAGAAACAGAGACATGCCTGACAGCCCTGATTCACCACTTGTAAAGCTTTCCACCTGTGGGTGGGGACCTGGGATTTGAACCTGGATCCTTCTGCACTATGTTGTGTGCTTAACCAAGTGTGCTACTGCCTGCCCCCCTTTCCTTCCTATTCAGTCCCTTCCTCCTCCTCCTTCTTCTCTCTCTCACCCTCCCTCCTCCTCCTCCTCCTCCTCCTCCTCCTCCTCCTCCTCCTCCTTCTTCTTCTTCTCTCTCTCTCTCTCTCTCTCTCTCTCTCTCTCTCTCTCTCTCTCTCTGTCTCCACCGTTGTGCCTCACCACTGGTGCCGACTCTTGCCCTCTAAGCTTTTTTCTTACACGTAGTGAATTTCACACCCCCGTTTTCACAGCCTTTACTCATATGCTCAGGGTGCATTCGGCCTTGCAGAGGCAAGGTTCTGGAATCAGGGTGCTCAGGACCCCTCAGGAAGGGAGGAAGTTTGGCATCGATCTGGAGGACTGGGCTGCGCCCAGGTCCCTTCCTTCTGGAGTATCTGCAGTCACACAGGGCCTGAAATCAAGAATGAATTCGGTGTATTCAACACCAAGACCTTTATGTGGTCTAAATGAGAAATTCCTGTTCACCATAAAGTTGACACTTTGGGAGCAGAAATCCTGACGTTGTTTTAAAAAAAATACAAACACTTATCCCTTCACTACCCTGATTTTGCTTCTCAGTTTTGGGGACAATAAGCCCCAAAGTAGGGAACAACAAATGTGCCTACACCCGGTCCGCTCCCCACAGACACTCCCTGTCCGCGCCTGTGCACTGAGGGAGGGGCAGGCGCTTGCTCAGCTGCTGCGTGAAGAGAGAGAGTGGAGGCCTCGGGCAGGGGTACAAAGCACAAACTATTTTTTTTTAATTTTTATTTATAAAATGGAAACACTGGCAAGACCATAGGATAAGAGGGATACAACTCCACACAGTTCCCACCACAACTCCCGTATCCATCCTCTCCCCTGATAGCTTTCCTATTCTTTATCCCTCTGGGAGCATGGACCCAAGGCCATTGTGGGGTGCAGAGGGTGGAAGATCTGGCTTCTGGAATTGCTTCCCTGCTGAACGTGGGCATTGACAGGTCGGTCCATACTCCCAGCCTGTCTCTCTCTTTCCCTAGTGGGGCGGGGCTCTGGGGAAGCGGAGCTCTAGGACACGTGGTGAGGTTGTCTGCCCTGGGAATTCCCAGGTTGGCATCATGGTAGCATCTGGAAACTGGTGGCTGAAAAGGAGTTAAGATAGAAAGCGGGGAAAATTATTGACTAATCATGAACTTAAAGGCTGAAATATTGCAGATGAAGACTTGTTCTCTCCGTTTTGGAAAAAGCTGGTAGGTCTATTTTGTGTCTATTTCAAGGAGCCCAGGACTTTACTAGTTTTTGCCTGCTCCTGACAGCTAATAGGTGACCTAAGTTATTGTCTGGGGTTGGGGTGGGGGGTGGTGTCATAGTTGGGAAAAGGACCAGAAAGCTGGATCAGGGAAGAGAGTAGCTCCCAAATATGGGAAAAGTATATAAATATTGTTAACTGTAAACCCCATCGATTTAATCTGGGGCCTATATTTAATACATGAGCCTGTGTAACCGCTGCATCCCTGTAGGTCTGAGCTCACATTCCAGTGGTCACGACTAGGAATGTTCCAGGCTGTGCCAAATTCAAGACCCATCATTCCTGGGTGATAGGCAGAGTATGCTATCCAGCCTCCCTTCGGAAAATGGAACATTCCCTACCATTGTTGATCCACATTGAGGGCCAGGTCCGATAGGGACCCACAGAGGGGTCCATTATGTTGTTCCTGATGGAGATGACCAGTGACAGTGGTGAGACGGATCTGTTAGAGGTGTAGGCCCATCATGTCTGTGTGGGAATCTCAGGACTCCCTGACTAGAGCCCAGGTGATGGGGTGGCCTGATAGTCATTGTTAAAGCTGCCAGTCTCTTGCCCTTCTTCAGCTTTTGTAGTCCTTACTGTATCTGACAGGATTAGCTTTGGAGTGACTGAGGGATGTGTAATAGGAAGGTAGGTGAGGAGGGTATCTACGTCTAAGTAGAAACTATTTCATCAGGTACTTTATGGTGTCTTTTTAGGTACAAAGCACAAATTATTACAAAAGCTTGGATAAAGTTACTGTGGACCCCGGGCTGACCCAGTGCTTACAAATCAGAATTGAAAGCAGCCTCACATGTACTTGGAAGAGTTCTTGACACACAGTGGCATTTCAGGATGAGGGGAGAAGGCGCTTTTCCATTTAAGCCCCAAAACAGTGGCTGGAGACAAGACTAAGAATAATTGATATTTAGGTATTTCCGTTCAAACACGATGTTTTTACTAACGCACAGAGTGCTCCTAGCTATGTGCCAGGTACTGTTGTAAGCGCTTTAAAAATACTTAATAACAACTTCATAAAACCCAGATGAGGTCATGCATTTTAAATCATATCATTACTGATAATTACACTTCAATAAAAAAAAAAACTCAGGAGTCGGGCTGTAGCGCAGCGGGTTAAGCGCAGGTGGCGCAAAGCACAAGGACCGGCATAAGGATCCCGGTTCGAACCCCAGCTCCCCACCTGCAGGGGAGTCGCTTCACAGGTGGTGAAGCAGGTCTGCAGGTGTCTATCTTTCTCTCCTCCTCTCTGTCTTCCCCTCCCTCTCTCCATTTCTCTCTGTCCTATCCAACAACAACAACAACAATAATAACTACAACAATAAAACAACAAGGGCAACAAAAGGGAATAAATAAAATAAAATATTTTTTAAAAAATAAAAAAAAAAAAAAACTCACCACGCAAGGGTAGGGAGCTGGGCAGGTGGAGCAGGAAGGGGGGGGTGAAGCCCCCTTGAGGTGGGTCTCTGAGTGGTACCCTGGTCTCTCCTTGTCTCTCTCATAAAATGCAGGATATATATTTGGGGGGGTAAAGGCAGCTCACACACTTTAGCCTGCACAGTGGTCTGGGTTCAGTCCCTTAGGCCCCACATGGGACCACCTGCATGGGGAAACTTCACTAGGGGTGGAGTGAAGCTGAAGTCTCTCTCCCATTTGCTCTCTCTTATTTGCTCCTTCACCCTTTATTTTTCCTTCAAAGAAGGAAAAATAGGGGCCAGGCAGTGGCGCACCTGGTTAAGCACTCATGTTACAATGCACAAGGATGAAGGTTCAAGCCCCTGGTCCCCGCCTGCAGTGGGAAAGCTTCACGAGTGGTGAAGCAGTGCTGCAGGTGTCTCTCTGTCTCTCTCCCTCTCTATCTTCCCCCTCCCCTCTCAATTTCTCTCCGTCTCTAGCTGATTTTAACCTATGTGCTGCCAAAGTGAGCACTCTGTCTCTAGCTAATAGATAGGCAAATAATTTAAAAAATAAAATAATTAATAAAAGAAGGAATAATAAACAGTCCACTGGGCATAGAGGAATCATTTTTGTAAAATCAGTATGTGGCTTCATCTAGGGTTAAACAAGTGAGAGAGGTTTGTTCATACAAATTACCGTGAGCGTTAAGTGAGAGGAAAAGTCTAACTAAGAGAAATGGTGGAAGCCAAAAAGTCCTTCAGCTAGCTACCCCAGACAGCAGACACAAAGAGGTCAGGAGGAAGATCAGTCACCAGCTACTATAGCAGGAGAATGCCGTGAAGGAGATGTCCAAAGAGCCTGAGCATTTCTAGGTCCTTGCTTATATCGTCTCTTGTACCCACAATCCCTTGTGAGTCTGCTCTGTAGTCAGGCTGACGTCATCTAGATGCTAACTGTGTCCAAATTCCTATTGTGAAAGGTACTTGGGCAATACACAGAGACTGATATTCCGTGTCACACCTGCTAGTGTTCTCCCAGCCACAAGACTGCAGCCTCAAGGGCGTCAAGTCTCTCCAGGATTTCTTGAGCAATTGTCGTGTGAGCTAACATCTCAGAGGTCATGTTTTGAAAACGCTCATTCATCTGATGCGCTGTTTGAACAGAACGGGACGATGCCACAATAGCAGTTGGAGCCATAGCAGCGATTCTTGTAATGGCAATTATAGATGCCATTACTAATCCTAGAAATCTTTTACTCTTATGACTGTGTTCTAAAGCTGTAGTGATTTGAGCCAGGGCAAAGTCACCTGTCCATTCTCGGGTTCAACAGATGGGTAGCCAGGCTTCAGCTCTCTGTTTGAGTATAAATAAGTAAGATATATTGAGATATGTAATATTCTGGTGACTGACACAGGGAGTAAGCCAGGTATGTTTTGCCGGAAGTGTGACATTAAATGTAGGATAACCTCTTTTGCAGAAAGAGGAAGGATTAAAAAGAAAGTCTTCGGGAGTCGGGTGGTAGCGCAGCGGGTTAAGCATGTGGTGCAAAGCGCAAGGACTGGCATAAGGATCCCAGTTCAGCCCCAGGCTCCCCACCTGCAGGGAAGTCACTTCACAGGCGGTGAAGCAGGTCTGCAGGTGTCTCTCTTTCTCTCCCCTTCTCTATCTTCCCCTACCCTCTCCATTTCTGTCTGTCCTATCCAACAACAATGACATCAATAACTACAACAATAAAACAACAAGGGCAACAAAAGGGAATAAATAAACAAATATTAAAGAAAAAAGAAAGTCTTCATCAATTTTCTGAATCAGAGCAGAGATACAGGGTCAAGAGGTACAGATCATGATTTCTTGCATGGAGTCTTTACGAATCTATGTGCACTTTCCAGTGTAGAGAGACACGACCCTAGCAATGACCCTAGGGGCAAAAAAGGAAGAGAAAAGGGGGAGGGGAAGGAAAGGGCAAGAAGAGAAAAAAAAGGAAGAGAATAAAAACAAAGTTGACTCTAATTTTAATATCTTACCCATAGCAAAAGTCATAATAGCTATCATTTTTGAGTGGTCTCAGCACTCATATTTTGTGTGCATGATTTTTTTTTTTACTTCCTAACCACCTGGAGAAGCAGGTGCAATTATTGTGACTATTTTTGTGCATGGAAAAACAAAGTGAGAGACCTAGAGAAGTTCAGTCATCCCCCCCCACCCCAGTCGTAATAGATTTGAGTCTCTGTCTGACTTCAAAACACCTGCCCCGAGTTACTGACCATAGCTGGCCAGTGTTCAGTTATTCCAAACAGTTCACTGTATTCACACAGCCGTGACTTTGTGTTTTTACGCACCTGGTGAAAAGGCAAATATATCTCTCCCTCCATCCCCCCACTACACACACACACATCGATCTTGAGGTCTTCAGCCAGGTACCACTTCCCTTGTTGGAAATGAAGGAAGGCCAAGTGCATGGGACATAGTACAGAGCTCTAGGGGGCTCTCTCTGCAGTGGTCTGCATTCATAACACCAGCCAAGAAGGATCTGGGCAGTATAGAGACCTGCAGGGACAGCAGGTGACTCCTAACCTCCCTGCTGCGGTCTGTGCAGGTGTGGGCTGAGCATCAGCTGACTGACTATTGACTGATCAGATGTGTGGGTGGTAAATCAAGCCGCCATGTACAAGGTGGGGGCCATTTGCAAGGAAGGGCGCCGTGTTCAGGACTAACAGTGGCAGGTATCTCTTAGCTTCCTAGGCCTGGAAGGACAGGAAGTAGGTCAGGATCCCAGACAGGGACTAGAGGGACCAGGCAGTGAGGCATCCGGTAGAGTGCACATGTTGCCATGCTCAAGGACCTGGGTTCAAGCCCCCGCTCTGCACTTGCAGGGGAAGCTTCATGATGAGTGGAGCAGGGCTGTCGGAGTCTCTCTTTCTCTCCCCAGCTCCTCTTCCCTTCTCAATTTCTCTCTCTCTCTCTTCAAAATAAAGGAAATGGGTGGGGTGGGGTGGTAGCAGACCTGGTTATGCACACATAGTACTAAGCACAAGCACCTGTGTACGGATCCCAGTGAATCCCCTGGCTCCCCACCTGCGGGGAGGGGGTCGCTTCACCAGCAGTCAAGCATGTCTGCAGGTGTCTGTCTTTCTCTCCCCCCTCTGTCTTCCCCTCCTCTCTCCCAATTTCTCTCTGTCCTATCCAACAACAATAACTGGAAAAAAGATGGCCTCCAGGAGCAGTGGATTTATAGTGCAGGCATCAAGCCCCAGCAATAACCCTGGAGGCAAAAATAAAAATAATAATAAAATGAAAACATTTTAAAAGGGGGTAGGAGAGCTAGACAGAGGAGGGTTGCCCACAGCACCCTGGAAGGCCGGCACACAGCAGTCATATCTGGCCCCCTCTCTTTGCCACACTCCCCAGCACCGGCCAAGGCCTCCTGTTGGCCAAAACCAAACAGAAGCCAAAGCCCAGTTTGGTGCTGGCCCCTTCTTCTTCTAGCGTTTGCCCTTCTTCCGTAGCCAGTCAACAGCATCAGGTTGAGCCTGATGTAAAGTTTCGAGACCTCCTTTGAATCTGGAGAGGTGGCAGTCGTTGACTATGTGGGTCATAGTCTGTCTGTAGCCGCAGGGGCAGTTTGGGTCGTCTCTGGCTCCCCAGCGATGGAACATAACGGCGCACCGGCCATGGCCTGTTCGATAGGGGTTGAGGAGGGCCCAATCATAACGTGCTAGGTCAAAGCCGGGTTGACGCTTGCAGGGGTCTGTGATGAGGTGTTTGTTCTTTACCTCAGCTGACTGCCAACTCTGTTTCCAAGAGACTGGAACAGAGAAGTTCAGTGTAGGCATAGGGGACCAGATTGGGTGACGAGACGTCAAGCGTTGGACAGGGTGGGCGAAGATATCCGCGTATATCGGCAGGTCCGGTCGAGCGTAGACGTGGGAAATGAACTTAGATGATGCCGCATCCCGACAAATATCTGGCGGGGCGATGTTGCTAAGAACTGGCAGCCATGGAACCGGGGTGGAACGGATGGTTCCAGAAATTATCCTCATGGAGGAATATAATTTGGAATCGACCAAGTGGACATGGGGGCTACGGAACCATACTGGGGCACAGTATTCTGCAGTGGAATAGCATAATGCCAGAGATGATGATCGTAGTGTGGAAGCGCTCGCGCCCCATGAGGAGCTGGCCAGTCTTGCAATGATGTGATTCCTCGCGCCCACCTTTGCTGCAGTTTTTATGAGATGTTCGTGAAATGACAGAGTGCGATCGAGAGTAACGCCAAGATAGACTGGCTGGGCTTCATGCAGGATTCTTGTATCGCCAAGCTGCACATTAAGCTCACGCGAGGCCGAGGCATGGTGTAGATGGAAAACAGATGATACCGTTTTTGCAGTGCTAGGGATTAGTCGCCATTTTTTACAGTAATCAGATATCAGAGACATGTCTTTCCTGAGTGCAGTGAGCAGTCGGAGGAGGGGTGGAGCATAGCTTCAGAAGGGGCAGAGGGTGATGCCAGGCAGCCGAGAGGGACTGAGGATAGGGCCTTGGCTAAGACTGAGCTCAGGAGCCTGCTCAAGTGAACGCCGGCTGCTGGCGCTGAGGCAGGTCTGCTGTGTGCTGTCAGCCGGGCAATCTCACTATAACTGTCTTGGTCAACCTACCTTTTAAATTTTAAAAAGTGAGGCAACAGCTCAGTAGTAGAGCCCAGGACCTGCATACCTGAACCCCCAAGTTCAGTCCCCCCACCCCACCCCGCCTCCTTGCCCACCGACACAATATGCCAGAGCTTTTGATGTTCTGGTCGGGGTCCTTCTCACATAAACCTAAAAATAGGGGATCGGGGGAGTCGGGCGGTAGTGCAGCGGGTTAAGCGCACATGGCGCGAAGTGCAAGGACCAGAGTAAGGATCCCAGTTCGAGCCCCCGGCTCCTCACCTGCA
The DNA here is from genome assembly GCF_950295315.1 of Erinaceus europaeus. Taxonomy (NCBI): domain Eukaryota; kingdom Metazoa; phylum Chordata; class Mammalia; order Eulipotyphla; family Erinaceidae; genus Erinaceus; species Erinaceus europaeus. The sequence goes on along the minus strand of NC_080181.1, from coordinate 12,491,387 downwards.
GGGGAGTCTCTTCCCAGGAGATGAAGGAGGTCTGCATGTGTCTATCTTTTTCTCCCTGTCTCTGTCTTCCCCTCCTCTCTCCATTTCTCTCTGTCCTATCCAACAACGACGACATCAACAACAATAACTACAATGATAAAACAAGGGCAACAAAAAGGAATAAATAAATACATATTTAAAAAATAGGGGGTCGGGCGGTAGAGCAGCAGGTTAAACACACATCTAAGTGCAAAGACTGGTGAACATAGGGATCCTGGTTCAAGCCCCCGGCTCCCCACCAGCAGGGGGGTGACTTTACAAGCAGTGAAGCAGGTCTGCAGGTGTCTGTCTTTCTCTTCCCCTCTGTCTCCCCTCCTTTCTTGATTTCTCTCTATCCTATCCAACAACAACAGCAGTGACAACAATAATAACAACAAGGGCAATAAAAGGGAAAACATGGCCTCCAGGAGCCTTAGATTCATAGTGTGGGCACCGAGCCCCAGCGATAACCCTGTAGGCAAAAAAAAAAAAAGTAAAAATAAACAAATAAATGTCTTTAGAAATTGAGTCAGTTAGGGAGTTGGGCGGTAGTGCAGCGGGTTAAGCACATATGGCACACAGTGCAAGGACTGGCTTACATAAGGATCCTGGTTCGAGCCCCCGGCTCCCCACCTGCAGGGGAGTCGCTTTGCAGGTGGTGAAGCAGGTCTGCAGGTGTCTGTCTTTCTCCCTCTCTGTCTTCCCCTCCTCCCTCTGTCTTATCCAACAATGACAACAACAATAATAGCCACATCAGTAAAACAACAAGGGCAACAAAAGGGAACAAATAAATAAATAAATATTTTTTTAAAAGAATACATAAAAAAAAAGAAATTGAGTCAGTTAAATAGTTCACCTAGATAGTGCACTGCCTTGCCATGTGTGGCTACCAGCTTCAAGCTAGACCCCACTGCACTGAAGGAAGTTTGGTGCTGTGGTCTCTTACACACACTCTCCTAACTGTCTCTGTCTGTACAAAAAAAAGTACAAACCATCCAAAAAGTCCTGACCCACATTGGTGTGTGCACAGCCGCCACGCCTCGGCCACCTCTGGGGTCCACTTTGGCGTTCTCACCAGCAGCTTCCTCAGGAACTTTCACAATCTCCACAGACTTGAGCAACTGACCAGCAAACCCAGCTCCTGGGTTTGCACAAAGCACGTGGCTGTGGCACAGCCACACAGGGGGCACTGCTGGGGGGTCCGGGCGGAAGGTGGGTGGGGACGCCATCATAGGGATCACCAGGCCTTCCTTTCTCTGCCCTTGGGACTTGGCACCTGCACTCTCACCTCTCCAGGTCGCCTTGTTTTCTAGAGAAAGAAGAAGAGACAGCACAGTGTTGCTTCACCACTAGTGAAGCTTCCCTTCTACACAGGGCTCCGCTGAGGTGTCCAGGGGCCCAGATCTAGTTCCTTAAACATGGTAAAATGTGTGCTTTATCAGATTAGCTATCTCCTTGTTGCTGTTGATCATGTCATCGTTGTTGGATAAGACAGACAGAAATGGAGAGAGGAGGGGAAGACAGAGAGGGGGAGAGAAAGACAGACACCTGCAGACCTGCTTCACCGCCAGTGAAGCGACTCCCCTGCAGGTGGGGTGGCAGGGGCTCGAACTGGGATCCTTAGGCTAGTCCTTACACTTGGTGCCACGTGCGCTTAACCCTCTGTGCTACTGCTCACCCCTCTGAACTTTCTTTATCTTTCCTTAGAAAGTAATGCCCAGTCTCCCTGTCCCTGTACTTATATGTAATCTCCTCAGGCTCACCTTGGCTTGTCCACTGCAGTACTTGGTTCAGCTTTGTTCTGCTGGTTAATTCTCTATGCATTCTTTCTTTCTTTCTGCTCTGGTCCTGGGGTGGGGTCGGTGGCTCCAAGGTGTGTGTCTGCATGTGTGTGTGTGTGTGTGTAGGGAGGGGTCCTGAGTTTGACTCCTGGCTCCATACAAAAGCAAGAAAGACGAATTAAATATTAGAATCATTGGAGGCATCCAAGTTTGACATCCTCGAGGAAACACTCACGAAAGACATGTCTCTGATATCTGATTACTGTAAAAAATGGCGACTAATCCCTAGCACTGCAAAAGAGGTATCATCTGTTTTCCATCTATACCATGCCTCGGCCTCGCGTGAGCTTAATGTGCAGCTTGGCGATACGAGAATCCGGCATGAAGCCCAGCCAGTCTATCTTGGTGTTACTCTCGATCGCACTCTGTCATTTCATGAACATCTCATAAAAACTGCAGCAAAGGTGGGCGCGAGGAACAACATCATTGCAAGACTGGCCAGCTCCTCATGAGGCGCGAACGCTTCCACACTACGATCATCATCTCTGGCATTATGCTATTCCACTGCAGAATACTGTGCCCCAGTATGGTTCCGTAGCCCCCATGTCCACTTGGTCGATTCCAAATTATATTCCTCCATGAGGATAATTTCTGGAACCATCCGTTCCACCCCAGTTCCATGGCTGCCAGTTCTTAGCAACATCGCCCTGCCAGATATTCGTCGGGATGCGGCATCATCTAAGTTCATTTCCCACGTCTACGCTTGACCGGACCTGCCGATATACGCGGATATCTTCGCCCACCCTGTCCAACGCTTGACGTCTCGTCACCCAATCTGGTCCCCTATGCCTACACTGAACTTCTCTGTTCCAGTCTCTTGGAAACAGAGTTGGCAGTCAGCTGAGGTAAAGAACAAACACCTCATCACAGATCCCTGCAGGCGTCAACCCGGCTTTGACCTAGCACGTTATGATTGGGCCCTCCTCAATCGCTATCGAACAGGCCACGGCCGGTGCGCCGCTATGTTCCATCGCTGGGGAGCCAGAGACGACCCGAACTGTCCCTGCGGCTACAGACAGACTATGACCCACATAGTCAACGACTGCCACCTCTCCAGATTCAAAGGAGGTCTCGAAACTTTACATCAGGCTCAACCTGACGCTGTCGACTGGCTACGGAAGAAGGGCAAACGCTAGAAGAAGAAGAAGATTGGAGGCAGTGCTCTGGTCTCGTCCTTGGTTTGGTGCGGGGGCTTCTCACTGAGTGCTGTTCCTCCCCAGTTCTTGGCTCTCAGTCCAACCCCCTTCCGCCAGGCCAGCTCACAGGCTACTTTGAGCTCACAGGCCCGGTTCCTGAGTAAGGAGCACACACACTCTGGGATTTGGCAGCAAGGCTTTTGAAATCGAGGGGTTCCCGGTAGTACAGTCAGGTGCACAGAAGAAAAAAGGAGAACTGGGTTCCGGTAGGTGCTACATATATCTGACAGGGTTTGAGTTTGTTTAACAGACACAGTGGTGGAGGCAAGAGTATTGCAAAACCCCAACAAAACACTGCAACAACAACAACAACAACAGTTTCCTGTTCTGGTGGCCCCTCTCCTAGACTACTCCTTCCTGTTGCAATGTGCTCCCTGCTTCTCCTGGGTCTCACTCCCCCACCCCACCCCCGCCTCTCTGGTCATGGTTTCTTCTTGACTTTCTGTCCTCCTTCGTTCATCTCCCTTGATACAACCTCAGATGAAGCAGCTCTAGAAACCTAGGCAACTAGACCGTAACAGCCTTGCATGTAGTCCCAACTGCTGCCAGGCCTGTGTGTCACTCTCTTGTTCTAGCTGTGACCGCACACTGAAATGGCTCCTTAGGCTCACAGAGGAGAAGGAGTGGAGCGTGGGGAGGGCTCGGGTTAAACACAATAAAAAGCTGAGTGAGGACATTGAGGCAGGAATGGGGGTGGGGGCCTGGCACCAGTTGCTGAGCGACATCTCCATCTGATCCCCCTTTGCAGTGGGAAAGGAGGCTGTCCACTGGGGCTGACTTGGGCATCTAGATGACCTGGAAGTGAGCCCCCATTCTGCCACTTCCTAGCTGTGTGGGTCTTGGGCACCCTACTTAACCTCTCTCCAGAGGGTTATAATGAGGATTAAGGAAGATTAATGAGTATAAAGTGTTCAGTGTAGAATCTGGCACCAGAGAAAGTGCTCTATAAACAACAGCTCCGGCATTTCCCCTCAAGGGCCTGTGAAGCGACTCCCCTGCAGATGGGGAGCCGGGAGCTTGAACCAGGATCCTTTACGCCGGTCCTTGCACTTCGTGCCACGTGCACTTAACCCGCTACACTACCGCCCGACCCCCATAAATAAAATATTTAAAAAATTTTTTCCAGGAGCCAGACGGTGGCACACCTGGTTAAGTGCACACATTACCGTGCGCAAAGACCCAGGTTCAAGCCCCTGGTCCCCACCTGCAGGGGGAAATCTTCACAAATGGTGAAGCAGGGCTGCAGGTGTCTCTCTGTCTCTCCCCCTTTCCGTCTCCCTCTCCCCTCTCAATTTCTGGCTGTCTTTATCAAATAAATAAAGATTAAAAAATGTTTTTCCTCCAAGATTATATGTGGGGCTCGGTGCCTGTACTATGAATCAACTGCTCCTGGCAGCAATCTTTTCCTTTTTTTTTTTTTTTGGTTGTTGTTGTTGTTGGATAAGACAGAGAGAAACTGAGAGAGGAGAAGACAAAGGGAGAGAAAGACACCTGCAGACCTGCTTCACCACTTGTGAAGTGACCCCCTGCAGGTGGGGAGCTGGGGGCTCGAACCAGGATCCTTGAGCCCGTCCCTGTGCTTTGCACTATGTGTGCTTAGCCCAGTGCACTGCCACCTGCCCCCCTATTTATTTTTATTTTTATTTAATTTCTTTTTTTTTTTTTTACCAGAGCACTATTCAGCTCTGACATTTGGTGGCTCAGGGGATTGAGACTGGGACTCTGGACCCTCAGGTGTGAGAGTCTCTTTGCATCGCCATTATGCTATCTACCCCTGACCAATAAAATATTAAAAAAAAAAAAAGAAGAAGGGAGTCCGGCGGTAGCACAGTGGGTTAAGGGAACGTGGTGCAAAGTGCAAGGACTGGCAGAAGGACCCCAGTTCCAGCCCCTGGCTCCCCACTTGCTGGGGAGTCGCTTTACAGGGGGTGAAGCAGGTCTGCAAGTGTCTTTCTCTCCCCCTCTGTCTTCCCCTCCTCTCTCCATTTCTCTCTGTCCTATCCAACAACAATGACATCAATCATATTACAACAATGAAACAACAAGGGCAACAAAAGAGAATAAATAAATATTTTTTTAAGTTAAAAAAAAGAAAAAGTGTTCACTAGACTGAATCTGTGTCTTCCATTTAGTCCCCAGAGAAGCTGAGGAAGATGCTAGTGCTGACGGAGTGACTGTTTCTCTTCATTCTTCAACCTCAGAATCACACGGTCAAAGAGCCTGCAGGATGCTGGCATCACTCATCCCAGGGTCGGTGCTGGGCTCCAGATGAGCTCGGCCACCACAGACCTCCCTGCAGGGATGCAGCGTGTGTGCACGGGAAGCCTTCCTGGCACAGCCAAATTCTGCATAGAGTCTCCAGGGTGGGGCAGGAGTTAATGAGAAGTAGCCTGGAATGGATGCTGAACAGAGGAAATGTGCAATAATCACTTCAAACTATAGACTGAGGGCTGGGGCATCAGGAGGGAAGTAGAGAAAGGCCAGATGAGAGCAAGAGCAGAAAGAGAAAGAGAAACAAAAGAGATGGGGAAATGCTGTCGGGTTTTTGGTAACATAAATTCCCTTCTTCGTGTTGAATGTTCTGAAACAGAAGGTGAAAGAGGCATTGCTTTTCCTGACAATCTGTGATGACTTTAGTTTCATGCACATTAAGGTCTTGATATCTGAGAGGTATTATTATTATTACTTTACTGTTTTTTAAGAAATATCTCTCTTTTTATTTATGTATTTTAAAAAGGAGACACTAACAAAACCGTAGGATAAGAGGGGTACAACTCCACACAGTTCCCACCGCCAGATCTCCATATCCCACCCCCTCCCCTGATAGCTTTCCCATTCTCTACCCCACTGGGAGCATGGACCCAGGGGTCATTGTGGGATGCAAAAGGTGGAAGGTCTGGCTTCTGTAATTGCTTCCCCGCTGGACATGGGTGTTGACTGGTTGATCCATACTCCCAGTCTGCCTCTCTCTTTCCCTAGTAGGATGGGTCTCTGGGGAAGCGGTATTTTACTATTTTTGACCAGAGCACTGCTCAGCTCTAGGTTTATAGTTGGACTGAGAATTGAACCTGGGACCTTGGAGCCTTAGTTATAACAGCCTTTTGCATAACCACTATGTTATCTCCCCAGCTTTGAGGTGTGTGTGTGTGTGTGTGTGTCTCCGGAGAGCTGCTCAGCTCTGGTTTATGGTGGTCTTGAGGGTTAAACCTGGGCACTCAGAATATCAGGCATAGAAATCTTTTTGCTTGATCTAAGAAGTGGTGCAGAGACTCCAATCAGTGGGCTTAACAAGCATGAGGTCCTGAGTTTGACCCCCCAACATTGCATATGCCAGAATGATGCTGGCTCATGTGTTCTCATTCTCTTCTCCGCCCCCCCCCCCCATCATAAATAAGTTTAGAGGGCCTGGAGGTGGCACACTGAGTGGGACTCTGACTTTGGAAACATGAGGTCCTGAGTTTGATTCCCAGTCTCCTGTGTGTCAGGTCAGAGTGATGCTTTGGTTCTCTCTCTCCCCACCCCTTCCCTCCCTCCTAGCTAGCTTGTGTTAACAAATAAAATATAAAGGAACAAAGGAACGCAGAAAAAGAGAAAGGCAGAGGAGTCCTTTTGCATAATCATTGTGCTATCTCCCCTGCCTTCTCCAGTTAATTTTTTAATGACCCCCCTGAACTCACACTGTGCAGCCTCTTTGATAAACATGTAGTCTAGTCTGCATTCTTCCAGTGCCAAGGAGCAGAGTATTGAGAGAAGCAACTTCAAAAGACACAATTAACCCATTTTAAATTAGAATATTATATAGCATGGAGCCCATTAGCACTGGGCTTTTTTTTGTTCTGCCCTTCCAGGTCAAAATGCAGATTAGCAAAAGGAAAAGAAACAAAAACATTTTGTAACTCCACTATGAAAGATACTGTAGGGGAGTCTGGCAGTAGCGCAGTGGATTAAGCGTACGTGGCTCAAAGTGCAAGGATCGGCATAAGGATCCTAGTTCAAGCCCCCGGCTCCCCACCTGCAGGGGAGTCGCTTCACAGGTGGTGAAGCAGGTCTGCAGGTGTCTATCTTTCTCTCCCCCTCTGTCCTCCCCCTCCTCTCTCCATTTCTCTCTGTCCTATCCAACAACAACAACATCAATAACAACAAAAATAATAACTACAACAATAAAACAACAGGGCAACAAAAGGGAATAAATAAATAAAAATATTTTTAAAGGGAGTCAGTGGTAGCTCAGCGGGTTAAGTGCAGGTGGCACAAAGCTCAAGGACTGGTGTAAAGCTCCTGCCTGGTTCAAGCCCCCGGCTCCCCACCTGCAGGGGAGTCGCTTCACAAGCAGTGAAGCAGGTCTGTAGGTGTCTGTCTTTCTCTCCCTGTCTCTGTCTTCCCCTCCTCTCTCCATTTCTTTCTGTCCTATCCAACAATGACACCATCAATAACAACAATAATAACTACAGCAATAAAACAAGGGCAACAAAAGGGAATAAATAAATAAATATTTCAAAATGTTTTTAAAAAGAAAGATATTGTAGTTAAATGTTCAGTAGGTCTTTACCTTTTAAAATAATCTCAGCCAAAAAAAAAAAAGTTAACATATACAAAGTGACAATGAGCTTACTTATCTAAAACTTTGTAAAAAAAAAAAAATTCTGATGAACTCTTTAGATTCCAAGGTAGGTATATGTTTACATGAAAACACGTTTTCCAAAGTAGCAGTCTCACTCTCTCACCACACTGAGTATGGATCCAGCTGCTTCACACACTTTACAACATTTGACATTAGAAGTTTTAATTCTCCAGGGTTCTTTGAAGTAGTGCATTGGATGAAGCATTGGACTCTCAAGCATGAAATCCCAAGTTCAATCCCCATCATCCCATGTGCCAGGAAGATGCTCTGGTTCTCTCTCTTTCTCACAAATAATTGAATAAATATATTTTAAATATATATATTTTAGGGGGGCAGGTGGTAGCACAGTGGGTTAAGCACACATGGTGCAAAGTGTAAGGACTGGCATAAGAATTCTGGTTTGAGCCCCCGGCTCCCCACCTGCAGGGGAGTCACTTCACAGGCGGTGAAGCAGGTCTGCAGGTGTCTATCTTTCTCTCCCCCTCTCTGTCTTCCCTTCCTCTCTCCATTTCTCTTTGTCCTATCCAACAACAACAACAGTAACAATAACAACTAGGGTAACAAAGTGGAAATAATGGCCACTAGGAACAGTGGATTCATAGTGCAGGCAATGAGCCCCAGAGATAATCCTGGAGGCAAAAAATTAATTAATTTAAAAGAATTTTTTAGGGAGTCGGGTGGTAGCACAGTGGGTTAAGTGCAGGTGACACAAAGCGCAAGGACCCATGTAAGGATCTCGGTTCTAGGCCCCGGCTCCCCACCTGCAGGAAAGTTGTTTCACAAATGGTGAAGCAGGTCTGCAGGTGTCTATCTTTCTCTCCCCCTCTCTATCTTCCCCTCCTCTCTCTACTTCTCTGTCCTATCCAACAACAATGACATCAATAACAACAATAGTAGTAACTACAACAATAAAACAAGGGCAACAAAAGGGAATAAATAAATATTTTTAAAAATATTTTAATCCTTCTAAAGGGTTCATAGAGGGCTCCCTTGTGGTTTTAGTCTTCATTTCCAGAATATATTTGTACATGCAAACACATACATTCTCTTTTTTTCTTCATATTAATTAAATAGTGATTTATATGACTACAATTTAATAGGAGTATACATAGATACCACCATTCCCACCACCAAAAGACTGTGTCCTCTTCCACCCCTCTGCCCCCCCCAACCGCCCCAGCCGAATGTCCACCCTCCCCCTCACCACAGGGTTTTTACTTTGGTGCCCTGCTCTAGATTTAGTCAGATCCTGGTTTTAGTTTCCCTTTCTGTTCTTCTTTCTCAACTTCTGTTGATGAGTGGGATCATCCCATACTCATCTTTATCTTTCTGACTTAACATAATTCCTTCTAGCGCCATCCAAGATGGGTCAGAGAAGGTGGGTTCATTGTTCTTAATAGCTGCAACATATATATTCTCTTATAAAGTATCTGTCCAAATCCTCTGCTGAATTAAAACAAAAGTTCTTATTATACATTTGAGGAGTTGCTTATATAGTCCCCTTTTAATTCCTTTGTCAGAGCTGTGTATTTTACCCAGTCCATGCTTACCTATTCATTTTATTAACAATGTCTTTAGACAATCAGAAATTTTTTTTTTTCAAAAATCAGATTTTTCTTTTCTTGTTTCTTTATTGTATGATGTCTAAAAGTCTTTGTGTACTCCAAGTTTACAAATATAGTGTCCTATGTTGTCTTTCAGAAGTTGTGCTAGACTCACAAACCATCTCTAATGAATTTTTGTAGTGGATGCAAAGTAAGGGGTTGAGGTTCATTAATCCCAAGTAAATATCCAATTATTGGAGTTCTGCTTTTAAAAAATGATGGTTGCTCTCAACAGAACTGCACTGGTGCCTTTGTGACAACCACCTGACTTGGCACGTGTGATCCCATTTCCATCTGTTTATCTTTTTATGTCAATACCACACCGTCTGGATTACTGTAGTCTTCTTATAAGTCATAAAACCAGGTGGCCTAAATCAGTCACCTTTGTTCTTTTTCAAGGTTGCTTTGACATTGTGGGTCTGTTACTTTCCTCTAGAAAATGTACTCTCGTCCCATCAATACGTTTCCTTCTGGCGAGATTCAGTTGCTGTTCTTTTTGCCTTCAGGGTTATCACTGGTGCTTGCACTATGAATACACTATGAATACTATGAATACACTGCGCCTGGAGGCCGTTTTTTTCCTGGCAGCCATTTTTTCCATTTTATTGTTGGTGGTGGTGGTATTGGTGGTTAGGACAGAGAGAAATCGAAAGAAGATAGAGAAAATCAGCAGACCTGCTTCACTGCCTGTGAAACAACCTCCCTGCAGGTGGGGAGCCGGGGGCTTGAACCAGGATCTTTATTCCAGTCCTTGCTCTTCATGTCATGTGCGCTTAACCTGAAGCACTGCCACCTGCCCCCCTGTTGGTCCATTTTTAATTTGCCTTCACCTTCTCTGGCTCCCCTGAAGTGACCAGTTCTGCTCTGAGATGTGCAGAGGGCTGCTTACTCAGTCACAGGTAGGCAGATAGCTCTGGAGAGAAGGTCCCTGCTTTGGAGACGGACACCCAGGTTTCTGAATCTTCACTCTGGTTTTCTGTTTTCTACAAGCTCCACTGCTTGTCAGTAAAAAGGAAATAATTCCTACCCTATAAGATGGCTTAGAAAGTTTGAGGGGAGGGAGTTGGGCGGTAGCGCAGCGGGTCAAGCGCAGGTGGGGCAAAGCCCAAGGACTGGAGTTAGGATCCTGGTTTGAGCGCCTGGCTCCCCACCTGCAGGGGAGTCGCTTCACAAGCGGTGAAGCAGGTCTGCAGGTGTCTGTCTTTCTCTCCCCCTCTCTCTCTGTCTTCCCCTCCTCTCTCCATTTCTCTCTGTCCTATCCAACAACGACGACGACATCAATAATAACAACAATAACTACAACAATAAAACAAAGGCAACAAAAAGGAATAAATATTTTAAAAATATATATATATATATTAAAAAAAGAAGAAAAGTTGGGTGGGCTGGGTGGTAGTGCACCAGATTAAGCACACAGACTACTAAGTGCAAGGACCTACAAGGATTTAAATTTGAGCTCCGGGCTCCCCACCTGCAGGGGATCTCTTCACACTGCAGGTGTTTGTCTTTCTCTACCCCTCTCTCTCTTCTCTCATTCCTCCAATTCTCTCTGTCCTATTCAGCAAAAAATGGGGAGAAATGGTCTTCAGGAAGAGTGGATTTGTAGTGCAGGCACCAATCTCCAGTGATAACCCTGGAGGCAAAAAAAAAAATTTTTTTTGAGAGAGTACCTAGAAAACACTGAACTCACTTCAGGTCTTGACACATAATACACACAAGAAAGAAAAATGAAAGCAATCTAGGGAGACAACAAAATGGGTTTGCAAAAGATGTTCCTGCCTGAGGCTCTGAGGTCCCAGGTTCAATCCTCAGCACCACCATAGGCCAGAGCTGAGCAGTGCTCTGGAGTCTCTCTGTTTCATTAAATAATTAAAGAAAGAAAAATTAAAGGAAGTGATTATTACTACCAATCTTTAAAGATGAAAACTGGGATAGTTTTTTCTGCCAAATAACCAATGTTGTTAAATATGCTCAGTTCTTCAACTTTTTTGAATATGATTTCTAGACATTGCTCCCATGACACATTTGAGACATTTAAAACTCAGTGAGATGCAGGCACTGACAGTCAGCATGGACACAAAACATCGAGTGGGGTCAGGCTCTGAGTGTTGGGACAGTGTAAGGCTGTGCACACAGGCTAGAACAATTAATCTTTTATTATTATTACTATTACCAACAAAACATTTTTTGTTTTTGCCTCCAGGGTTATCGCTGGGGCTTGGTGCCGGCACTATGAATCCACTGCTCCCAGAGGCTTTTCTTTCCATTCTTGTTGCCCTTATTGTGGTTGTTAATCTTACTGTTGTTATAGCTAGTGTTGTCATCATTGTTGGATAGGACAGAGAGAAATGGAGAGAGGAGGGGAAGACAGAGAGGGGGAGAGAAAGACAGACACCTGCAGACCTGCTTCACCGCCTGTGAAGCGACTCCCCTGCAGGTGGGGAGCCGGGGGCTCGAACCGGGATCCTTACACAGGTCCTTGTAGTTTGTCCCATGTGCGCTTAACCCATTGTGCTACTGCTCAGAGCCCCCCCCCAACAAAATGTCTTTATACAAGCAAATCTTTTTTGCATTGTTTCAAGTATATGTCCATAACTTTTAAAAAATTTTTTAAAATATTTATTTATTTTCCCTTTTGTTGCCCTTGTTGTTTAACATTGTTGTGGTTATTAATGTCGTTGTTGTTGGATAGGACAGAGAGAAATGGAGAGAGGAAGGGAAGACAGAGAGAGGGAGAGAAAGACAGACACCTGCAGACCTGCTTCACCACTTGTGAAGCGATTCCCCTGCAGGTGGGGAGCCGGGGGCTCGAACTGGGATCCTTATGCTGGTCCTGGCGATTTGTGCCACATGCACTTAACACGCTGCGCCACCGCCCGACTCCCCATAACTTTTTTTTATAAGACACACCCTGTAACCTCCTGGCTAGATTTTGGCGTCTGCAAACCCCACGGCTCATTCTGATGCCCGGGCATCATCCATGATGACACAAGCAGTTAGTAGCAACAGAGCCCACAGCAGCCCCAGCTCTTTTGAGATGTAACCTTCTCATCTCACCTAATTTGAAACTGCTTCCCTTGCAGCCAGGAAGGTGGTGCTATGGATAGACACTGGGACTCTCCAGCACGAGGTCCTTGATTCCATCTCAGGCATCACGTGTCAGAGTGATGCTCCGGTTCTCTCTCTCCACCCCTCTTATTAACATAGAAAACTTAGAAAAGAAAAAGGGGCCAGGTGGTGGTGCACCTGGTTAAGCGCACATGTTACAGTGCACAAGGACCCAGGTTCGAGCCCCCGGTCCACACCTGCAAGGGGGAAAGCTTTGCAAGTGGTGAAGCAGGGCTGCAGGCGTCTCTCTGTCTCTCTCCCTCTCTATCACCCCCTTCACTCTTGATTTCTGGCTGTTTCCATCCAATAAATAATGGGGATGATTTTTAAAAAATTAAAAATGGAAAGAAGGAAGGAAGAAAAAGAAGGTGCCAGCCTGAGAGCAGAGCCCATATACTCCAGAAGCAGAAATGGTTAAAGAAGTCACTGGGCTTCTCAGGCTCAGATTCCCAGAAGTTGGGGAACAAGCCTCTGCCATTCCCTCCACCACCACCACCACCCCCTTGTCTCACTACGTCTCTGGGCAGAGGCTGGGGGGTGCTTATAATATAGTTTTGACGAGCCGTATGTCTTACCTTTGACTTCACTAATGAAAGCCCATTTCTAGTTCTCATTAACTAGCCATTAATGAAAATCCACCTTTTTATTTTTTTATAATTCTTTTCCCTTTTGTTGCCCTTGTTGTTTTTTATTGTTGTTGTAATCATTATTGTCCTCATTGATGTCGTCGTTCTTAGATAGGACAGAGAGAAATGGAGAGCAGAGGGGAAGACAGAGAGGAGGAGAGAAAGATAGACACCTGCAGACCTGCTTCACCGCCTGTGAAGCGACTCCCCTGCAGGTGGGGAGCCGGGGGCTCCTCGAACTGGGATCCTTAGGCCACTCCTTGTGCTTTGCGCGACTCCGGAAAATCCACTTTTAACATTTGTCACACTAATTAGTAAAAAAGAAAAAAAAAGAGAGAAAAACAACAACAACAAAAAAAAAAAACTGACCCACTGGTATTGGTTTAGAAAACCCAAGAGCTTTGCGGTGGCTGCCTCTGGAGTGTGTGTGTTCTGGCAGAGGAAGTCCTGAGTGGGGCAGATGGGAGGGGCCGGCGTGTGCTCAGGCTCAGGCTCAACCCCACGCACTTCTGCGCTGCTCTGTCGCCCTGCTGCACTCTGGTGTTTGTGGGATTCCCCACATGTCCAGGGAGGCAGCCACACCGGCTGGTGTCCCGCCTCTGAGCACTGTCCACAGGCTCAGGGCCCCAGCAGTGGGTGGCCAAGCTCAAGTCCAGGCCTCCCTTGCGCTCCCCATGCTGCAGACCCACCAGCCCCAGGGCTGCTGTTTTCACCTCATTCCCACGCCTGTGGGCTGGATTGATTCACCAGGGCTACAGGGAGATGGAGGAAGACAGTTGCTTACTGGCTTGTTGGCTTGTCACACCTGCAGACGACTCACATTACAGCGCACAAGGACCCAGGTTCAAGCCCCCATCCCCACCTGCTAAGGGAAAACGTCACAAGTGGTGAAGCAGGGCTGCAGGTGTCTGTCTCTATCTTCCTTCCCCCTCTCAATTTCTCTCTGTGTCTATCCAATAATAAATAAAAATATTTAAAAATAAAAAAGGTAACTTTAGAGAGGGAGAGAGAGGGAGGGAGGGAGGAGGATTTTTTTTTTAAAAAAACACTTTTTTTAAAATTATTTATTTATTTATTCCCCTTTTGTTGCCCTTGTTGTTTTATTGTTGTAGTTATTATCGATGTCATTGTTGTTGGATAGGAGAGAGAAATGGAGAGAGGAGGGGAAGACAGAGAAGAGGAGAGAAAGACAGACACCTGCAGACCTGCTTCACCGCCTGTGAAGCGACTCCCCTGCAGGTGGGGAGCCGGGGCTCAAACCTGGATCCTTTTGCCAGTCCTTGAGTTTGGCGCCACCTGCGCTTAACCCGCTGCGCTACCGCCCGACTCCCAAAAACACTTTTTTATTACCTTTATTTATTGGATAGAGAGCCAGAAACCAGGAGGGAGGGGGGTGATAGAGAGGGAGAGAGACACCTGCAGCCCTGCTTCACCACTCGCAAAGCTTTCCCCCTGCAGGTGGGGACTGGGAGCTCGAACTCTGGTCCTTGTGCATTGTAATACATGCGTTCAACCAGGTGCAGCATCACCCGACCCTCAAGGGAAGAGGATTTTATGGTGTTGGGAATGGAATCTCCAGGCCCCTTAGGGCTGACTAATCACAGGCCATGGTGACTCACCCGCCTTCCAGCCCTTTTCTCCCCGGAGACCAGGGTGAGGCTGAAGGCTCCACCCTCCTCACCTGGGCGGGCTCCCCTAGCAACCAGCCCCCATCTTTCTGATGCTTGAGGCTTTCCAAAAGCCAGCACATTCACATGATCTGTGGAAAGCTGAAATGGGGCCGCCCTGACCCAACAAAGGCAACTTCGTTGCCCTTATCACTCGGGAAATTAAATTCTAAGCACTCTAGGAGGACCATGCCAGAAACAGGGCAAAGACTGAATGTAGACTTCTCGGTCCAAGCCACAGCTTCAAGCACTAACAGCCTCTCTTCTGGGCATGCTGGAAAATGTCCTTATTCATTGTTACTGTACTCTCTGCACCTGACTTTTTTTTTCTTTTCTTTTTTTTTTTTTTAAACCTTTCAGACTTTGACTTTCTGTCTTTCCTTCTTTATTTACTTTTTAATATTTTATTAACTATGGGGTAGAGACAGAGGGATTGAGATGGGGAGAGGGAGATAGAGAGAGAGAGAGAGACACCTGCAACCCTGCTTCATAACTCATAAAATTTTCCCTCTGCAGGTGGGTACTGGGCCCTTGAACCTCGGTCCTTGTGTACATTTTTTTTCTTTTCTTTTATTTATTTTCCCTTTTGATGCCTTTGTTGTTTTATTATTGTTGTAGTTGTTGTTGTTGTCGTTGTTGGATAGGACAGAGAGAAATGGAGAGAGGAAGGGGAGACAGAAAGGGCAAGAGAAAGACAGACACCTGCAGACCTGCTTCACCGCCTGTGAAGCGACTCCCCCGCAGGTGGGGAGCTGGAGGGCTCGAACTGGGATCCTTAGGCCGGTCCTTGCACCTAACCTGCTGCATTAAGACTGACATCCATTGTTTTGTCTAATTTCTACCTGGGCTATTGCTAGAATTGGTACCTATATGACAAATTCCACCCCTCCTGGCAACCACTGTTTTCTCTTTTCCCTTTATTTTTGTATTTGACAGGACAGAGTGAAGTTGGGGGCTGGAGCTGCTGATAGGGAGAGAGAAAGGGAGAGAGATACCTGCACCCCTGCCTCATCCCTTATGAAGCTCTCCGGTGGAGACCAGAGATTTGATTCTGGGTCCTTGTGAGTGATAACTTATGCAACTCAACTTGGTGCACCACTGCCCGGTCCCCCACAAATACGTTTTTGATTGGTGAAATCAGTGCTGCTTTTAAGGAATAGGGTCTGTCAGATGACTGGCTTAAGAAGCTTAAGGGGCTGGGGGTGGCACAGCTGGTTGAGCGCACGTGTCTCAATGTGCAGGAATAGGGTTCGAGCCCCCAGCTGCATGGGCGGGGGAGGCTTTTCCAGTGGTGAAGCAGGGCTGCAGGTGTCTGTCTCTCTCCCTCTCTATCTCCCTGTCCCCTCTCAATTTCTAGCTGTCTTTATCCAATAAATAAATAAACTTAATACCAAAAAAAGTTTTGTGATCTGTATTCCATGGAATACTACTCTGCAATCAAAAAAGATGATAGTGTGTCCTTTGGGATCCTTCTGCCGGTCCTTGCGCTTTGCGCCATGCGTACTTAACCCGGTGCGCTACCACCCGGCCCCCATCAACCTGTTTCTAAGGCCTTATGAGCACTATGGTGGCTGTTGTTGGGAGGAGGGTGAGGCCTAGAGCTCTGATGGTGCAATGTGCAGCTGTATCCTGTGATCCTAAATGGTCGGAAAAAATGAAATTTCCATATGCTAATAGTATTCTCTTCATCTAATGCTAATAGTATTCTCTTCATCTAATGCTAATAGTATTCTCTTCATCTAATGCTAATAGTATTCTCTTCATCTAATGCTAATAGTATTCTCTTCATCTAATGCTAATAGTATTCTCTTCATCTACTGATAAACTGACTGGATATCTTAAATGAAGTAAAATCAACTTTGATTTTGTCTTTTTGACTTAAAAAAAAAGGAAGGAAGGAAGGAAGGAAGGAAGGAAGGGAGGGAGGGAGGAAAGGCCGGGTGGTGGAACACCTGGATAAGTGCAAATATTATATATTACCATGCACTAGGACTGGGGTTTGCGTCCCCACCTGCCTGGGAGAGGGAGGCACTTCCCCAGTGGTGAAACAGGTCTATAGGTGTCTTTCTTCTCTCTCTTCCCTATCTTCCCTCCCCTTTCTCAATTTTTGTCATATCAAATATAATAGAAAGGGGAAAAGAAAAAAAATGTGGGGGAGGATGTCTGCCAGAAGCAGTGAATTCATAGTGCCAGCACTGAGCCCCAGTGACAACCCTGTTGGAAAAAGAAGAAGAGGAGGAGGAGGAGAGGGAGGAGGAGGAGGAAGGAAGAAGAAGGAGGAGGAGGAGGAGGAGAAGAAGAATGATAGGAAAAGGAAGAAAAGAAAGGAAGGAAGAGGACCAGGGGCCTGGAGGTGGCTGGCCCAGCAGAGAGAGTGCCTTGTCATGGTCAAGGACTGGGTTTCCTGCCCCTTTAGCCACCACATGGGAGTGAAACAGAGTCCAAAATAATATATTCTTGAAATAAATAATCAGTAACACACAACTGTTGGCAAGGAAAAGAAGAAGTAAAACTTGATTAAAAAGAGAATACCACCATCTGTAGAGCAGTGATGAAAGAGTGGTGAAGCTGCAGGTGTTATTTCTCTCTCTCTCTCTCTCTATCACCCCCTTCCTCATGGTTCCTGGCTGTCTCTACCCAATCGATACCGATAATAATAAAATTAAATCAAAAAAGAGAAAACCATAGGCTTAAATCAATTCCTCAGCCACTCCCTAACTGGGAGGTTGGGATGAGTGGGGGTGCCACTGAGTTCTGTTATTCAGATCATTTCTAAAATAAAAATTCCCCTTTCTCCTAGACCTCCAAATATACTTTTCTCCCCCTCTGTCTCAGGTTCTCGGCAGTCACGTGTAAGATGTAAAACCAAATGTTTTAGTGATTAACTATTGTCTCTTGCAGGTACCAATAGATATTCAAACTGCAGTTCTTTTTCTTTCTTCCTTCCTTCCTTCCTTCCTTCCTTCCTTCCTTCCTTCCTTCCTTCCTTTTCTACAGTCAGCTAGAATGCCTGTCTACCCTGATAGATGCAGACTAAAATCTTTCTTAATATTAAAAATTTTGTCCTTTTTTTTTTTTTTAGTTTGAGATTTTATTTATTTATTTTGGACAGAGATAGAGAGAAATTAAAAGGGGGAATAGATAGAGGGAGGGAGGGAGAGAGAAAGAAAGAAAGAGAAGCTTCACCACTCGTGAAGTTTCCCCTCTGCAGGTGGGGGCCTGGGGCTTGAACCCTGTTCCTGCACACTGTAATGTGTGGGCTTAACCAGGAACAGCAGCAACGTGGATGCTAACTAGAAATTTCAGGGAGTTACAGGAGCACCTGCCTGGGGGGAGCTTCAGAAGCCACGGGGCAGTGCTATGGTTTCAGCCCCTCCCCCTGCCACTCTAGCTAAAAATAAGTAAATAAATGGGAAGAATGTGCTAGAAGTGGGGGAATCTTAATGCTCAAGGCCCCAGTGGAAGCCTTGGTGGCAGAAAATGGTAAAAGCAGGACTTGCTAGGTGGGAGAAGCTGTGAACTGTGCTCACCCACTCCTCAGGTCTCATGGCTCTGGCTTAATGGGGAGCCCTGAGATCCGGTGTGAGTCTGATGGTCTCCACTGGACATGCCCTATGCCCTGGTCTTCCTGCCAGGGGCCTGGGGACCTGCCAGCCGGGTCTGGCCTCAGCGTCTGCATTTCTTTGCCAAGAAGTCACCTGGTAGTGCCTGTGGGTGAAGGGGCGGGGAGGGGGCGCACCTTGTTGAGCAGTGGATTCACAGTACCAGCACTGAGTCCCAGGGATAACCCTGGTGGCAGTGAAAAAATAAAATAAAAATAAAATGAAGGGGGGTCGGGCGGTGGCGCAGTGGGTTAAGCGCATGTGGCGCAAAGCGCAGGGACCGGCGTAAGGATCCCGGTTCGAGCCCCCGGCTCCCCACCTGCAGGGGAGTCGCTTCACAGGCGGTGAAGCAGGTCTGCAGGTGTCTATCTTTCTCTCCCCTTCTCTGTCTTCCCCTCCTCTCTCCATTTCTCTCTGTCCTATCCAACAACGAATTGCGTCAACAAGGGCAATAATAATAACCACAACGAAGCTACAACAAGGGCAACAAAAGGGGGAAAAAAAAATGGCCTCCAGGAGCGGTGGATTCATGGTGCAGGCACCGAGCCCAGCAATAACCCTGGAGGAGGAAAAAAAATAAATAAATAAAAATTAAAAATAAAATGAAGGAGGGGGCCGGGCAGTGGTGTACCAGGTTAAATGCAAGGGTTATCATGTGCTAGGACCCAGGTTCAAGCCCCTGCTCCCCACCTAAGGGGAGGGGAGGGGAGCTTCAGAAGTAGTGAGGCAGTGATGCGTGTGTCTCTCTGTCTCTCTGTCTCCCTGCTCCCTCTTCATTTTTCTTTGTCCTATGGAATAAAGAAAGGAAAAAATGGGGGGAAATAGCCATCAGGAGCAATGGATTTGTCATGCAGGCACTGAGCCCCAGTGATAATCCTGGAGGCAATTAGGAAAACAAAACAAACACATAGTAGCAATGGTTTTAAGCACAAGGACCAGCATAAGGATCCTGGTTCTAGCGTGCCCTCCCTCCCTCCCCACCTGCAGGGGAGACACTTCCCAGGCAGTGAAGCAGGTCTGCAGGTGTCTATCTTTCGTTCCCCTTCTCTGTCTTCCCCTCCTCTCTCCATTTCTCTCTGTCCTATCCAACAATGATGACATCAACAACAACAATAATAATAACTACAACCAAAAAAACAAGGGCAACAAAAAGGGAAAATAAATATCTTTTTTAAAAATTTAAAAAATGGGCAGGGGTAGATAGCATAATGATTATGCAAAGAGACTCTTATGCCTGAGGCTCCAAAGTCCCAGGTTCAATCCCCTGCACTTCCATAAGCCAGAGCTGAAAAGTGCTCT
Organism: Erinaceus europaeus; assembly: GCF_950295315.1. Taxonomy (NCBI): domain Eukaryota; kingdom Metazoa; phylum Chordata; class Mammalia; order Eulipotyphla; family Erinaceidae; genus Erinaceus; species Erinaceus europaeus. The sequence continues at coordinate 12,471,805 of NC_080181.1, read as the reverse complement.
GGTAAAAAAAAATTTTTTTTAATTAAAAAATTAAAAATAAACAACAAAAAACTAGTTATAAAAAAAAAAGAGAAAAAAGCAAGCCAGCCTATGGTTGAAAGTGACCCCAATGGGTCAGGACCAGCTTACACAGCCCTAGAGCTGGGAAATGACCTGGGATTCCTAAACTGGCTTAAACAGAAGGCCACAGGAGCTCTCAGTGCCCTGCTGTTTCTGCTGTTTCTGCAGGGACAATATGTGGAAGCTGAATCTGGAAAACCAAAGGACAAAGATTAGAGATGTACACCCTCCACTGAGCCTCTAAAGCAGTAAAGAATCCTAGAGAGTTGGTGTCAGGGCACTTTGAGTAGTGAGCCCAGTGGTGGGCAGCCCTGATGGCCCTGGGCCCCCAGCCTGCCTGTTTGTCCCAGGACCCACCTCTTGCTTTCCTAGGCCCACCCCACCCCACCCCACCCCTCTAGTAGTCCAGCAAATGTCCCCTGAGACTAGGAAGCAGGAAGTTGATTTGAGCCTAGCAGGCCTTCATTTGCATGTTCAAAGAGCAACTTGGGAGCCTTCTCTTCCCAGCAGCCGCTGCCCCCCCCCCCGGGGGGGGCAGGGTGCTCAGCAGCAGAGCACAGGACTTGCATGTTTGAAGCCCCAAGTTCAATACCCAACACTACCCTATCTCAGAGCAGAGTGGTGCTCTGCTCTCTCTTATAAAAATAAATATTAGGGCAGTCGGGCGGTAGCACAGCGGGTTAAGCGCACGTGGTGCAAAGCACAAGGAACGGCAGATGAGCCAGGTTCGAGCCCCTGGCTCCCCACCTGCAGGGAAGTCGCTTCACAGGCGGTGAAGCAGGTCTGCAGGTGTCTATCTTTCTCTCCCCCTCTCTGTCTTCCCCTCCTCTCTCCATTTCTGTCTGTCCTATCCAACAACAGCAACAATAACTACAATAAAAAAACAAGGGCAACAAAAGGGAATAAATAAATAAATAAATAAATAAATAAATAAATACAGTGCACAAGGACCCAGGCTCAAGCCCATGGTCCCCGCTTGCAAGGGGAAAGCTTCACAAGTGGTGATGCAGGGCTGCAGGTGTGTCTCTCTCTATCTCTCTCCCTCTCTATCACTCCCTTCCCTCTCGATTTCTGGCTATCACTATCAAATAAATGAATACAGATAATGAATAAAGAGATTTTATTTACTTATCTATTCATCAGTGAAAGAACCAGAGCATCACCCTGGCATATGATGCCAAGAGGTGAGGTGGGGTTAAACCCGGGGTCTCGGCCCTGCTCACTGGGTCCCCGCCAGACGCACTGCCTCTGGGCTCTGCTGGCCTCACCCTGAGCTGCCCCCTCAGGCTCAGATCTGGGTTTGCTTATGTAGGCCACCACCCCATTAGGGCATCCTCCGTCTAGTGGCCTCCCGGTCTAATTAAGCTAACACCACGGTCACAGATGTCTATTTTTATGTCTGTCTTTCTGGATCATGGCTGGATCCTTCGCAGATGCCTGCACCTGTCATGCCTGTGGTGGGGCCGAGGGTGGGCCCACTGGATGGGCTCACGGCCCTCAGCACCCTGTGCTGTGTCATCTCCCGAGAGCCCTCTTTCAAAACCACTCCTCTTTCTAGAGCCAATGGCCAGTGACTGGAGTGGCATGTGAGTAATCCCAGAGCCCCTCCTCCCCAGCTGTTCCCAGAGCCCAGCAGGATGTGATCTGTTAAGTGCAAGGCAGAGGAACAGGCCCAAAGACCAAATCATAAGTCAGAGAAGGAGGTACCATGTCTGCCGTACAGACATGCAGCGCAGTCCCTCTCAAGAGGGACAGGAATCCAGGCTGAGGACTAGGGCCGTGGGAGGACCTAGGCAGAGTCAAGAAAAGGCTCTTTGTAACAGAGTGCGTGGGAGTTGGGCGGTAGCACAGCAGGTTAAGCACACGTGGCACAAAGAGCAAGGACCTGCATAAGGATCACAGTTCGAGCCCCTGGCCCCCCACCTGCAGGGGGGTCGCTTCACAGGCGATGAAGCAGGTCTGCAAGTGTCTGTCTTTCTCTCGCCCTCTCTGTCTTCCCCTCCCCTCTCCATTTCTCTCTGTCCTATCCAACAACAATGACATCAATAACAACAATAATAACTACAGCAATAAAACAAGGGTAACAAAAAGGGAATAAATAAATAAATATTAAAAAATAATAAAGTAAAATAAAAAATAGTGTTTTATAACAGTGCGTAACTATTGTAATGGTTCTGCACAAGGGCCTTCAAGCCTGAGGCAACAGAGCTTCAGGTTCAAACCCCAGTCTCGCCAGAAACCAGAGGTTCACCCCCTGGTAAAAAAAAAAAAGCCTTTAGGGAGCCAGGTGGTTGTGTACCAGATTAGGCACACATAGTACGAAGCACAAGGACCCACTCGAGGATCCCGGTTCGAGCCCCCCGTACCCCACCTGCAGGGGGTCACTTCACAAGTGGTGAAACAGGTGTGCAGGTGTGTATCCTTCTCTCTCCCTCTCTATCTCCCCCTCCTCTCTCAGCTTCTCTCTGTCCTATCTAATAAAATGGGGAAATGACCACAGGAGCAGTGGATGTGTAGTGCTGGCACTGACCATCAGCGATAACCCTGGTGGCAAAAAAGAAAAGAAAGAAAAAAGAAAAAGGCTCTTTATGGTTATTATTTTTTTAATATTTACTTATTTATTAAAGAGAGTTACAGAGAGAAAGACAGACAGAGAGAGAGAGAGACTAAGAGCCCTGCTCAGCTCTGGCTCATAGCGGTTTGAATCTGGGACATCAGAGCCTCGGGAATGAAGTCTTTTGCGTCACCATCCTGCTGTCTCCTTAGCCCGAAATGGCTATTTAACTGGTGCACAGAAGGGGAGGAGATTTTGTCTACCCAAAATATGCCGCCTTGACGTGTGGATTATTTTGAGCTATATCTTTCCTCTTCAACAGCTTTAAATTCATGGAATACCACTCTGCAGTCAAAAAAAAGAAAAAGAAAAAAAAGCTAATATTGGAGGGCTGGGGAAATACAGAATGGTTCCGCCAAAGACTCTCATGCCTGAGGCTCTGAGCTCCCAGGTTCAGCCCCCACCACCTCCATCAGCCAGAGCTGAGCAGTGCTCTGGTGTTTCTCACTGTGTCATTAACATGAATTTTTTTTTTTAATTTGATACTGTGTCCTTTGAAACAAAGTGGATGGCACTGGTGAAATGAAGCTGCTGTAGTCTGTCAGTCTCTCTCTCTTTCCCTTCTTGTCTCTGTCTTAAAAAACAACAAACTGGGAGAATCGAGTGGTAGCGTAGCGGGTTAAGTGCACATGGTGCAAAGCTCAAGGGCCGACCTAAGGATCCCGGTTCAAGCACCCAGCTCCCCACCTGCAGGGGAGTCACTTCACAGGCGGTGAAGCAGGTCTGCAGGTGTCCGTCTTTCTCTCCCCCTCTCTGTCTTCCCCTCCTCTCTCCATTTCTCTCTGTCCTATCCAATAACGACATCAATAACAACAATAATAACAACAATAAAAAACAAGGGCAACAAAAGGGAATAAATGAATAAATAAATAAAACTGGGAGTCGGGCGGTAGTGCAGCGGGTTAATGCACGTGGCATGAAGCAGCATAAGGATCCTGGTTCGAGCCCCCGGCTCCCCACCTGCAGGGGAGTCGCTTCACAGGCGGTGAAGCAGGTCTGCAGGTGTCTGTCTTTCTCTCTCCCTCTCTGTCTTCCCCTCCTCTCTCCATTTCTCTCTGTCCTATCCAACAATGGTGACAGCAATAATGATACAACAATAAAACAACAAGGGCAACAAAAAGAAGTAAACAAATATTAAAATAAATAAATAAAAGGTGGCTCTGTGGTGCACAGGATAGCTCATTGGACTTCTAGTGACAAAATAAATAGATAAATAAATAAATAAGAAAAAAACAAACTGAGAGTCCAGGCGGTGGTGCACCTGGTTAATTACACACATGCACAAGGACTTGGGTTCAAGCCCCTGGCCCACACTTGCAGGGGAGAAAGCTTCATGAGTGGTAAAGTAGTGCTGCAGGTGTGTCTCTCTGTCTCTTTCCCTCTCTATGTCCCACTCCCTTCTCAATTTCTCTCTGTCTCTATCCACTAATAAGTAAATAACGATAACTAAAAAAAACTGAGAGGTAGATTAAAAAGTGTTAGGCACTATGGTCTGGGAGATGGCGCAGTGGATAATGCACTGGACTCTCAACTATGAGGTCCCAGGTTCAATCCCCAGGAGCATGAGTAGCAGAGTGATGTCAGATTCTTTTTCTCTCCTCCTATCTTTCTCATTAATAATTTTTTTAAAGAAAAAAGGCATAAGGGGGGCCGGGTGATGGTGCACTTGGTTGAGAGCACATGTTACTGTGAACAAGGACCCAAGTTCAAGCCCCGGGTCCCCACCTACAGGGGGAAGCTCACAAGTGGTGAAGCAGGGCTGCAGGTGTCTCTCTGTCTCTCTCTCTCTCCCCCCCACCTCCCCCTTTCCACTTGATTTCTGGCTGTCTCTATCCAATAAATAAAGATTTAAAAAAATTTTAACCAAAGGTATTAGATACTGAGTTCTACCCTCACCTTCACATGTGCCAGAGTGATGTTTCTACTACTCTTTCTCCTCCTCAACCCTCTCTTTCATGTTAATAAATAAATAAAAACTTAGGAAAATACTTATTTTGGGCTCTCCCTCATGTTTATAATTAAATCTTTAAAAAGAGATACAAGTCCAGGGGCTGGGGAGATAGCATAATGGTTATGTGAAAAGACTTTCATGCCTGAAGCTCTGAGCTTCCAGGTTTAATCTCCAGCACCACCATAAGCCAGAGCTGAGCAGTGCTCTGGTGTTTCTCTCCCATCTAAGTACTAAGCAGGCCCGACCCTGCTTAGCTTCTGAGATCAGAAGAGATAGGGCGTGTTCAGAGTGGTATGGCCGTAGACGCTCTGGTGTTTCTCTCTGTATCTCTCTCTCCCCCCTCTTTGTCTCTCATATGAACAGAAAATAATAAAAAAGAAAAATTGGGGCCGGGGGGGTGATGTACCTGTTTAAGCACACATATTGCAATTGCAAGGATCCTGATTCAAGCCCCCGGTCCCCACCTGCAGGGGGGAAAGCTTTGTGAGTGGTGAAGCAGGTCTGCAGATGTCTCTGTCTCTCTCCCTATATCCCTCTTCCCTTTTGATTTCTGGCTGTCTCTATCCAGTAAATTATACATATAATTTTTTAAAAGAATTTATTTATTCATGAAAGAGATAAGAGGAGAGAAAGAACCAGACATCACTCTGGTACATGTGCTGCCAAGCATCTCACTCTGGTACATGTACTGCCAAGCATCGCACTCAGGACCTCATGGTTGAGAATCCAATGCTTTATCCTCTGTGCCACCTCCCGGACCACTATAAGTCATTTTTAAAAAGGTGAGAGAAGGGAGTCGGGTAGTAGTGCAGTGGGTTAAGTGCACGTGGTGGTGCAAAGCCCAAGGACTGGCCCCCGGTTCTCCACCTGCAGGGGAGTCACTTCACAAGCGGTGAGGCAGGTCTGCGGGTGTCTGTCTTTCTCTCCCCCTCTGTCTTCCCCTCCTCTCTCCATTTCTCTCTGTCCTATCCAACAATGATGACATCAACAACAATAGCTACTACAACAATAAAAAAACAAGGGCAACAAATGGGAAAATAAGTAAATATAAAAAATAAATAAAAGTAATAAAAGATAATTTTTTAAAAAGGTAAGTCTAATGGATGGGGAGGCACGTCAGCTAGCAGAACTAGGATATTCATCCCCGATGTTCCCCTTGGACCCTGGGCACTGCATGGCTTCTCTCTGTCTCATGAAATTCTAATGTGTAATGGAAAAAAAAAAAAAAAAAAACAAATCTTTGGGGAAAAAAAAAAAGTAAGCTGGGGTCATCTACTTACCCCTCGTAAGTCACCTAGTTGTGCCCAAGAGTCACTTACTAGGGCTTCCAGACTCTCCAGCACCAAAAGCCTCCTAGGGAAAGAAATACAGGCCTTTGATGTGCAGGTGTTCAGACTGCTCAGAGACTCTCCTGCAGGCACTGGCTCCTCCCTTCTCTGTAACCACAGGGCGGGAGACCCTTTCCCAGCCCGCTTCAGCAAGCACCACCCTGTTACCCCAGGGTGTTACTGCAGGAGCTTTCAGTCCCAGATTCTACTCTGTAAGAAGGACCTGCGTGCTCTCCTATTTAGGAAGCGAAGAAGTTGAGTTTGTAAATCAAGCGGCAGAAGCCAGGATTCCAAAGCAAGCTGCTTCCAAAACCCAGGATCTTCTTCACAGCTGTTGAGCAAAATCCCTCATCTGAAAACCTGCAACCCGGGCCAGAGAGAAGGCTCGCCAGGCGGGAAATTTGTCCTGCCCTGTGTGTGGCCCAGGTGCAGACCCCAGCACGGGAGGAGGGGGTGATAACAAGGAAAGCTCTGGTGCTGCCCCCCTCTCTCTAGGTGGGGGGGAGCATGTGCATAGCCCTTGTTCCAAAAGATAAAAATAAATAAATAAATGAATGAATAAAAGAAGGAAAAAGCGAAACCAAATTCATTCTCGAATTTAGAAAACAAAACAGGATTTTTTCCCATTATCTCCCTGGCCAGAGATTCCTAGTTTTCTCCCTAACACCACAAGCACCAGAGTGATCTGACCATCCCCGCTCCTCCCTGCTCCTCCCCACACTGGCTCCTTACCTTCTACATCTTTGAAAGAAAGTGGGGGAGGGGTAGATAGCATAATGGTTATGCAAAAAAGGCATTCTTGCCTGAGGCTCCAAAGTTCGAGGTTCAGTCGCCCACACCACAAGCCAGAGCTGAGCCTCTGTGTTCTGATATCTCACTAACATAATACATATTCAATGTTTTATTTATCTGATTCATGGAGACAGAAATTGAAAAGGAAGGGGGAGATAGGGGCACACTTGCAGTATTGTTTCGCTGCTTGAGAAACTTCTCTCCTGCAGTGGGGACTAGGGGCTTGAACCTGGCTCCTTGCACATTGGAACCTGAGTGCTCAACCAGTCTCAATGCCACCAGGCGCCAAATAAAATATATTTAGGGGGTCGTGCGATGGTGCACCTGCTTGTGTGTACATGTTGTAATGCACAAGAACTTGGGTTCGAGCCCCTAGCCCCCACCTGCGGGGAAAGCTTTGCAAGTGGCGAAGCGGCACTGCAGGCATCTCTCTTTCTTTTTCCCTATTTCCTCCTACCCTTTTGCTTTCTGGTTGTCTCTATCCAATAAATAAAGATAATAAAATAAATATATTTTAAAAAAGAAGGAAGGAAAAGGGCTTTGTGCAACTGGCCCAGCAGGGGCATGAGGAGAGGGTAGGGTCAGTGCGTGTCACAGCCCAGAGGCACCTGGGAACAGTGCTGAGTGACCAGGGGCGGAGAAGAAAGCAGGCTGTGCTGGGGAAAGAGATTCTCTTTCCTGCCTGCTTCTCCCCACCACCTCCACCCAGATCTTGAAACTCCAGCCCTTCTCTCCTCCTCAGGGGAGCCCGACACTGGGAGGAAGGCCACGAGCCTGAGCGTGACTTAATGAGAGGCATGTCTTCCTCAGAGCTGAAAGCTCCACCTTTGTCCTGCTTTGCCTGGCGGGTGGGGTGGGGTGGGGTGCTAAGGCTCAGATGCAAAGGGAAGTCCCTGCTGAGTGCAGGACACTCACTGCTGTCTGCAGAACCTCCTCGAGGAGTGAGAATCTAAGGTAGTCTCTCAGGGTCCAGGCAGTGGTGCACTGGGTTACGTGCACAATGCTAGGACCTGGGTTCAAGCCCCTGCTCCCCACCTGCAGGGGGGATCCTCTGTGAGTGGTGAAGCAGATCTATAAGCAGATCTCTCTTTCTCGCTCCCTCTCTATCTCTACCTCTCCTCTCAGTTTCTCTCTGCCCAGTCAAATAAAAATAGAAAGAAAGAAAGAAAGAAAGAAAGAAAGAAAGAAAGAAAGAAAGAAAGAAAGAAAAACAGAAAGAGTGGCTTCAGGGTGGATTTTTAGTGTGGCACCAAGCCCCAGCCATAACCCTGGTGGCAATGAAAACAAGAGAGGGAGTTTCTCTATGCTTTCCATGTGTCTGTATTTTTAAAATCTTTTTGTTTATTTATTTAATAGGACAGAGATAAATTGAGAGGGGAGAGGCAGATAGAGAGGGAGAGATGGGCGCCCCTGGTTAAGCACACACATTACACAGGTTCAAGCCCCCGGTCCCCACCTGCAGGGGGAGCGTCATGAGCGGTGAAGCAGGCTTACAGGTGTCTCTCGGTCTATCTCTTTATCTCCCTTCCCCCTCTCAATTTCTCTCTGTCTCTATCCAATAATAAATAAATACAAATGTAAGTTTTTTGAATATTTATTTATTCCCTTTTGTTGCCCTTGTTTTATTGTTGTAGTTATTATTGTTGTTGTTATTGATGTCGTCGTTGGGTAGGACAGAGAGAAATGGAGAGAGGAGGGGAAGACAGAGAGGGGGAGAGAAAGACAGACACCTGCAGACCTGCTTCATTGCTTGTGAAGCCTCCTCCCTGTAGGTGGGGGCTAGGGGCTTGAACCCAAGTCCTTGCGCTTGGCAACATATGCACTCTGCTGGGTGTGCCACTGCCTAGCCCCTGCACCTGTATTTTAGGCCTCACCAGTTACTTTAGGCTTTGCCTGTTGGAATCAGCAGGAGAGTTATTTCCTTGGGACAGAAAAGCACTTGCCACCCCCAAAATATGTCTCTTTGGGAAAGGATTATTTCAAGTTGGTTATTTTTAAGCAGCAGCTCTGAGAAACTTGGTGGCACATTTCTGTAAGGGGCCTTCATGGGCACAGACAGAGAAAGAAGGTCTCCCTCCCTGAGAGCCTCCCCTTCCTGCAGCAGCCTCTGTCTCTGTCCTGAGTCACCAGGCTTGCGGGAAGGAAACATCCTAGTCAGTGTCTGCTTGTTTTGCTCCTGGATATCTGCCTTTTATGACCCTTCCAAGAACACAGGAGGGCAGAGGGGAATTCTTTTTCTTCCCACAGCCCTGGCCAGTCACCTGTCTGGTGAGGTCGAGGACAGCTGTTAGGCTTAGTTAAGATGAGAGGCTTAGTTAAGATGAGAGAATGAAGGTGATCATGCCAATTGCTGGATGGAGGGTTGCTCTCCCTGCACTGTGACTCAGAGGTCTGACTTTGGGAGGGGCAAGTGCTGGGTGGGGCAGGGAGACAGCTCAGTACATCAGAGAACAGGACTTGCTGCCTCAATCGCTATGGAACCGGCCATGGCCGGTGCGCCGCTATGTTCCATCGCTGGGGAGCCAGAGACGACCCGAACTGCCCCTGCGGCTCCAGACAGACTATGACCCACATAGTCAACGACTGCCACCTCTCCAGATTCAAAGGAGGTCTCGAAACTTTACATCAGGCTCAACCTGACGCTGTTGACTGGCTACGGAAGAAGGGCAAACGCTAGAAGAAGAAGCTGCCTGAGGGCTCGGGTTGGAGCCCTATCCCCAGGGGGCAGGAAGGATGCCTCATGCTGGGCAGCCACTGGCCCACAGATGGGGCAGAAAGAACGTGCAGGCTCTCCCTCCCTGCAGCCCATGGCTTAGGAGGAAGAAGCTAAATGAATCTGTGATGGGGGAGGAGCTGGAGCCTTCACGTGAGAGACCTACCTCTGCACTTGAAGAGTGAAGGGACTTGCACCAGACCCCAGCCAGGTCTGGGAAGACCACAGCAGAGGGGAGAGCTCAGAGAGTCTGCTTAGGCTTTGGGGAGTCCTTCCTTTTCTTTTTTTTCCCCTCTTCCTTTTCCCTCCCTCTCTCTCCCCTTTTTTTTTTTTTTTCTGCCGCTCAGGTTATCACTAGGGCTCTGTGCCTTCATGATTTTTAAAAAATATTTATTTATTATTTATTCCCGTTTGTTGCCCTTTTTTATTGTTGTAGTTATGATTAATGTCGTTGTTGTTGGATCGGACAGAGAGAAATGGAGAGAGGAGGGGAAGACAGAGAGGGGGAGAGAAAGACAGACACCTGCAGACCTGCTTCACCACCTGTGAAGTGACTCCCCTGCAGGTGGGGACCCAGGGCTGCCTGTTGCCACCTGCACTAAACCCGCTAAGCTACAGCCCGGCTCCCTCCTTCATGATTCTTCGCTCCCAACTTTCTCTTTCTTCTTTTCCCTTTATTCCCACCCCCCTCCCCATAGAGGGTGATAGAGACACAGAGAGCAGAGACCCCACCTCACTGCTCTACTTGCCTCAGCTTCCTAGTGCCGCTGTTCCCAAGTGGTGGCTTCTGGCTGGAACCCAGGTTCTTGCACAGGGCAAAGTGTGGGTTCTACCGAGTAAGCTATCTTCCAGCCCCCTCCTTTCCTTTTTAAAAAGTATTTATTAGACTGAGGAGACAGTGTAGTTTCAATACAAGCGATGTTCATTGCCCGAGGCTCCCAGGTCCCAGCAATGCTCTGGTAAAACAGATAAATACTGGGGGCCCGGCGGTAGCACAGCAGGTTAAGCGCACATGGCACAAAGCACTAAGACTGGTGTGAAAATCCCGGTTCGAGACCCCAGCTCCCCCACCTGCAGGGGTGTCGCTTCCTAAGCGGTGAAGCAGGTCTGCAAGTATCTGTCTTTCTCTCCTCCTATCTTCCCCTCCTCTCTTGATTTCTCTTTGTCCTATCCAACAACAACAGCTATAACAACAATAACAAATACAACAAGGGCAACAAAGTGGGAAAAATGTCCTCCAGGAGCAGTGGATTCGTAGGTTCAGGCACCAAGCCCCAGCAATAACCCTGGGGGCAAAATAAATAAATAAATAAATAATAAAAATAAATAAATAAAAACAAAAAAACCCAAATAAATATAAATCTAATATCATCAGTCCTCTACCCTCTCTTCTCTCTCTCCCCATACATATGGAGGTCAGAATGTAGTTAGAGCTTTGTGCTTAAAAGCATGACTTTCTCAGTTCAATCCCCAGCATTGCCTGTACCACAGTGATGCTCTGGTTCTCTCTCTCCTTCCTCCAACCTCTTCCTCCTTCTCTCTCTCTTTCGTGTCAATAAATAAAAGTTTGAGGGCCCAGTAAGGTGGCTCATTTGGACAGCATGTCTGCTTTATCATGCACATGACCCAGGCTGGAGCTGACTGACCCTCACTGCACTGGAGGAAGCTTTGGCAATGTGGTATCTTTGCCCCTCTCTCTCCGTCTCTCTCTAATGGAAAAAAGTTGGCTCCCGGCAGCGAAGCCCTGGCAACAATAAAAAGAGATCACCTGTCTGAGAGACCAGAGCACACTCTGCTCTGGCGTATGTGGTACAGGGGATCAGACCAGCACCCCCAGGACACAAGTCCTGCACTCCACCCTCTGAGCTACCTCCAGGGCTGCCTCCCTCCCCCCTTTTATTTTTGTGGAAAGTGGCAGTGGTTCTAATCCCTCCCAGTGAGAAATCTGCCACTTACTGATTTTCACATTTTATCTTTTTTTTTTTTTTTTTTTGCCTCCACGGTTATTGCTGGGGCTCTGTGCCTGCACTATGAATCCACTGCTTCTGGAGGCTATTTTTCCCAGTTTGTTGCCCTTGTTGTTGTGCTTGTTGTAGTTGTTATTGTTGTCATAGCTGTTGTTGTTGTTGGATAGGACAGAGAGAAATGGAGAGAGGAGGGGAAGACAGGGGGAGAGAAAGATAGACACCTGCAGACCTGCTTTACCACCTGTGAAGTGACTCCCTTGCAGGTGGGGAGCTGGGAGCTCGAACTGGGATCCTTATACTGGCCCTTGCACTTTGCACCATGTGCATGCACTTAACCCACTGCGCTACCACCCGGTTCCCATCTTTTTTTTTTTTTAATATATTTTTAAAATTTATTATTAGGTGGAGACAGAGAGAAACTGAGAGAGACATGGAGAGGTAGAGAGGGACAGAGTCAGAGAGACACCTGCAGCCCTGCTTCCCCACTCATGAAGCTTTCCCCCTGTGGGTGAGGGGCAGGGGATTGAGCCTGGGTCCTTGTGCATTGTAATGTGTGCACTTAACTAAGTGCACCATCAGTTGGTCCCTAACATTTCCTTATCTTTCAACTAACTCTCTTCCCTGTAATGTTAGTTCAAGTACAAACCTAGGTTTAACATGCCCCCCCCCCAGTGATGTCACAAAGCCGTGTAAAATTAATGATCCCAAAAGGTCACTGGGGAACAGTGTGCCAAGTCATTAATCACAGTGTGTTCTGGAGCGGGCTCTGTCTGCAGTCACTCAAAAGCTCTCTAACTACTGCAGTCAATGTTTTAAGCTTCTAGTGGAAGCCTCACTGGCTTCATTGTGCGTTGAGTATTTTTAATGGTTCTCCATCATCATGTTGTCTTAGTGTGTACCTGGAAATAGTCACTGTGAACTGTGCTTTTCCATAACTTAAATATACACATCCCTCTCTTAAAGTGAATGCAATGTCTGTAAATATTTTTAAATGCAACAGTGAACCCTGTGTGTCTTTGCTGATGCTTCTTTGTACTTGCTTTGAAATAACAGGTCTGTGAAAAATGCAATGGAAAGAAGAGAGAGAGAGGAAAAAAGAATGAACCAGTGGACCTCTGGGTGCTGTGCAAAGTGTGTAAACACTGTCTTGCAGTGCTCTTAGGTAGAATGTCAATTCATGTGAGGTCACAAAATAACTGTAATTTAAACAGATTCTTAACAAGAGCAAGGCCCAGCAAGCTGGGGGGAGGGGGGTGGGGTTCCTGCCTGCTTTCTGTCAACATTCCCACCCCCAGTGTTGATGTTATTTTGGAGAGATGGAGAAGTGGAGGCCTGTTGACAGCCGAGATCCGGTTTTGAAACTAAGAGGAACACCCCACTCAACGTTGCACAATCTAGCCCTGTCCCCTGACTGGCTGCTCCGGTCTCATGCCCAGGTCTGGGGTGCTGTCAGGGGTGGCAGGGGAGGAGGCCTCCTTTCCCATCTCCCATATGAAGAAAGAAGGTCCAGAGAGGCCAGCAACCAGGACAAACATCACACACTCACAGTCACAAAGTCAGGGTGAGGCTCCAATGCTCAGTGCTTTCAATACTCTGCAATTTGCAGTCATTTCTTTCTTTTGTGAAAAAGTATTTCATTTAACTTTACGTTAATGAGTGAGAAAGAAAGATACACAGATAAAGACCAAAGCACTGCTCAGCTCTGGCTTATGGTGGTGCTGGGGATTGAACCTGGGACTGCAGAGCCCCAGGCATGAAAGTCTTTAACATAATTACTATGCTGTCTCCCAGCCCATTTTACTTTTCATATGTGAGCTCCTCTCATGCACTCACCAACCCTGGGTCATAGGTAAGGAGTGAGAGCTGTTGTTTCCATAAAGCTATCTGCCTAAGGCCCCAGAGCTAGAAGGTGGATGGTTCCCTGTGGTTATGAAGCACGGAGAGTCTGGGGTTGCTGGCTCCCACCTGAGAATGGCTTGGAGGTAGATGAAATGACCACAGAGGACAGCTTGTGAGGCAGATTAACTACCTCGGGGTGTCCTTGCCAGTTCCCCAGCATGCAAGACACAAATCACAGCCAGAGAGTAGTTGCCTAGCTGCTAACCCTCCCTGCAAATTTCTGTTTGCAACCCAATCTTGTGGTGGGAAAGGCAGAGCCTGTCTCCAGCAGGGCTCTGACACTTGCTCTTGCAGAGAAACTTCTCACATAGCATGTGTGGAGAAATCTTAATCCACTGGTCCGCTGCCCCCTTTCTTCCTTGGGTTTGGACGACAGCCATGGTCCCCTTGGGGTTTGAATTGGGCTAGAGATGTCGCAGCTGCGTTTGTGCTCTCCTGGACCATCACACTGACCTGCTGGGTGAAACATCATCTCACCTGGGGAGAAGGGTGGAAGGACATGGGCGTGGGGACTGGGCCAGGATCCCAGAAGGTTGAGCATGGACTAGGCTGGGAGGGGTCAGAATGCTGGGGAGATGGCATAATGGCTGTGCTGCTGTGGTGCCTGAGACTCCTAGGCCCCAGGTTCAATCCCCAGCACCCACCATAAATCACAGCTGAATGGTGTTCTTTCTCTTCCTCTGCACCTCTTTCCTATGTAAATACGTACATTTGAAGAAGTGCTGGCTGAGTGAAGTGCAGGAGGCAGGCCCTCTTGGCCAGGTGGTGGTGCTGGGCGCAGGACGGCCCCCACTCTGTAACTAGAGCAACAGAGTCACTCTGTACCCTGGCTTGCTAGTGGACGAGCATCCCCGGGGAGCTGAGCTGAGGACCCCCCTCTTCCTCTAAAGCTAAAAGGGCCTGTCTGTAGCTGTGCGAGTAGTGTCTGGGATGATCAGAAGGCAGCGTCGGAGTCCAGAGCACACTGCACACGCTGGGGAACGACGCAGCCAAGGTGGCCAGCTCTGCGCTGCTCCCATAAATCTGCAAAGCCATGTTTGCCCTGGGTATGCCTCAACACCAGGCATCTTTAGCTCCTTGTGGTTCAAAGGAAGCCTGGGTGGTCGAGTCGAGCTCACGGTGAAATGGCCTCCCCTGAGTGCCTGTCCCTTCTCCTCCCCAGGGGCCAGCTAGTGTGTGGGTGCAGTGCCGGCTGCTGGCTGAAGGGCCTGGGAAGTCTGCCCATTTTGCAGGCATGGCGGGGCCACCTCGGAGGGGCCCCCCAGGAAGCCATGATGCAGCGCTGCAGGTGGGGGCCCCAGTGGAGCTCCTGGGCAGGCTGAGAGCTTGCGGGGCCCGTGTGTGCGTGTGTGTGTGTGTGTGTGTGTGTGTGTGTGGTGTGTGCTTTTGTGTGTGTGTGTGTGTGTGGTTTTCTGGGATCCATCCATGTTGGTGCCTGGAGTCGCTCAAAGTCCCGGTGGGGAAAGAAGCCTGCAAGCCCGCGGGGGCTGAGGGTGACGGGGGGGGGGGGGGGCGCACGCGGTGGGGAAGGGAACCTGCAAGCCCGTGGGGACCCGGGGGGGGGGGGGTCGTGGAGGCGACCGGCAAGCGGTTGAGAAGGAGTCTGCAACCCGCGGCGACCCGGACGCTACCCCGCAGCGGGGCGCAGGCAGAGGGGCGCGGGCCCGCGGGCAGGCGGGGGCGCAGGCGGCCCGGCGCGGCTGCCTTGACTTCCCCGCGGGGGCGGCGGGGGCGGAGCCGGGCGGCAGCCGCACACGTGACGGCGGCGGGCACGGCGGGCGGCCCGAGCGGCCTGGAGCCCTGGGAGCTGCGCGCGCCCCGGCCCCGTCGCTCCGCCGGCCTCGCGCTGCGCATTCTCTCCTGGCGGCGGCGCCACCTGCAGCCGCGCTCCGCGAACATGGCGACACGGAGCAGCAGGAGGGAGCCGCGACTCCCCTTCCTCCTCGCCCTGGTCGCGCTGCTGCCGCCCGCGGCTGTCGGCGAGTCCGGGGCGCTGAGCCTGCGGGGCGGCCGCGCGCAGCTGCCCCAGGACCGGGGCTTCCTCGTGGTGCAGGGCGGCCCGCGAGAGCTGCTGCGGCGGCGGGAGGCGGCCGACAAGCCCGCTCGGAGGAGACGGAGCGCTGCCCCGCAGCCCGAGCCCATCAAGGTGTACGGACAGGTGAGCGCCGCCCCGCACCCCTGCACCCCCGCCCCCCCCCCGCACCCCTGCGCCCGTGCACCCCTGCGCCTCGGCGGGCTCGCCGGCCCCCGGTTGTTTTGCGCTCCCACTTGAGCACTGCGGGTGGCCCTCGAATCCCACGGGTCCCCTGCTTCCTGTCGGGCTCTGCGACCGTATTCCAGGTGACTCTCGGGGTGCAGCCCCCCTCCCAGACCCCCCCAGACCCCCGCGGCGCGCGTGCACCCCGCGTACTTGGCGGCGCCGAGTTACCTGTGGACCATCTTCCCTGCTGGCCGAGGGGACGCTCCCAGGCTGCAGTCCCTCGCTCCCAGAGAGGAGGATGTTCTCCCCCCAACCCCCGTGCATCTCAGTCCCAGAGAAGACGGGAGACCCGGCGCAGGGTCCTCGCTGCAGGAGCGCTGTGTGTACCGTGAGTTCCTGCCACCCCACTGCCCCCATCTCAAGCCCTCGGCTTGCTTTCTGTAGGAAAACACCCCCCCACCACACACACACACACACACACACACATCCTTGGGCGCCTGGGCTCCAGTCAGCCTGCAGGGATCCGGCAGGCAGCAGTACTGTAGCAGCGAGGCGATTTTCTTCCACCCGGGCAATGGGTTTATGGGATCATAACTAAAGTGGATTTCACTTTTATGGCCAGACTCGCAGCTC
The DNA here is from genome assembly GCF_950295315.1 of Erinaceus europaeus. NCBI lineage: Eukaryota > Metazoa > Chordata > Mammalia > Eulipotyphla > Erinaceidae > Erinaceus > Erinaceus europaeus. The sequence continues at coordinate 12,455,648 of NC_080181.1, read as the reverse complement.
GGAATTGCAAACCGAGTTCCTGACTGTGCACTGGCAAAATGGATTTGATGTTTGATGATGCTCCGGCCTCTGGGGGGGGGGGGTGGCCTCCTCCCCCTCCGCAGCCCTGCAGTGGAGATTGACAACAACTTCCCCCTCACCACCGCATACACACTCCTGGGAGTGGGCCCCCCGAAGGCAGAGTAAACATGGAAATACTGGTCTCTCCCACCCATTCCCCCACAGGCAGGAAATAAGTCAGGGTGCAGTGCTGAGTCCCCCAGCCTGGCGGTCCCCCAGACCCTCTCAGCCTGCTGTGTCGTGTGTTGATGGAAACTAGGGCTCAGCGGCCGGCCAGGCCCCTCTGCAGTGTCTCAGTGACCTTTGGGTGGTCATCTAGTCCCTGGTCTTCACCCAGTGCCTCGTGAGTCGCTGTCTTCTAGAACAGCAGTTGGTTCTGGGGGGTGGGGGAGATTGGCCTCCAGTGGGTGGGAGCTTGTTGCTTCCTCCACCTTCATTCAGCCTCAGGGCTGGGGACTGCTGGGGGCCTGCCTAGTGGGGTGCTGCTGGGCTCTCTCCACCCCCATCGGAAACTTCTTTTCTGTACCGTTGAGTAAAGGTTCCACCTCAGGTGGGGGGAGGGTGGGAGGAAGACTCTGCTGGGGACACCTGTCTCTTCTGGAGCATGGGTGAAGCTGACCTTTCTGGCTGAAGAAAAGTATCCTGGGTGGTCTGGGAGGTGGTGCAGTGATAAAGCATTGGACTCTCAAGCATGAGGTCCTGAGTCCTGAGTTCGATCCCCGGCAGCACATGTGTCAGAGTGATGTCTGGTTCTTTCTCTCTCCTCCTATCTTTCTCATTAATAAATAAATAAATAAAATCTTTAAAAAAAAAAAGCACCCTGGCCTGGCCTTTCTCCCTTCCTTCCTCCCTCGGGTTTGACTGGTTTCTGATAGCTCCTGGGGGGTGTGGGGGGGAGCTGGCCTTCTTGTGCTGGTGCCTCCAGAGCCTGGATTTGGGCTTGCAGGTCGCAGAGCCAGCCCGCTCTGTTGTTGGCTTGAGGCTGGAGGGCACAACCTGCCTCTGAGGCTGCCCCCTCCTCTGCCTGTGAGCTCGGGGTGGCCCTGGGGCTGGTGACTGAGTGGTGTTCAGGACTGCAGCCAGACGGGAGCAGGACCACCTGGCACTGGGCTTTTCACCTCCAGCTGTGTCTGCATGGCCCAGGGAGCCCACCAGCAAGGCCCTGCCGTCCCACTGACCTTGCTAGCTGGGTGCCTCATTCACACCGCGTCCTGGGGCTATACCTGGCTTCTGCTAACCTGGAGCCTAGCTTCTCCTTTACATTTGGCTTTGTCGACTTTTTATTTATTATGAGAGGGAAAGAGAGAGACAGCATCAGAGAGAGTGCTGCTGAAGTCTGACAACAGAAAGGTGGGATGTGTGGGGTCTCAGACATGCACATTAGAGCTCTGGGAGGCTGAGCTACCCTAGAGTTATTGCTGGGTTCCCTGCCTGCACAACACACAGACTTTCTTTTTAGAAAGAAACATTTAAAAATAATTATCTTGTTTATTAGTTAGAAACAGGCAGAAATGGAGAGGGAAGGGGGTAATAGAGAGTTAGAGAGACACATCTGCAGCCCTGCTTCACCACTCTTTCCCCCTGCAGGTGGGGGCTGGGGACTTGAACCCGAGTTCTTGTGCATTGTGACGTGCGCTCAACCCGGTGGGCCACCGCTTGGCCCCCAGGTTTTTGCTTTCTTCAGGGTTATATCACTAGGGCTCCATGCCTGCACTACGAATCCAACTGTTCCTGTGGTCATTTTTTATTTTTATTTTTCATATAGGACAGAGAGAAATTGAGAGGAGAGGGGAAGATAGGGAGAGAGAAAGATAGATACCTGCAGACCTGCCTCACCGCTTGTGAAGCGACTCCCCCTCCCCGCCACAGGTGAGGAGCCAGGGACTCGAACAGGGATCCTTGTGTTTTGTATTATGTGCACTTAACCTGGTGCGCCACCTCCCGGCCCCCACCTGACTTTTTTAAAAATAGAGCGAGAGCAACAGAGAGAGGAGAGACACCACAGTATTTCTTCACTGCTCATAATGCCCACCCCTCCATGCAGGTGTTCCTGCATAGTGGCTGGGGTCTTGAACCCAGATCCTCATGCAGGGAAAACATGTGGGTGAGCTGTCTCCCGGTCTCTCCCCTTCAAAATGTATTTTTAGAAAATGTTTATCTTATCATATATGCATTTCTTCCTTTCTTCCTTTCTTTCTCTCTTTTGCCTCCAGGGTTATCACTGGGGCTTGGTGCCTGTATTACAAATCCACTTCTCCTGGAGGCTTCCCCCCTTTTGTTGCCCTTATTGTTTATTGTTGTTATTGCTGTTGTTGTTGGATAGGACAGAGAGAAATAGAGAGAGGAGGGGAAGACAGAGAGGAGGAGAGAAAGACAGACACCTGCAGACCTGCTTCACCGCCTGTGAAGCGACTCCCCTGCAGGTGGGGAGCCGGGGGCTTGAACTGGGATCCTCATTCCTGTCCTTGCACTTTGCGCCACGTGTGCTTAACCCGTTGTGCTACCACCCAACCCCCCATATATGCATTTCTATATGGGGGTTCACCTGAGACAGAGAGCCAGATCCTCACTGGCAAGTACAGTGCAGGGGCGTGGCTGGAAGCAGCAGCCCAGCTTTGCTAATCTGAGGCCATTTCCCCAGTTGCCTGCCCCTCAAAGTTTAAACCTTCTGGTCTGGGAGGTGGCGCAATGGATAAAGCACTGGATTCTCAAGCATGAGGTCCCAACTTCAGTCCCCGGCAGCACATGTACCAGAGTGATGTCTAGCTTTCTTCCTATCTTTCACATGAATAAAGAAATAAAATCTTAAAAAAAAAAAAAGAAGTGTAAAATCTCAGGCGTTGTCATGCTTTTCTGTGGTGTTGCATGAGTTGAGCTCGAGCGTGGTGGTCCAGAGAGAGTGGGGACAGATAGGGGTGACCAGTATTTCACCCCTGCTCCCTGAATACAGTGGAAGAGGGCAGGAAGCAGACGCTAGTGCAGGCCTTGCCCAGGAGGGGCAGGGAGGCAGCTCCCTCTGCAGTCGGCCTCGGTGGGGCACGTGCGGTGTGGGCCTGGGTGGAGGCAAAGACCTCAGATCCTGGGCAGCTCCTGCTCTCTTGATTTTTGCGGTGAGGTTAAGAAGTCTCCTGGGGGTGGGGGTATAGCATAATGGTTATGTAAACAGACTCTCATGCCTGAGGCTCTCAAGTCCCAGGTTCAGTCCTCCACACCGCCATAAGCCAGAGCTCAGCAGTGCTCTGGTAAAAAAAAAAAAAAAAAAAGTCTCCTGATGGGCAAATGGGGGTTGGAGGCTCAAGCTACTGACCCAGGAAGCTTTTTCTTATTTATTTATTTTAATTTAATTTATATTAATTTATTGGGGAATTAATGTTTTACAGTTGACAGTAAATACAATAGTATGTACATGCATAGCATTTTCCAGTTTTCCATATAACAATACAACCCCCACTAGGTCCTCTGTCATCCTGTTCCAGGACCTGACCTCTCCTCCCACCCACCCCAGAATCTTTTACTTTGGTGCAATGCACCAACTCCAGTCCAAGTTCTGCTTAGTGTTTTCCCTTCTGATCTTGTCTTTCAACTTCTGCCTGTGAGCGAGATCATCCCACATTCATCCTTCTGTTTCTGACTTATTTCACTTAAGATGATTTCTTCAAGCTCCATCCAAGATGGGCTGAAAATGGTGAAATCACCATTTTTAACACCTGAGTAATATTCCATTGTGTATATAGACCATAGCTTGCTCAGCCACTCATCTGTTGTTGGGCACCTGCGTCCCAGGAGGCTTTTCTTTTTTTTTTTTTTCTTTCTTCACTTTTGTTGCTCTTGCTTTATCGTTGCTGTGGTTATTATTATCATTGTTATTGATGTTGTTGTTGGATAGGGCAGAGAGAAATAGAGAGAGGAAGGGAAGACAGAGAAGGGGAGACCAGGAGTCAGGTGGTGGTGCAGCTGGTTAAGCGCAGGTGGCGCAAAGCACAAGGACCGGCGTAAGAATCCCGGTTCGAGCCCCCGGGTCCCCACCTGCAGGGGAGTCGCTTCACAAGTGGTGAAGCAGGTCTGCAGGTGTCTATCTTTCCCTGTCTTCCCCCTTCTCTCCATTTCTCTCTGTCCTATCCAACAACAACGACATCAATAATAACTACAACAATAAAACAACAAGGGCAACCAAAGGGAATAAATAAATCTTTAAAAAAAATCTTAAAAAAAAATATAGACACCTGCAGACCTGCTTCACTGTCTGTGAAGCAACCTCCCCGCAGGTGGGGAGCCGGCGGGCTCACTGGGATCCTTGAGCCGGGCTCACTGGGATCCTTGAGCCGGTCCTTGTGCTTTGCGCCGATGTGCACTTGACCCACTGTGCTAGTGCCTGACTCCCCACCCCCACCCCTGGAAGCTTTTCTTTGGGGGCTTGGTAAGAAGCCAGCTCTGAAGAGAGGAGGGGGGGTGCATTGCTTACTAACAGGGAAAGGGGAGGGAGAACCAGAGCTTCACTCTGGCCATCCATGCTGGGGGGAGTGAGCACTGGAGCTGTGCCTGAAAGCCCTGTGCCTCAGTCCTGCACACCTGCCCGGCCTTTTGCTCTGGCTTCACCCACCTGTAGAGAGTGGCACAGCCAGTCTGACCAGATTCACGGTCACGGTCTCTGACATGCGAGACTGATTGGACTTTTTTTTTCTTTCTCTTTTTTTTTTCATATTTTTTTTTGATATTTATTTATCTCCTTTTTGTTGCTCTTGTTTTTTTTTTTTATTTTTGTAGTTACTATTGTTATTACTGATGTCGTCGTTGAATAGGACAGAGAGAAATGGAGAGAGGAGGGAAAGACAGAGAGGAGGAGAGAAAGACAGACACCTGCAGACCTGCTTCACCGCTTGTGAAGCGACTCCCCTGCAGGTGGGGAGCCGGGGGCTCGAACCGGGATCCCTACGCCTGTCCTTGCTCTTAGCCCGCTGCACCACTGCCCGATCCCCGATTTATTTATTTTTGTAGTGCTGATGTATTTGTGATGTCACTGCTCCCAGGCTACTTTTCCACTCTGACCAGAGAGAGATAAAGACAGAGAGAGAAGGGCAGAGACACTGTAACACGTCCTCTGTGGTGTCACAGTTTGAACCTGGGCTGCTCACGGCAAGGCATATACTCTCCCCAGGAGTTCAAGATATTTATAAACATGGGAGAGAGAGAGGGAGGGAACACCAGAGCAGTGGGTTAGTCAGTGCTACTACACAGGTTGCCATAAGCAAGGGCCTGGCTTCAAGCTCTGGTCCTTACCTGTAGGGGGGGAAGAAGCTTCAGAAGAGGTGAGACAGGGCTGCAGGTGTCTGTCTTTCTCTCCTCCTCTCTGTCTTCCTCTCCTCTCTCCATTTCTCTCTGTCCTATCCAACAACAGCAACAACAACAACAGAGGCCCAGGAGATAGTTCACCGGTGGAGTGCACACTTTACTGTGTACAAGGACCTGGGTTTTGAGTCACCAGCTGCCCAGTGGGTACACCACAGGGGTAAGCTTCACAAGTCACAGGGCAGTGCTGTCACTTCTCCTCTGTCTTTTCCTCCCTTTCTTTTTTTTTTTTTTAATATTTATTTATTCCCTTTTGTTGCCCTTGTTGTTTTATTGTTGTAGTTATTATTGTTGTTGTCGTTGTTGGAGAGGACAGAGAGAAATGGAGAGAGGAGGGGAAGACAGAGAGGAGGAGAGCAAGACAGACACCTGCAGACCTGCTTCACCGCCTGTGAAGCGACTCCCCTGCAGGTGGGGAGCCGGGGTTCGAACCGGGATCCTTATGCCAGTCCTTGGGCTTTGCGCCACGTGCGCTTAACCCGCTGCGCTACAGCCCGACTCCTCTTCCTCCCTTTCTGTCTCTCACCCACTATTTGGAAAAGCCCTGGGAGCCCACCTGGACAGCATGCTGGCTTTGTTCTGCACGTAACCCAGGTTCGAGCCTGACCCCCAACACACCGTGCTTTGAAACTTTTTTCTTTTTGTCTCCAGGATTATCACTGAGACTTGGTACCTGTGTGACTCGACCACACTGGAGAGTTTCTTTTTCTTTTAGGGAGAGAGTGAGAGACAGAAAGAGAGGAGGAGAAACAGCACAGTACTGCCTTAGCTCCCATGTGATAGCCGAGGCTCAAACCCGGGTCCTCAGGCATGGGAACCCGTGTACTCTGCTGGGGGAGCTGTCTCTTGGCCTCTGAGCTGGGCCTGTGAGCTCGCTCTCTCTTTCTCTTGCCTCCTGGGCTGTTGCTGGGGCTCAGTGCCTGCAAGCCCCATTTTTCCTTTTTCTTTTTTCCCCTCCATTTTATTGGATAGGGCAGAGAGAAATTCGGAGTGGAGGGCGAGGGAGGGAGGGAGGGAGAGAGAGAGAGAGAAAGAGGGGGAGAGAGAGAGAAATAAGACATCTGCAGAGCTGCTGTTTCACCGTTTGTGAGGCATCCCCCCCTTCAGGTTGGGATATAGGGGCTGGAACCTGGATCCTTTTGTGGGTTCTTGCGCTTTATAGCTTCATACTTCATACACTTTATCGGGTGTGCCTCTGCCCTGTGCCCCACCTGCCCTCCAAAAGAAAAAAGTCTGCCCAGAGTTACAAAGCCCTAGTGATAACAGCAAAAAGAGGTCAAGTCCAAGAAGAGGGAGATTGTGTGATTTTTTTTTTTTTTCTGCTCTGAATCTTCCTCCTGATGTCCTCTCAGCCTCCTGCTCACTGCTCTGCCAGTCCACCTGCCTTTGCCTGCAAGCCCTTACTGCGCTCTTTTTCTTTTTAATCTACATCTTTATTTAAAAAATATTTTATTTACTTTAATGAGAGGGGGGAAAGAGAGGTACAGAGAGAAAGATGGGGGGGGGCTGGGTGGTGGCACACCTGGTTGAGTGCCCATGTTACAATGTGCCAGGACCCAGGTTCGAGCTCCTGGTCCCCACCTGCAGGGGGAAAGCTTTGTGAGTGATGAAGCAGGGCTGCAGGTGTCTATCTTTCTCTCCCTCTCTGTCTTCCCCTCTTCTCTCAATTTCTACTTTATCCAACAGCAACAGCAGTGCTGCAGGCAAAATAGTGCTGCAAGTGTCTCTCTGTCTCCATCCGTATCACCCTCCATCCCTCTCGACTTCTGGCTGTCTCTAGCTAATAAATAAAGATAAAAAAATATTTTAAAAAAATCTATAAGCTCTGGTTTATGGTGGTGCTGGGGATTGAACCTGGGACTCAATACCTCAGATGTGAAAGGCATTTCTGTAACCATTATGCTGTCTCCCCAACCCCTTACTCTGCCCCTCACCTGTGGAGGCTGCCTCCCTGTCTCCCCAGGATCATGGGAAGAGTTCTCCAGCCTCCTACAGCACTGCTGCTCCTGACCTGAAGATCTCTGTCGCCTGTTCCTCTCCCCATCGTCTGTGCCTGGGGACACAGATCTTCTCTGTCCCACACAGGGGAGGCCCCTCCTGGGTGCTTGTCCACCCACCGCACGCCAGCAGGGAGAGGCTGAGGCTGGGTGGGCAGCTCACCCTCAGCCTCACTCTGAGGCCAAGGGCCAGTGCTAGTGAGTAGACTCAGCGTGTGGTCAGGTCCAGCCCTTTTTCCATTTGAAGATATTAGTTGTGGGGGAGCCAGCGTAGCACACCCCGTCAAGTGCACATAGTATGATGCACAAGGACCTGGGTTCGAGCCTCCCGCTCCCCACCTACAGGGGGAAAGCTTCACAAGCAATGAAGCAGTGCTGTACGTGTCTCTGTCTCTCTCTCTCTTTTATCTCCCTCCCCTCTCAATTTCTCTCTGTCTTATCAAATAAAATAAAGTTATAAAGAAAATAAAATTGGGGGGGGGGGCCAGGCGGTGGAGCATCTGGTTAAGCACACACATTACAATCTGTAAGGACCCAGGTTCAAGCCCCTGGTCCCCACCTGTAAGGGGAAAGCTTCATGAGTGGTGAAGCAGGGCTGCAGGGGTCTCTGTTTCTCTCCATCTGTATCTCCCCTTCCCATCTCAATTTCTCTCTATCTCTATCCAATCATAAATAAATAAAAGATTGTGGCCCGGGAGGTGGCGCAGTAGATAAAGCATTGAATTCTCAACCACGAGGTCCTGAGTTCAATCCCCAGCAGCACATGTACCAGAGTGATGTCTGGTTCTTTCTTTCTCTGCCTGTCTTTCTCATGAATAAATAAATAAATTCTTTTAAAAAAATCTAAAAAAATGAATAAAAGATTTTAAAAATAAAGAAAAGAAAAATCAGACTTAAAATTTTATTTCTTTATTGTATATAAGAGAGTTTCACATGAGAAAGAGAGAAGGAGGGAGACAGAAGCCAAGTACCATTCTGTAATGTGCCAGTGCTGGGGATCGAACCGGGAACCTCAGCTGGAGGAGTCTGAAGCCTTACCCGTTGAGCCAGCCCCCCAGCCACAGGCCTGCGCTGCTTCCTGCGCTGCTTCCTCTGCTATCCTGGGGGTTGTTCTGAAGAGGTGGGAGTCCCATGGTCTAGAACTCTCCCTTCTAGGGCATTTGTGATATTGTATGAGGAAAAAGGAAAAAAAAAGAAAAAAAAAAAAGAAAAAACCAAAAAACTTTTGGAGGGAAGCATAGCACCAAGCTCAACAGGATTTACAGGTCCCATTTTTCCTTCTTCTTTCTCTCTTTCTTTCTTTCTTTCTTTCTTTCTTTCTTTCTTTCTTTCTTTCTTTCTTTCTTTCTTTCTTTCAATTCCTGCTTGCTTCTTCAGGGCCAGGGAGTGTTCAGTGTCCTGAATCAAGGCTGTAAATCAAGTGTCTGTCTCAGCCAAGCCCTTGGGACAAAGAGCCTCTCTTTGGAGTCCCTTCCTACCTGGTACATCTCGGGGGAGAACAGGCTGGTTGATTATGAAGCCAGGGGGGTTGGCCTGTGTGCCTCCGTGCAGGTGAACAGTCACTGGGCTTATTGGCTTGGCTCGGTAAGGGCTGTGACCTTGAAAACCTACCTACCAAAAAAAAAAAAAAGAAAAAAAGAAAACCTACCTACCTTCCTACCTTCCTACCTACCTTCCTACCTTCCTACCTACCTTCCTACCTTCCTACCTTCCTACCTACCTTCCTACCTTCCTTCCTTCCTTCCTTCCTTCCTTCCTTCCTTCCTTCCTTCCTTTTTACCTTTTTTCTTCCTTTCTCTCTTTTTTTCTTTGCCTCTAGGGTTATTGCTGGGGCTCAGTGCTGACACTGTAAATCCACTGCTCCTGGTGGCCATTTTCCCCATTTTATTTGACAGAACAGAGAGAAATGGAGAGAGGAGGGGAAGACAGAGAGGGGGAGAGAAAGACAGACACCTGCAGACCTGCTTCACCACCTGTGAAGGGACTCCCCTGCAGGTGGGGGGCCGGGGGATTGAACCGGGATCCTTATGCCGGTCCTTGTGCTTAGTACTATGTGCATTTCACCAGGTGCGCCACCACCTGGCCCTCTCTTCCTCTTTTTCTTTTCCTCTCTCTTTCTCTCTCTCTCTCATTTGTTCTTTCTCTCTTTCCTTCTTCCTATCTTCTTTTCCTCTTCTTTCTTTTTTTTTTTTTTTTCCCAAATAGAGGCAGAGAGAACTGCAGCTCTGAAGTTTCCTTCAGTGCGGTGAGGGCCGGGCTTGAACCTGGGTCATGTGCATGCAGATGGCAAAGCAGCACACTCCCCAGGTGAGCTCCCTGACTCTGCAAGGCTTCCTGGTTCTGTTTGGTGCTTCTGTTGAATGCTGGTGCTGCTTATTCTGCTAGGTTTCGGACTCCTCTCCACTCCAGCGATAACATGGGTACTGTGGAGCCTGGACGCTGGGAGAGGTGGTAGGAATGAGAAGAGCAGGGGGTGTGTTTGGTTTGCTTGTTGATTGCACGTTACCCTGTGCAGAGGGACCTGCGTTCAAGCCCTCAGTCCCCCTGGAGAAACTTCACAAGCGGTGAAGCAGGACTGCAGGTGTCTGTCTCTCTTTCCTCATCCCCTCTCAATTTCTCTGTCTCGATCCAATAAAAATACAATCTTCAAAGAAAGAAAAGAAGAGAGAGAAGGTGGTGGAGAAGGGAACAGTCGAGCTGAAATGGAAAGCCACCCATCCTATTCCCGTTCAACCTTCAGCAGGTAATCTGCTTACAAAGCACCAGTCTCACAATGGCATCTCATAGTGACTGCACAGTGAGAAGAAAAATCCTGCCTCTCATGTTGCCCGTCCGCCCGGTGTCCCTGCCCAGTTGGCAACGGCTGCCTTCAAGTTTGTTTGTTTTTAAGGATGTATCTACTTTTGTTTATCCATTTATTTATTGCCTCCAGGGTTATTGCTGGGGTTTGGTGCCTACAGTACAAATCCACTGCTCCTGTGGCCATTTTTTCCATTTTGTCGGACAGGACAGAGAGAAATTGAGAGAGGAGGGGAAGATAGGGGGAGAGAAAGACAGACACCTGCAGACCTGCTTCACTGCTTGTGAAGCAACCCCCCTGTAGGTGGGGAGCTGGGCGCTTGAACCAGGATGCAATTTACATCACTGCCTGGCCCCTCTATTTTCATTTATGTATTTATTTATTTTTAAATTTATTTATTCCCTTTTGTTTCCCTTGTTACTTTTTAAAATTGTTGTTGTAGTTATTATTGATGTCGTTGTTGTTGGATAGGACAGAGAGAAATGGAGAGAGGAGGGGAACCTGACTCCCTCTATATTTATTTATTTATTTTTAATTTTTTTAATATTTATTTTCCCTTTTGTTGCCCTTGTTGTTCTTTATTGTTGAGCCTGGAGCCTCATGCACACAGGCAGGCCCTGGCCTCCCCAGCTTAGCATCTCCCTGGCCTGCCATCAGTTCTTGTCGAGCCTCCCAGAAACATACTTCGTGAGTGTAGTATATCTGCGTGTGGCATTGGGTGGCTGGGATTTCAGTGACTTTCCATTACCTATCATTCCCAGTAGCATGCCTAAGGACATGGTTGCTGGAGCCTCAGTGCTTGCATGGCTTTCTGCCTGTCCGTAGCAGGGGAGCTCCCAGAAGTGTCACAGCATAAAACGGAGTTCTGTGCATATCAGGCTGGTGAAGGAAGTCTCATCCTCACTGCTTACAGTTGTCATTGTTGATGATGTTGTTGTTATGTTGTAGCTGTTGTGGGATAGGACAGAGAGAAATGGAGAGAGGAGGGGAAGACAGAGAGGGGGAGAGAAAGACAGACACCTGCAGACCTGCTTCACCACCTGTGAAGCGACTCCCCTGCAGGTGGGGAATCAGGATCCTTAGGTCAGTCCCTGCACTTCTCGCCGCATGTGCTTAACCCGATGTCCACCACGCAGCCCCCAATAAAGGAACCTGCCACGTACATGGGCGTGGACAGTTTCTTGGAGAACTAGGGCTCCAGCTGGGTGCACATTGAGATAGAGAGGAGGTGGACCTGGGCGGGGGTAGAGAGCATAATGGTTATGCAAACAGACTCATACTTGAGGCTCTGAAGTCCCAAGTTCGGTCCCTTTCACCATCATAAGCCAGAGCTGAGCAGTGCTCTGGTAAAAGAAAGGAAGAGGAGGAGGGAGGAGAAGGAGGAGGAAAAGGAGGGGGGGGAGGAGGAGGAGGAGGAGGAGTGAGAGTGGACCTTAGCTTTTTCTGTCTCCTCCAGGGTTATCGCTGGGGCTCAGTGCCGGCACTAGGAATCCACTGCTCCTGGCGGCCATCTTTTTTCCATTGTTGTTGCTGTTGTTAGATAGAACAGAGAGAAATTGAGAGAGGAGGGGAAGACAGAGAGGGAGAAAGACACCTGCAGACCTGCTTCACCGCTTGTGAAGCATCCCCCTGCAGGTAGGGAGCTGGGGGCTCGAACCCCAGACTCTTGCAGGGCCCTTGTACTTAGTACTCCATGTGCTTAATAGGATGACACACACACACACACACACACACCCCGCTTTCACTCTTTTCTAGAATGTTTTCCTTTACCTTCTGTAACATGAGGTTTTATAAGTGGCTTTGGGACCTGGGATCCCGGAGGGAGGCGGTGTTGACAGCAGCCAGCAGCCCATAGCAGAAAATGGATACTGTAGCAACATTCATTCCATCCTCCTGTTTGGCTGTGTCCGCTGTCCTGGACCTATAACAGGAGCGTTTTAGAACAACCCCATTTGCTGTGCTAGGTATTTATTTCTTTATAGCATGGGTTTACCTCGCTAGTGAAATTTTTTTGGCGGATATTAAAATGAGTCTGCTTTTCTTTGAGCAGGGCATAAAGTGGAAGGGTATGAATGTGCTCAGGGAGAAGCAGTCGGGAGATTAGAATTTTCAGGGGTCATTCAGATGCAGAGAGTTGACTGACTAGGACATTCAAGCTGAGGTATGACTTTGGCTTTTCTTCCTTTTTTTTTTTTTTTTAATTTGGCTGTGGTGGCTATGCTTTGGGTTGCATATTAATTACCAGGCTGGTATTTTTCCAGGAGTGAGGGGGCTCTTTTTGTGGGGGCAGCTCAGAAGCTTCCTGTGTGTTCTTGGGGCAGCAGAAGCCACTGGCAAATGGCATATGGAGTCTGGCCACGCAGATGCAAAAATCAATTTCCCTCCGTTTAAGATGAACCGCAGTTAATTCCAACCTAATTTATTGGTGTATCGACCTGAGAACCATGGACCTTCGCTGAAGAGGCGGGGCAGCCTCGAAGCCCTGGGAATGGCTGACGGTGCCATCCATCAGGGGCTGGGGTGAGGGTAGAGGCTTCATCCTGTGTCATGGTGAGACCCTCGGCTCCACATTACAGCCAGAGGACTGCTCTGTGCATGTTGGGGGTGGGGGGCATCCAAGGAAACAGAACTTTCATTCTTTCTCTTTCCCTCCCTCCCTCCTTCCCTCTCTCTCTCTCTCCCTCTCTCTCTCTCTCTCTCTCTCTCTTTCTTTCTTTTCCAGAGCATTGCCCAGCTCTGGCTTTTGGTGGTGCAAGGAGTTGAACTGGGGACTGTGGAGCCTCAGGCATGAGTCTGTTTGCATGACCATTATGCTATCTACCCCCACCTGCAACAGGGTTTTGTAGCCATCTCTACCGCAACAGTGAGTTGAAAATCCAAAACTCCCCTGCAGGGGGAAAGCTTTAAGAGCGGTGAAGCAGGGCTGCAGGTGTCTCTCTGTCTCCCCCTGCCCTCTCAATTTCTCTCTGTCTCTGTCAAAATGACAGATAAATAAAATGTTTAGAAAAAATCCAAAGTTCACCTGCCCCAGTGGGTGCTCGTTCATGTGCTGACTCCATGACTGCGTCACTGCTACATGTCAGATAAGCCTGTGCTCTGGCCTGACCTCACACAGCTGGCCTGCTTAGGTCTTTCTGTGGTGATGGGAGTGTTCAGAGCCTGTGCTGTCTGTGTACAGGCCACGTATGGTGGCAGAGCCCTGGTAATGTGCCTAGCGTGGTCCAGGAGTTGAAATCTCTTTATCTGTTAATTTTCGTTGTTTGTTTCTCGGCCGGTGGGGTTATCACTGAGACTTGATGCTGGTATAATGAGTCTTGTACTCCTGGTGACCATTTTCTTGTCTCATTTTTTTTGTTGTTGTTGTTAGAGACAGAGAGAAGCCCAGAGGGAGAAGAGGTAGAGAGGGAGAGAGACACCTGCAGCTCTGCTTCACTGCTTGGGCCACTTCTCCCCAGTAGGTGGGGACTGGGGCCTTGAACCCGGGGCCTTGCACATGGTAATGTGTGTGCTGTATTGGTTGTGCCACTGCCTGGCCTCCAATTTGTTTATTTTAAAAGGTTTATTTGATGGTGCGACAGCCTCAGACTCTGAGGTCCCAGGCTCATTTGCATGAGCATCAGTCTGAGCTGAGCAGTGCTTGGTTACAGAGAAAGAAGAAAAAGGCGTGTGGTGGGGGTGTCTCGTGCACAAGGGTAGATAGCATAATGGTTATGCAAAGAGACTCTCATGCCTGAGGCTTTGAAGTCCCAGGTTCAATCCCCTGCACCACCATAAGCCGGGAGTGAGCAGGGCTCTGGGGAAAAAAACAAAACAGTGTTTCTGTCTGGGCCAAGTGGTGGCACATGTGTTTGAGCGCACATGTTACAATGCACAAGGACCCAGGTTTGAGCCCCCAATTCCCACCTGCAGGAGGAAAACTTTCCAAGTGGTGAAGCAGGGCTGCAGACGTCTCTCTTCCTGTCCGTTTCCCTCTACCCTCTTGATTTCTGGCTGCCTCTATCCAATAAACAAATAAAAGATAATAAAAAACATTTTTAAAAAGTAGGAGAAGGAGGGAGTTGGGAGGTAGCGCAGCGGGTTAAGCGCAGGTGGCGCAAAACACAAGGACCGGTGTAAGGATCCCGGTTCGAGCCCCCAGCTCCCCACCTGCAGGGAAGTCGCTTCACAGGTGGTGAAGCAGGTCTGCAGGTGTCTGTCTTTCTCTCCCCTTCTCTGTCTTCCCCTCCTCTCTCCATTTCTCTCTGTCCTATCCAACAACGACGATATCAGTAACAACAACAATAACTACAACAATAAAATAAGGGCAATGAAAGGGAGTAAATGAATAAATATTTAAAAAAAAAAAGTTAGGAGAAGGAAAAGGAAAGGAAGAAATCAGTTTGAGGGAGGGGATGAACCCTTCAGTATGAGCAGTACTGGGAATTGAACTCAGGGCCTCATGCACTCAAGTCCCATGTTCTACCACTGATCCACCTCCCCAGCCTCAAAGTTAAAACACTTCACATTGAGATGACTGTTTCTTTGGACTGTGGTATTGGACTGAGGAGTAACTGAAACAGCTGCAGGGCAAGACCCCCTTTTCCCAGTTAGGGGGGGGCAGCCTGGCTCCCCCAGGAGGGAAGCTGTGGGAACTGCAGGGTCTGCAGGTAGCTCCACTAGGGGCCAGGTGTGGGCAGCGGCCGAGGGCAGCACAGTGTCCTTCTTTCTCGGTGCTCACCGGCAGGGCACCTGCCGCCTTCTGTCGGCGACCTGGGCCACAAAGGCCTGTGCCATCTGTCACTTCAGCCCACTGACCTCCGACTTGGCTGGGGGCGGGGGAGGCGGGGAGCACGGCTTTTTAAAAATTTTTTTAAAAATCTTTTAAAAATTACCTTTATTTATTTACCGGATAGAGACATCCAGAAATTGAGAGGGAAGGGGGTGATAGAGAAGGTGAGAGACAGAAGCAGCCCTGCTTCACCACTTGCAAAGCTTTCGCCCTGCAGATGGGGACCGGGGGCTTGAACTCGGGTCCTTGAGCATTGTAACATGTGCACTCAACCAGGTGCTCCACCACCCGGCCCTGGGAACACAGCTTCTGCTTCTGCGGAGGGCAGAGCTGTGAGCAGGCCCCCTCCCCAGGCCTTGGGGACTCACCTGGGCCTGCCTGCTGCCTCCTGCCTGCAGGCTGGGGTGCGAGCCCCCCCCCCACTGCAGCCTCTGACCCCCCTCTCACTTAGCATGCTGGCCACTGTCGCTGCCACAGCAGGCCCTTGGTTCCGAAAACCCGGGACCCTTCATGATGATTTATCTCCAGTGCCCTGAATTAGATTAAAAACACAGCGACAAATTCTCAGAAAGGCAGGCTGATGTGATTATGCCCCACACCGGAGTGCTAGACAAGGGCAATAAGAAGTCGGGTGTCACACAGGCCTGCTTCCTGCTGCCTGTGGAGGGAGAGGCTCATTACTCCTCCCCCAGCTCTGTTTTCCAACGAGGAAGGTGAGTCTTCCTGCCGCTACTTATTATCAGGGGGAGCAATTAGCAGGTGCACAGCCCCCACCTCCTCCTCCCAGGCCCTGGGGATTGAAGGGGAGTCTGGGTACCAGCTGATACCTGCCGAGGAGGCTCAGATCTCCAATGGATGTGAAGAGGACTCAGGCCAATGAGTGAGAATCTTTTTTATTTTTTTTTTAAAAAGATTTTATTTATTAATGAGAAAGATAGGAGGAGAGGGAAAGAACCAGACATCACTCTGGTACATGTGCTGTCAGGGATTGAACTCAGGACCTCATGCTTGAGAGTCCAGTGCTTTATCTACTGTGCCACATCCCAGGCCACTTTTTTTTTTTAAGCATTATTTTATCATTTTGCACCAGAGGAGACCCGAGCAGGATGCCTCAATCCGGGGATGGCACCTGGGCCTCCTGCCCACAGGTCTTTTGCTTTACCACTGAGCCATCTCCCTGTCCGAATAAGGCTTTTCAACTTGAATTTATCTTATGAGAGGGAAACCAGAGTGTCTCTGGGTCATAGGAGTTGGGGGATTGAACCCAGGGCCTCATGCATGCAAACCCATGTTCTACCTGCTGAACTACTGTTCCAATCCTAAATTCATATTTTTTAAGTGATTTAATAATGATCAACAAGACCGTAAGATAAGAGGGGTACAATTCCACACCATTCCCACCACCAGAGTTCCGCATCCCATCCCCTCCATTGGAAGCTTCCCTATTCTTTATCCCTCTGGGGGGATGGACCCAGGCTCATTATAGGGTGCAGAAGGTGGAAGGTCTGGCTTCCCTAATTGCTTCTCTGCTGGACAGGGGCGTTGGCAGGTGGATCCATACCCCCCAGCCTGTTTCTGTCTTTCCGTAGTGGGGCAGTGCTCTGGGGAGGTGAAGTCCCAGAGCACATTGATGAGGTTGACTGCCAAGGGAAGTCAGGTTGGCATCATGGTAGCATCTGCAACATGGTGGCTGAAAAGCATTAAGATATAAAGCAGAACAAATTGCTTAATAATAATCAGGATCCTTATGCTAGTCCTTGCACTTTGTGCCGTGTGCACTTAACCCGCTGTGTTAGCGCCCGGCTCCCGGCAGGGTAGTATTCTATTGAACATATGTCCCATAACTTTTTTTTATGCTTAAAATTTTTTTGATCTTTTTATTTATTTATTGGACAGAGACAGCCAGGAATTGAGATGGAAGGAGGCGACAGAGAGAGAGAGAGAGAGAGAGAGAGAGAGACCTGCAGACCTGCTTCACCACTCGCAAAAATTTCCTCCTGCAGGTGGGGACTGGGGGCTCGAACCTGGGTTCTTGTGTACTCAACTAGGTGCACCACCACCCGGGCCCCTCCCCTAACTTTTTTTAAAAGCCATTTTTTATTTGTGATTAATCGTGGTGACACACTGGGTTAAGCGCACATAGTACAAAGTGCAAGGACCCATGCCAGGATCCCGGTTGGAGCCCCTGGCTCCCCCCCCTCCTTCATTGCTTGTATAGCTTCTCCCCTGCAGGTGAGGACTGGGGGGGGGCTTGATCCTTGCCCATTGTAACAAATGCACTCAGCCCATTGTGCCGCCACCCAGCCAACAGGAGGTTTTCTGAAGCTCGTCACGGGAACAGCTGTAAGCTACTAGACTGTGCAGCCTCCCTGCCCCAGCCGCCTTTTCTCTGTGGTGCTTGGAATGGAAGCCCATGTGTGCTGTGCGCTCTACCTCTGAGCTGGTGAGAGAACTAGGACCTCACTGCCACATGCGGAGAGACTATGGCTCAAACTCGTGACCTCACACACGTGGTTCCTGCACTGTTGCTGCCCGGCTCTTTGACAGTTCAGGGCCAGATAGGAGCTGGCAAGCAGAGAAGGGCTGTCAGCATGGAGTCAGGGCAGTGGTCCCGAGGGGCTTCAGCCTGCCTCCCTGTACCCAGAGGCTCTGGGCATCTCAAGTGTCTGAGGACAGGACCACACAGTAGGGTTTGAAGTCCTCCCCAGGCCTCCCCTGCCAGCCACTGTGGTGAAGAAGTCACTATAAAGCTAGGTCTACAGACCTTTGATTGTGTCTTGCAATGGTTTCCCTTTGGGGTGCAGAAAGCACTAGAAATGAGGGCCAGCTCTGTGCCGGAGCCCCCAGGAAACAGAGGCTGGGTTTCTTCAGGCTCTGCACTGGGCCTTGGGTCCTGGCCTGGTGGGCAGGTGGGCAGGAGGGTGAGAGGGCGGGCCTCCTCATTTTCTGTGTGTCTGCTTCTTCTGAGGCCTCTGTGCATCAGCCCCAGTTGCTGATGCTCATGCTAATTTTTTCCTGTGGGCTGTTTTTGTGAAGGAAGTTTTATTTTGGTAGCCAACAATTTGCCACGAAGAACAGGCCAGTAACAAAAGGAAATAACATGGTTGCTAGCTCCTGGAAGCTTAAAAAAAAAACACATGCAAGGGTCACTTCTTTTTTTGGTTCCTCTGGTGGTCCTGGAAGATTGGGAGGATGAGAATGATCCAGAGGCAGGGTGGTGGCGCCGATGGTTGAGTGCACCTGTTACAATGAGCAAGGACCGCGAGTCGGGCTGTAGCACAGCGGGTTAAGCGCAGGTGGCGCAAAGCACAAGGACCGGTGTAAGGATCCCGGTTCGAACTCCGGCTCCCCACCTGCAGGGGAGTCGCTTCACAGGCGGTGAAGCAGGTCTGCAGGTGTCTGTCTTTCTCTCCTCCTCTCTGTCTTCCCCTCCTCTCTCCATTTCTCTCTGTCCTATCCAACAACGACAACAACAATTATAACTACAACAATAAAACAACAAGGGCAACAAAAGGGTATAAATAAATAAAATAAATATTAAAAAAGAGTTAAATATCAGAAAAAAAAATACTTAAAAAAAAATGAGCAAGGACCCAGGTTCCAGCCCCTGATCCGCACCTATAGGGGGGAGAGCCTTGCAATTTGTGAAGCAGGGCTGCAGGTCTCTCTCTCTCTCTCTGTGTGCGTCTCCCTCTACCTTCTCGATTTCTGGCTGTCTCTATCCAATAAATAAAGATAATGAAAGCAATTGAAAAGAGAGAGAGAGAGGAAGCGAGAGAGAAAATGATCATCAGGCTCACTTCAAGCCAGATATCGTGAGGCACAGGAAGGTGAAGTGATGGTCCCACCGACACAAATAGGGCTGGCAGGGACTGAGGCCACCCATGGCTGACTCGCCGCCCTTACTATAACTTTCAGCTCTTTAAAACGCGGAGGTCGGATAGCCAGTTGGTTCCTGAACAACATGAGTTTGCACTGTGTGGGCTCGCTCTCAGGTTTTCTTGGAAACAGACGGCAGAAGGACTTAAGCGTGTGGCAAGCATGGTCACGGGCTTGTGAATGCTGTTTCTCTTCCTTGTGATTGAAAAAAAAAATTTTATTTTGGGCTGCGTGGTGGCACACCGGGTTACGTGCACATGGTGCAGAGCATAGGGAACGGCGTAAGGGTCCCGGCTCCCCACCTGCGGGGGGTCACTTCACAAGCAGTGAAGCAGGTCTGTAGGTGTCTGTCTCTTCCCCTCTTCTCTCGGTTTCTCTCTGTCCTATCCAACAGCAGCTACAACATAACAACGTCATCAACAACGACAACAACAAAAATGGAAAAATGGCCTCCAGGAGCAGTGGAATCATGGTGCAGGCACTGAGTCCCAGAGATAACCCTGGAGGCAAAATATATATTATTATCTTTATCTATTGAATGGAGACAGCCAGAAATTGAGAGGGGAGGGAGGTGATAGGGAGATAGACAGAGAGACAGCTGCAGCCCTGCTTCACCACTCGTGAAGTTTTCCCCCTGCAGGTGGGGACCAGGGGGCTCAAACCTGGCTCCTTATGCATTGTAACTTACTCTCAACCAGGTGAGCCACCATCCGACCCCCCTTGTGATGTTTTTAAAAATTGTATTTATTTATTAGTGAGAGAGAGAGAGAGAGAGAGAGAGAGAGAGAGAGAACCAGAGCATCATTCTAGCTCATGCAGTGCAGGGTGGGGATCAAACTTGGGTTCTCACACTTGAGGGTCTAACACTTTCTCCACTGCACTGCCTCCCAGGTTCTTGTGGTGCTCTTAATAATGGATTCTCCTGGCTAGCTGATATGATTGTAAGAACACAGCATACAGTACACGTCACATGCAAAATCTGTGAACTGACTTTGCTGTTGCTGAAGTTTCTAACCAGCACAGGCTGTTAGCAGGTCGCTTTGGGGGGAGTGAAGAGTATTGCAGGGGTCTGAGGCTGTGGGTGGCAGGTTGGGGTGAGGTGGGCTCTCCTTCTTTCCTGCCTGCCTGCCTGCCTGCCTTCTTTTCTTACTGGATAGAGACAGAAGTTGAGAGGGGAGGGGAGGATAGAGAAAGAGACAGAGAGACACCTGCAGCCCTGCTTTGCCACTTGTGGAGCTTTCCCCTTGCAGGTGGGGACCAGGGACTTGAACCTGTGTCCTTGTGCATTGTGACATGTGCTCAACCAGGTGCACCATCGCCCGGTCCTCTGGATTAGGCACTTCTAATCCTGACATTGTTCAAGGGTCAGCTGCCACTCTTTGGCTCCATTAACTTATAACTTTTAATTTTTATTATTATTATTGTTATTATTATTTAAATTTACTTATTAGAGAAAGAGAACCAGAGCATCACTCCAGCACGTGTGATGCCAGGGATCAAACTCAGGACCTCATGCTTGAGAGTCTGATGCCTGTCCCACTGCACCACCCATGGCCTCCCCTCTCTTGCTTTTTTGTTGTGGTGCTGATGCCTCACACACACGTGATTCCAATGGTTCTGGACTGAGTTTTTCATTCTTGTTTTATTTCAGAGAGGAGAGCCACTGAGAGTGGAGGGAGGTACCTCACAGTCCCACTCCACCATCCCTGGAGTTTTTCTCCTCTGTGCCAAGGTGCTGAGACTCAAACCCAGGGCCTTTCACATAGCCAGGGGGCCTTCTAGAACCGGGGGAGCTAACTCTTCCTCCACAGTGAGTCAGCTAGTCAGTCAGTCAGTCTGTCTTGAGAGACAAGCTTCTCTGACCTACTGTACTGATGGTACAAGTCAGTGACAGTGGGATCCTCGCTGTGGCAGAGAGAAGAGCCAAGTCGTGCTGGGCAGACGACTACAAGCTCTCTGCTGCCCAAGTGCTAAATCTGGGCTGTTCTGCCTCCATTTCCCGCCCTGTGAAATGGGTGCCATGCCACGGCTGCTGAACTCTGAGGTGAGACATCCACTATGGAGTGGGTGAGCCCAGGCTTCTCAGGACGGCTCAGCGGGGAGCTCTTAAACCAGGTCTCAGCTCTCCCCACGAGGTGGTTCATCCAGGGAGAAGATAATGAACCTTCTAAATATAGTGAGAACAGAGCCGGAAAAGGAGATGCTGGGGGGAGAGTGGTTTGCACACCTGGCATATAGGTCACATTGGAGCAAGGCTGAGGGCTGAGCAGCCCTTGTTATTCTTGGGCCTCGCTAAGAGTCTATCTTGGGTTTCTGGTATTATTATTATTATTATTATTATTATTATTGGGTAGAGACAGAGAGAAGTTGAGAGGGGAGGAGGAGGGAGAGGGAGAGAGACAGAGAGACACCTGTAGACCTTCTTCACCACTCATGAAGTTTTCCCCTTGTAGGTGGGGACCAGGGGCTTGAACCTGCGTCCTTGCGCACTTAACCAGGTGCACCACCGCCTGGCTTCTGTCTTGGGTTTCTTCAGGCCTGTCTAGGACTTGGAGGGGGTGGGTATTGGTCCTTGTGGAAGGACAGGGTATTTGTTTTAAACTTTATTTTTTAATTCTTAATTTTAATGACAGAGAGATGTGGAGAGAAAATACACACACACACACACACACAGAGAGAGAGAGAGACTAGAGCACTGCTCAATATCAGCTTTATGGTGGTGCTAGGGATTGAACCTGGGACCTCAGAGCCTCAAGCATGAGAGTCTTTCACATGACCACTATGCTGTTTCCCCTGTCTTGTTCACTTTAAACTTCACCAGAGAATTCCAGAAATGTGTCTTGGTCTTGTAGAGAAACAGCCCTGGCTGCCCTGACTGTCCCCCTGGCCAACTGTGGAAAGGGTTGGAGGGCTGTGCCTGTGGCTCTGCAATTGCTGCCTAAGATACTTAGAGGACACACACGCACACACACTTGCACACACGCGCACGCGCACACACACACACACACACACACACACACACACACACACACACCCCTCGTGGCTGCAGGTTTAACTACACACACACATGCACACCCCTCGTGGCTGCAGGTTTAGCTACACGCGCACGCGCATACACACACACGCACACATGCACACCCCTCGTGGCTGCAGGTTTAGCTGCACGCGCACACACACACACGCACACATGCACACCCCTCGTGGCTGCAGGTTTAGCTACACACGCACGCAGGCACACACACACCTCTCGTGGCTGCAGGTTTAGCTACACACACACAAACACACACACACCTCTCTCTCTCTCATGGCTGCAGGTTTAGCTACACACACACACACACACACACACACACACACCTCTCTCTCTCTCTCTCTCTCTCTCTCTCTCTCTCTCTGCTGCAGGTTTAGCTTGACCAGAGGGAGGTGATAATGGGAGCAGGGATCCTAAGTCCTGAGGCCACACTTAAGAAGGGTAGTTTATTTATTTTGTAGATAGAGGCAGGGGGTGGGGGTGGGGGGGTGGGGGAGACAGACAGACACTGACCACAGCACAGAAGCTTTCTCCAGTGCTTAGGGCGGGGCTGGAACCTGGGTGGCACACATGGTAGAGCAGCACACTACCTGACTTAGCGTGGAGCGAGAGTCCCCCCCCCCCTTCTCGAAGGCCCCCTCCTGGCCATGTGGAAGGCCCTGGGACGAGAGCACTGCTCAGCTCTGGCTTATGGTGGTGCTAGGCATTGAACCTGGGACCTCAGAGCCTCAGGAGAGACCTATTTTGCTAGGCCAAAGTGTAGCATTCTGTTTTTTTTTTCTCCCATTTAATGTGTTTAGTTTCTTGTCCTCTTTCTCCTCCTCTTCCTCCTCCTTCTTCTCCCATTCCCTCCTCCTCCTCCTTTTCTTTTACATAGAAATAGAGAAGCTGGGCAGAGGGTAGATAGCATAATGGTTATGCAAACAGACTCTCATACCTGAGGCTCCAAAGTCTTAGGTTCAATCCCCTGCACCACCATAAGCCAGAACTGAACAGTGCTCTGGTTAAAAAAAAAAGAGAGAGAGAGAGAAGGTGTGTAAAAGAAAGGGAGAGAGAGAGGGAGAGGGAGAGGGGGAGGGGGAGAGGGAGGGAGGAACTACAAGTACCAAGGCTTCCTTCAGTCCAGTGGAGACCGGGCTTGAACCTGGGCATATGGCCCAACATCAGAGAGTAGTACTATTCTTTAGAGAGAGGAGTTTTTCTTTTCTTTTTTTTTTTTTAAATATTTATTTATTCTCTTTTTTGTTGTCTTTGTTTTTTATTGTTGTAGTTATTATTGTTGTTGTCATTGATGTTGTCATTGTTGGATAGGACAGAGAGAAATGGAGAGAGGAGGGGAAGACAGAGGGGGAGAGAAAGACAGACACCTGCAGACCTGCTTCACCGCCTGTGAAGCGACTCCCCTGCAGGTAAAGAGCCAGGGGCTCCAACCAGGATCTTTACGCCGGTCCTTGCGCTTTGCACCACCTGCACTTAACCCACTGCGCTACCACCCGACTCCCAGAGAGAGAGAGAGAGAGAGAGAGAGAGAGAGAGAGAGGAGTTTTAGCTGGTATGGACTGAGATACGCACAAGCCACAGGGACCTCTCCCCCTCTGTCTTCCCCTACTCTCTCAATTTCTGACTGTCTCTGTTCAATAAATAAAAATAATAAAAATTAAATAATAATAACAAAAAAAAAGGGAAAGAAACCCAAAGCACCAGGCGGTGGTGCACCTGGTTAAGTGTTCGTATCGCAGTATGCAAGGATCGAGTTTCAAGCCCCTGGTCCCTTCCTGCGGAGGCAAAGCTTCACAAGTGGTGAAGTCAAGAAACCTGAAGGTATAATGGTCCCTGGACTTTAGTTAGAGGGCCACCGGGTCAGTGGCTCTGGGTAGGGGGTCTCATGCAGGATCACTGGAACCCAAAGGGAGTTGACCCTGGGCAGCTCAGAATCTCTGCTGGACACTCTGTGGGTTGTGTTCAAGATGAGCGTGAACTGCCTCCCAGATCCCATTACCTGCTTCTCCAGAGGGGCCCCGAGAGCCGGGCCAGGAGGGGGGAAGGGTGTTCGCATGCAGGGGTGCGGTTATGACTGACTGCACATCAAGGTTATGTTCTTGGGGAAAACCAAGTTGATCTGGAAGCTGGAGGAAGTGCCCCAGGCCCGAGGGCCAGCGAAGGGACAGGCCTAACATGGAAGGCCGGTGTGGGGGAGACTCGCTGGGGAGAGAAAATCACTGGACTCTGATTCTGTATCCTTTTTTTAAAAAAAAATTTATTTATTTATTTTCCCTTTTGTTGCCCTTTAATTGTTGTTGTAGTTATTGTTGTTATTGATGTTGTTGTTGTTGGATAGGACAGAGAGAAATGGAGAGAGGAGGGGAAGACAGAGAGGGGGAGAGAAAGATAGACACCTGCAGACCTGCTTCACCGCCTGTGAAGCGACTCCCCTGCAGGTGGGGAGCCGGAGGCTGGAACCGGGATCCTTATGCCGGTCCTTGTGCTTTGCGCCCCGTGCACTCAACCCGCTGTGCTACCACCCGACTCCCTTCTGTGCTCTTTTTAAAAGCAATTGATCTCTTGGTTGCTGAGAATTCATTCTTATTTAGCGGCGCCTTGGTGATAGGCAGGATTTATATGCAGGAGGCCCTGAGCTCCATCCCCAGAGGCCCTGTGTCCATGTGCTAGAGTGGTGCTCTGCTTCTCTCTCCTGCTTACTAACTATCTCTGCCGAATAGAAAGTATTTATTTATTTATTGTTTTTACTAAACCACTGCTCAGCTCTGACTTGTGGTGGTGTTGGGGATTGAACTTGGAGCCTCAGAGCCTCAGGTGTGAAATTTGTTTGCATAATCATTATGCTGTTTCCCCGGCATTAAGTGGTCCGGGAGGTGGCGCAGTGGATAAAGCATTGGACTTTCAAGAATGAGATCCCGAATTCAATCCTCGGTAGTTCATATACCAGAGTGATGTCTGGTTCTTTCTCTTCTCGTTTCTCATTAATAAGTCAATAAAATCTTTAAAAAGAGCAAAAAAAGAGCATTGAAAAATAAAAGGTTTTATTTACTCTCTGCTCATCTCTGGTACTTGGCTGTGTCAGGGCTTGAACCTGGGACCTCCCTCTGGCATGCAGGTCCTGTGCTCTGACGCTCTGTGCCGTCGCGGGGCTGCTGACTGCAGTGCCAGCCTGGGCCTGGGCTCTCTTGTCTGCTTCCCTGGAGAGCCAGTGTGGCCTCTCCCCATCTTGTCTCCCACTTGGGGAGGTGGAGGCAGGCCTGGAGACCAGGAGGTGGAGGAGGAGGAGAGCCCAGGGGCCTGAACGGCCATGTTGGCACTGGCCTCTCCCGCTGCCCTGCCCACCGCTGCCTGTCGGGGCTTGTGCCTTGGGACACTGGCACCTGGCGGCTGGCCCCCCAGCCACACCCCGAGCCCCCAGGAGTGACCAGGCTGAGGGAGCCTGCTGGCCCCAGGACAAGCCCTTTCTTGTCCTGGTGTTTTTCCTTCCCGCCAGGCTGCCCTTTTGTGATCTCCCCGGAGGAATACCAGAGAAGCTAGTAAAAAGCCACTTTGTAAGAGGTGTTTCACCAAGCTGGCCTTCTAGGCAGCCTGGGCTGAGGGAGAGGAGCCCTGGGCTCTCCTGATGAGTGGCCTTTGTGCCGGCCCCCTCCCCTCAGGGCTACTCCTTGTCTGTCCTGTCCTTTTATCCCATCTCACACCCTGCTGCAAAAAGAAAGACTCCAGCAAGTTGTGTTCAAGATCCCTTTCCCAGCTCTGCAGCCTGCTAGGAAGATGGCTTTGACACCATCTTTTTTTTTTAATTGCCACAGGGTTATCACTGTGGATCAGCGCCAGCACTATGAACTCACCACTCCAGGCAGCCATTTTTTTCTCCTTTATTTAGTTTTTATTTATTTATTTTTTATTCTTTGATAGGACAGAGAGAAATTGAGACTGGAGGGGGAGATAGGGAGAGAGTCAGATGCTTTTATGTTAGACACCATTTGTGAAGCTTCACCCCTGCAGGTGGGGACCGGGGGCTTGAACCCGGGTCCTTGCACATGATAATGTGCACCACAGCCCGGCCCCTGATGCCATCTTCGGGGACATTCAGGCTGAAGGTTGGGGGCCTACTCACCCCAGCCTCCGTGCGGCATCCTCCCCTGCTGGGGACTCGGGCTGTCTGTCCACTGCCCTCTGCCTCTAGGGCCACGGAGATGTGAGGGCGCATGTGCTCAGTCTGAATCCCCCTGGTGCACCCGTGCTGCTGTGCTCCCATCTCACAGATGCTTCTAGATGGCTCCTGGGGGCTGGAAGGAGAGAGGGGAGAAAGAAGGCTGGAGTCGGGCTTTCTCCGGTCATATTCTCTGCCCAGTTTTTTCCTACCTTCCCCCACCCCCCTCTTGGATTGTCACTGGGGCGTCACCACTCAGGGCTGACATTTCCAGATAGAAAGAGGGAGACAGAGAGGGAAAGGCAACACAGCACCGAACCTTCCCTGAACCTTCCTTGAGGGCGGCCTTGAACCTGGGTCCTGTGAACAGAAAGCAGGTGCACTGTCTGAGTGAGCTTAGAGGTTTACTTATTGACTCACTTAAAAAATTCTTTTTTCTTTTCTATTTGTTTATTTATTTATTTTCCCTTTTGTTGCCCTTGTTGTTGTTTTTTCATTGTTGTTGTAGTTATTGTTATTGATGTCATCGTTGTTGGATAGGACAGAGAGAAATGGAGAGAGGAGGGGAAGACAGAGAGGGGGAGAGAAAGATAGACCCCTGCAGACCTGCTTCACCACCTGTGAAGTGACCCCCCCTGCAGGTGAGGAGCCGGGGGCTTGAACCAGGATTCTTATGCCGGTCCTTGCGCTTTGTGCCACAAGCGCATAACCCACTGAGCTACCACCCGACTCCCATTTTTTTTTTTTTTTTTTTTACCAGAGCACTGATCAGCTCTGGTTTAAGGTGGTACAGGGGATTGAACCTGGGACTTCGAAGCCTCTGCTATCTACCCTTGCCGTTGATTCACTTTTTATTTTATTTACCTATTTATTTATTTTTGCCTCTGAGGTTATTGCTGGGGCTCGGTGGCTGCACTACGAATCCACTGCTCCTGGAAGCCATTTGTCCCATTTTGTCACCCTTGTTGTTGTTGGATAGGACAGAGAGAAATGGAGAGAGGAGGGGAAGACAGAGAAGGGGAAAGAAAGACAGACACCTGCAGACCTGCTTCACTTCCTGTGATGCGACTCCCCTGCAGGTGGGGAGCCGGGGGCTCGAACTGGGATCCTTTCATGCCATGTGCACTTAACCCAGTGTGCTACCGTCTAGACCCCCCTAACGTTCCTTCTTGGGGAGTTGTGTCTGGTGGGGTCTGCATGAGGTGAATAGGCTGCAGATGTAAGGGCTGGCATCTTTGCCAAATGGCAGGGAGGAGGAAGAGGAGAAGGAAGTAGAGGAGACAGAGGAGGAGGAGGAATAGTGTTGGTCTGTGGGAGCCGTCCTGCCGTCACTCCTGCTGCTCATTCCTGTCTGCTCTCTTGCAGGTCAGCCTGAATGACTCCCACAATCAGATGGTGGTGCACTGGGCTGGAGAGAAGAGCAACGTGATCGTGGCCTTAGCCCGAGACAGTCTGGCCTTGGCGCGGCCCAGGAGTAGTGACGTAAGTGTGCCTGTCCCAGGCCTCCTCCACGCTGCCAGCGTGCTCTGCCCTGCCCTGCTGTGCCGGGCGTTCCTGCCAACGGGATTCCCAGGGCACTGGGCAAGGGGAGGGATTGTGTGGTCCACAGGGAAGGCTCTGGAACACTGCACCTCTGCCGTGCTGCTGCGCACAGGGTGACTCAGTGTCCTCTGCACATCCCTGGGATGTGCCGTTGCTTTGCTGGAGGGACAGGACACCGCTGGAATGCTGGGATCTGCCCTTAGACACCAGAAGGGCAGAACTGCTGCCCGCAGAGCAGCCCAGAGGACCTCACTGGCCTTTCCCAGATGTGGTTTCTCCTGCCCTTGTATAGCTGGTTAGCTTGGAGAGTGTGTTTTTTTTTTTTCTTTTTCATTTTCTTAGATTTCTTTATCTGTTAATTGAGGTGGGGGTGAGAGGTGACCAGAACATCATTCTTACACGAGTTGCACTCAGGACATCATGCTTTATCCACAGTACCACATCTTTATAGTCTCGTGTGTGTGTGCATGCGTGTGCGTGTGTGCATGCGTGTGCGTGTGTGCATGTGTGCGTGCGTGCGTGCGTGCGTGTGTGTGTGTGTGTGTGTGTGTGTGTATGAGAGAGAGAGATGCTGAGGATTGAACCCAGGGCCCCAGACAAGCGAAACAAACGTTCTACAACTGAATTGTACTCCTGGCTCTGACAGTTTAGCTGTTATTTAGTTTTATTTATTTATTTTATTTTTGAGAGAGAGAAACACCAGAGCACTGCCCAGCTCTGGCTTATGGTGGTGCAGGGGAATGAACCTGGGACTTCGGAGCCTCAGGCTTGAGAGTCTCTTTGCATAATCATTATGCTATCTAACCCCCCCCCCCCATTTTAATTTTTTTAACCAGAGCCCTGCTCAGCTCTTGCTTATAATGATGCTGGGGAGTGAACCTGAGACCTCCTAGCTTCAGGCATGAAAGTCTCTTCACATTGCCATTATGCTATCTCCCACGTCCAAGGCATT
The DNA here is from genome assembly GCF_950295315.1 of Erinaceus europaeus. Classification (NCBI taxonomy): domain Eukaryota; kingdom Metazoa; phylum Chordata; class Mammalia; order Eulipotyphla; family Erinaceidae; genus Erinaceus; species Erinaceus europaeus. The sequence continues at coordinate 12,427,123 of NC_080181.1, read as the reverse complement.
ATTTACTTGTTTTTTTTAAAGACATAATTATTTAGGGGGTCGGGTGGTAGTGCAGTGGGTTAAGACATAATTATTTAGAGAGAGAGAGAGGGAGGGAGGAAGAGGAGGAATAGCTAGAATATCACTCTGGCTTGGGAGTGACTCATGCTTATAAGTTCTGCTTCCTGCCACTGAGCCAGCTCCTTGTCAGCTAGTTTATGTACCTTGATAATGTGAGAACAGGAGCTGCAAACCCAAAGGCTTTTGAGAGGCCAGACACACACACACACACACACACACACACACACACACACACACACACACATACCCTTTTTTATCTTGAAGTGTCTGTCCCTCTGGGTCACTATGTCCTTTCTGCATTTTGGACAGTGATACAAACTCAAGAAACAGCTACCCACCCGTGTTTGATTGCAATGTGCTGATGGTGACTGACGTTTGGTCATGGTGACCAGGAGACACCGGGAAGGAGAAGGGGCATTGGTGAACTGGAGCAGAAATGCTTCTGAGTGAGGGGCTGTCACGGACTCTCACTGCTGCTGGCCACGTGAGAGGCAGGGCCCCGAGTAACCTTATCTTCCTATATCTCAAGAGTCTGTGGGGGCCTGGGCTTCACGTGAGGTGAATTCTGCAAGCTTACAGGTCATGCCTCAATCAAAAAAAGTTTTCTTTGAACCCAGGGAGTTCAGCGTTGCTGAAGCTTGCTCCACACTTCCCCTGGGGAGTGGGGGGGCAGCCCTGCCTCGGGATGACCACGGGGGAGGGGTGGGGGGTGGCCTGGGCTGCACGTCTGTCTTGATGGGGAATGCCAGCCACTGGAATTCCACTTTTCTGTAGAGAGTGAGCTTTGGTGTCTGTGAATCTGTTTCTTGAGGTTGTGCCAGGTCACATCATTGGTTTTGGGAGGTGTGTTGTAGTCGTGCCGTTTTGTGGGCGATGTCAGAGAACAGGGGTCCAGCTGTGCGGCTCCAGCGTGGACCTGGACCTCCAGTGGACCTGCTCAGCCTTGACCTTGGTCCTAAGGACACCCGTGTAACTCTGGAGGGCCTGCTTGGTCCCTTTGAGGGTCCTATGGGTGCAGCCACCATCTGGGCTACATGTGCTGGCCAGAGAGGACAGAAGGGCAGCTGTGATGGTGTGATGGTGGGTAGCTTGGCCCAGGTGGAGGACAAGGGGCCTCCAATGGCCTCCAGCTGGTCTAGGTGTAGAGGTTGAATGGGCTCCGTCAGACTAGGGCAGGGACTTTGAGTTTGACCTGAGCACACTGCAGTCAGGACCCACTGGCACAGGCTGGTGAGCTTGTGGGCACTTGTGCTCCTGCGCCTGTCCTGGAACACCTGAGGGTCTGGGAGGAGGCCCAGTGTGGAGAGTCTCCTTAGAGCTTTACGTATTTAAAAAAAGCGCCTTTGCCCAGGAACCCTCCTGCACTGCTGGTGGGAATGTAAATTGGTCCCAACCCCTGTGGAGAACAGTCTGGAGAACTCTCAGAAGGCTAGAAATGGACCTACCCTATGATCCTGCAATTCCTCTCCTGGGGATAGATCCTAAGGAACCCAACACATCCGAAAAGATCTGTGTGCACATATGTTCTTGGCAGCACAATGTGTAATAGCCCAAACCTGGAAGCAACCCAGGTGTCCAACAACAGATGAGTGGCTGAGTAGGTTGTGGTCTATATACACAATGGAATACTACTCAGCTGTAAAAAATGATGACTTCACCTTCTTCACCCTGTCTTGGATGGGACTTGAAGGAATCCTGTGAAGTGCTATGAGCCAGAAAAAGAAGGCTGAGTATGGGATGCTCTCACTTGAAACAGAAGTTGAGAAATAAGGGCAGAAGGAAAAACAAAGGAGAACTTGAGCTGGGCTGGGTGCACCGCGTCAAAGTACAGGACTCTGGGCGGGGGCGGGGGTGGCTGGTGGTGGTGGTGTGGGGGTTGGGGGTTCAGGTCCTGGTGCGTGATGGTGGGGGGAGACCTCGGTGGAGAGAGAGTGTGTGTGTGTGTGTGTGTGTGCATGAGTGTGAGTTTATTGCATTTTAAAAATTTTATTTTTTAAATATTTATTTATTCCCTTTTGTTGCCCTTGTTGTTTTATCATTATTGCTGTGTTTATTATTATTATTGTTGTTATTGATGTCATCAATAGGACAGAGAGAAATGGAGAGAAGAGGGGAAGACAGAGAGGGGGAGAGAAAGACAGACACCTGCAGACCTGCTTCACCGCCTGTGAAGTGACTCCCCTGCAGGTGGGGAGCCGGGGACTTGAACTGGGATCCATACGCTGGTCCTTGCGCTTTGTGTCACATGGGCTTAACCCACCGTGCTACCGCCAACTCCCGAGTTAATTGCTCCTGCAGGGGAGAAGCTATACAAGCAATGAAGGAGGGGGGGAGCCAGGGGCTCCTGCTTATGGTGATGCCAGGAATTGAGGCTGGGGTCTCTTCCCCCCTCCTCCCCCTCTTCCCCCTCTTCTCCCTCTTCCCACCAGGAGCTGTGGAATCATCCACATTGAGGCACTAAGCCCCAATGACTTGGGGCAACCTCTCCAGTTTGCAACCTGCTAGTAAACACACACACACACACACACACACACACACACACACACACACACACACACACCTGGCAGTGTCTAGATTTCTTTATATTTCACTCATAAATCTGGTTTGGTTTCATAAGGAGCTCTAAGTATATGTGGGTAGCTATATTTGTATGTATTTGTGAAATGCTGGAAGGGAGGGAGAGAGGAAGGTTGAGGGGGCATCTTTGTTAGCACCTACTAGGTTTGGTTTTGTGAAACCAAAGACTGAATACTATCTCAAAGACAAGTTGGCAGAGTCTTGGAAAGAGGTGTGTCTGTAGATGGGAAATGAAGCTGGACTGTTCTTAGAGGAGGCAATGGAAGGAGGACAGCGGAAGAGCCAGACAGTTATGCTCCTTTAAAAGTAGAGTTTTGGGAGTCGGGCGGTAGCGCAGAGGGCTAAGCGCACCTGGTGCGAAGTGCAAAGACCGGCATAAGGATCCCAGTTTGAGCCCCGGCTCCCCACCTCCTGGGGAGTCACTTCACAGGCGGTGAAGCAGGTCTGCAGGTGTCTGTCTTTCTTTCCTCTTCTCTGTCTTCCCCATCTCTTTCCATTTCTCTCTGTCCTATTCAACAACGACAACATCAATAATAACAACAACAACGATAAACAACAAGAGCAATGAAAGGGAAAAAACAGCCTCCAGGAGCAGGTGGATCCATAGTGCAGGCACCGAGCCCCAGCAATAACCCTTGAGGCAAAAATAAACAAGCAAATAAATATAAAAGCAGAGTCTTAATGAAATATCACCATGAGTTGCTCACCAAGCTCAAAGTACTATCTTCATTATTTGTTAAGAGAAATTACTTAGAGGTCAAGGATGCAGTTCAGCAAGAGAGCATGTGTGAGATCCTAGGTTCAATTCTTGCAACATCTTGTGAGGTCCTTAGCCTGGGTTTTACCTCATACATGGCAGGAAAACTGAAAGGATTTAGAAGATAAAAAAAGGGGGGGGGGGCTTGAACCTTGGTCCTTGAGCACTGCCTTGGGGTGCTTAACCAGGTGTGCCACCACCTGGCCCCAAAATGCTTCTATTTAATTCAAGGATAAAACCAAGAACAACAATAACAACAACAAGGTGTAGGGGGTCAGGCGGTAGCACAGCGGGTTAAGTGCACATGGCGCAAAGCGCAAGGGACTAACATAAGGATCCTGGTTGGAGCCCTTGGCTTAATGGGGTGCACCACCACCCAGCTCCCTCCCTGTCCTTCTCCCACTCTCTCTTTTAAAAATAAACTTTTATTCACACTCAGTGAATGATAGATGCTTTTGTGTTATGAATCCACCTCTCTTGGCAGCCATTTTTTCCTTTTTTTTTTCTTTGTAATTTTTATTAGCTAGGACAGAAAGGAATTGAGAGAGGATGGGGAAATAGAGAGAGAGAAAGATAGACACCTGCAGACCTGTTTCACCACTCACTTGTGAAGCGGACCCCATGCTTCATGGGGATAGAGGGGCCTTGAACCCGGGTCCTTGAGCTTGGTGATGCATGCACTTAACCGGGTGCGCCCCCACTAGGCCCCAGGTCTTTGTTATCTGTATGGTGGAAATAACTACTTGCTCATTCCCCTTCCTTTGATTCATACGGAGCAGTCACTTCCCTGCACCCATTCAGGTAGCCAGAGAAGAGAAAGGGGAGACGGACTCTGAGGTTCTGAAGACAAGTGAGGAAGCAGCCCACAGCCTGTTAGCCTGCTGCCAACTTGTCATTCTGTTTGTACCTCTCTGGCCTGAGTCTGGGGGTGGTGAAGCTCTCTGTGGGTGTGTTTGTCTGCTGGCCTGGACTTTGGGTCTCAGCTGCTTTCATGGCCTTGCTGTGCCTTCCATAGCTGGGCACATGTTGCGTCTAAGTGTCCGTGTTCACAGCCTTTCTCCCTCTGAGACGCAGCTATTGGCGGGGCCTTTGGAGTCTTCTGAGCTGGGTGTCCAGTAGATGCTGAACAATGTGCTCTCCACTCCCTGTGCCTTGCTGCTGCAGCACCCGGCTCTCAAATATCTGCATGTTCATGTGGTGGAGGTGAAGTGGCCACCACTGCCTCTTCCTCTTCCTCCTCCTCTTTTTTTCTCAAAGCACTGCTCAGCTCCGGCTTTTTTGGTAGCTCGGAGGATTGAACCTGGGACTTTGGAGCCTCAGTGATGCGAGTCTCTTTGCATAACCATTATGCTGTCTACTTCTGCCCTTGAAATGGCTTCTCACACACACACACACACACACACACACACACACACACACACACACACACACACACACACACACACACACACACTTAAATCTTGACCACTTTCTGACTATGCCACTTTGATGGAATTGGGATCATCAAAACTGAGTCCAGTTGTTTCATTCTAAATATATTTTTTCCATTATAAAAAAAAGAAAAAAAGCACAAGTATTTGCATGTTTACATGCTAATTGTGTCTAAAGGCCACGTCTTCTATTGGGCTGTGTGTGTGTGTGTGTGTGTGTGTGGTAATGTTAGTAACCGACCCAGGGTTTCATACCTGCAAAGTATGTGTTCACTGCATAGCATTCCTGTTCCCTAAAGACCATGTCTCTCTCTCTGTCTGTTTCTCTCTTCTCCTCTGTGTGTGTTGCCTCAGATCTTACATGACTGACGTAAATCCCTGGGCACACACTTGCCTTTGAAATCAGCGAACCGTGAGGGCAATGCTCCTTCTGGAGTTAGTCCAGGAAGTTGTCATTCTTTTTTCCCCCAATATTTATTTATTTATTCCCTTTTGTTGCCCTTGTTGTTTTTTTATTGTTGTAGTTATTATTGTTATTGATGTCGTCATTGTTGGATAGGACAGAGAGAAATGGAGAGAGGAGGGGAAGACAGAGAGGGGGAGAGAAAGACAGACACCTGCAGACCTGCTTCACCACCTGTGAAGCAACTCCCCTGCAGGTGGGGAGCCAGGGGCTTGAACTGGGATCCTTATGCCGGTCCTTGTGCTTTGCGCCAGGTGTGCTTAACCCGCTGCGCTACCACCTGACTCCCAGAAGTTGTCATTCTTCTTGGAACGCATCTGTCATGTCTCTTGAATGATCACCTCAGTCATCACGGAGGACTGTCAATATCACATTCACCTGCCAGGCTTGTTTCTAACCACTGATGATTCCTTGTGTCCCCACTGCAGAGGCTGCAGAGTCTAGGTGCAGGCTCTCCACAGCCTCCCCCCACCCTCCCTTACCTGCGGTGCGAGGGCTCTCAGGTCTTTGGCTTCAGAGGGGGAGGCCCCGAGTGGGAATCTCAGGCTATCTCTGACGTCCTCTGTTACTCTGGCAAGTGATGGATGGCAGAGGTTTCTGTCCCCTTACCTGCCGAGTGACCGTGACGGTCGCACTCGCCTGTGGAGTGGTGGTGAGAGCCAGGAGCTTGATCCTTTGAGAGGTTGGTGTGGTGCATACCTGGTCCCTCATCAGTGCTGCAAGAATGACCTTGCTCCCATGTTTAAAAAATTTTTTTATCTAGGGGGCGGGGCGGTGGCGCAGCGGGTTAAGCGCACATGGCACCAAGTGCAAGGACCGGCATAAGGATCCCGGTTCGAGCCCCCGGCTCCCCACCTGCAGGGGAGTCGCTTCACAGGCGGTGAAGCAGGTCTGCAGGTGTCTGTCTTTCTCTCCTCCTCTCTGTCTTCCCCTCCTCTCTCTATTTCTCTCTGTCCTATCCAGTAACGACAGCAATAATAACAACAATAATAACAATGATAAACAACAAGGGCAACAAAAGGAAAGCAATAGCTTCCAGGAGCAGTGGATTCGTGGTGCAGGTGCCGAGCTTCAGGTACCTGGAGGCAAAAACAAACAAAAAAAAATTATCCATTTGATAGAAACAGAAACCGAGATGGAAGGGGGAGATAGGGAGAGAGAGAGACACCAGCAACTCTGCTTCACCACTGGTGAAGCCTCTTCCCTGCAGGGTCGGGCCAGGGGCTTGAACCTGGGTCCTCGCACACTAAGTATGTGTGCTCAGCTGAGGGCACCGGTGTTCCCATGCTTTGTTCCTGTGTTTTCTGGAAGTGGGAGAGAGTAAATACTGCTGGCCAATGTTGCTCTGGCCCTTCCTTAGAATGTCCCAAACTACAGACTCAAGAAATACATGTACTGGGGAGGATTGTGGTACCATATGTAACCTGTGCATTTCCAGAAGATTTATTTATTTATCAGGGGAGAGAGGGAGAGGGAGAAGGAGGGACAGGGAGAGGGAGAGGGAGAGGAAGGGAGAGGGAGAGCAAGGGAGAGGGAGAGGGAGAGGGAAGGAGAGAGAGAGAGAGAGAGAAAGAGAGAGAGAGAGAGAACACCAGAGCATTAGGCTGACATTTGCAGTGCTGGGATTGAACCTTGGGGTCTCATGACTATAAATCATGTGTTTCAGTACTGCCTCTCCTGACTCTAAGCAATTTTTCGTTTTCATTTTTGACTACAGGGTTATCATTAGGGCTCAGTGCTGGCACTGTGAATCCACTACTCCTGGAGGCCATTCCCCTGCATTTTCTTGGATAGGACAGAGAGAAATTGAGAGAGGAGGGGGAGATAGAGAGAGGGAGAGAAAGATAGACATCTGCAGATCTGCTTTGCCGTTTGTGAAGCGTCCCCTCTGCAGGTGGGGAGCCGGAGCTTGAACCCAGATCCTTGAGCTTAGTACTATGTGCACTTAACCGGGCGCACCACCGCCCAGCCCCCTAGTGCATGTATTACCGAGACAGAAGGAGGAAAAGAGAGGAGGAGGAGGGAGGGAGAGCCAGACTGCCCCATCTGGCACATGTGATGCTGGAGTTCAAGCCAGGGACCTGACACTCACAAGAGCAGTGAGTGCTGTTCCCAGGGGCACCTCCTGCCTTCAGAGCAGCCCGTCTCTTTCCTTTTTCTTTTTGTGGGCTACTACACAAAGACATGTGGGCTTTCCTCCTTTCACCCCTAGAATGCTAGAAGAGCAGAACTTCCCAGCAGAGGGCTGCAGGATTTCATTACCTCTCGGGGGCATCCCAGCAGATGGTGAAAGCAATCCCGGCTCCGTTGTCCCCCGACGACCACATGTCCGGCCTCTGGCTGCGGTTTGTGAACTGCTTAAGCAGCCCTGGTGTGATCTGCTCATCCTCACCCTCACCTCCACCCCTCCCTCACCCCCTTCGGGGTCTTGTCTCGGCCTCAGCAAAGAGGTCTGTGTGTTCTGCAGCTCAGTGGCCCCCTGTCCTGGGGGACAGACAGACTCAGTGTCCGGTCCTCCTCTGGGCACCTTTCACATCTGTGGCCTTTGAGGCTCGAGGTGGTGGTGGTGGGGGACAGGAAGCAATGAGGCTGAGCGACAGCCTGCCTGCCCCTCCTCACAGCTCGCTCTCCTCTCTCTCTCTCTCTCTCCTCCCCTGCAGGTGTACGTGTCTTACGACTACGGAAAGTCCTTCAGGAAGATCTCGGAGCAACTGAACTTCGGCCCGGGGAACAGCAGCGAGGCCGTCATCGCCCAGTTCTACCACAGCCCCGTGGACAACAAGCGGGTGAGGGTGTCCTGGGACTTGGAGACCATGACCTTCTGGGGGCGGACTGAGAGCTGGGCTCGGCCAGCCTTCTTTGTAGCAGGGCTGGCAGCCAGAACCATTCTCTGCCAGCTGGAGAGTCTCAGGGTGGAATCTTGCGTATCCAACCAGCCAGACACGGGCAAGGCCAGGTGTGCAGACGGACACTCCACCGGCTCACGGTGGGCTTGCTGGCCTCCCATCTGACAACGGCACCGGCTTGATGGGAGTCTCCTGTGCTGTGCAGACGTGCCCTCTAGTGCGCACACTCAGTGCTGTGCAGGCCCCCCCCCTCCCACACACACACACACACACACACACACACACACACACACACACACACACACACAGGGAAGGACATCAAGGCTGCAGCTCTCTGTGCCTTTGGTTTGTTTTCCCAGCTGGCCTGGGGGCTGTGTTTCTGCAGCAGGACCCTGTGGTTTAATCTGGAGGGAGCTAGAGCTGTGGCTGGAGATTGCTCTGGGCCGGGTGAGGGCGGGCCAGGGTAGGGTGGCCCCGAGGCTCTCCTGTACGGCAGTGGCCTTAGCCCCTGCTGTATCTGCTCCCTTTCTTCCCCCCTCTCTGCAGAGCCTGAGGACGAAGCGGAAGCTGCTACTCTTGGCTTTTCCAGAAGGAAACCAGAGAGCAACCCCCCCCCCCCCCCCGTGCCCACCATCGCCCCTCAGTGCTGACTTATCAGTTGCCTGAGGCCTGAGAGCTGGGGCTATATTCAAAATATTTAGCCTCCTGCAGTGGTGCCTACTGGGGAGGAGCAAGGCCTCTCCTAATCCAGGATTCTGGATTAACCTTGCATTTGCTGGCTTCCAGGGAGGTGGGAAGGGGCCCAGCCCTGGGGCTGTGTGTGTGTGTGTGTGTGTGTGTGTGTGTGTGTGTGGCTTTCCTTTGCAGTCAAGGGTACGGGAGCAGGTGTGTTATTGAGCCACTGGAGGAGCAGCTGTTCGGGGTCTTTCCTGTCCCTCTGTTTGCCTTGCCCAAGGGGGGCTCCCAGTGGAGACAGCTCTAACAGGCTTCCTCTTGCTGCCTGCTTACAGGGTAACCACAGCGTTTCCTTTGCTTCTGTCAGACCGGTGTTGGAAGGTATTGTCTGTGCAGACAGGGCTACAGGGCCCCCCTTCCTCTGCACGGTGGGCAGGCAGGCAGGCAGGTTCTGGGGTGCAGGCAGCCTCTTAAGACCCAGGGAGGAGCAGGCTAGCTGAACTGTTGTGTGCACCCACCATCTCCCAAGTCCCAGAAACACAGGCATTGGCCACTTGGTATTAGAGTGTAGCCCTCTCTACTGTAGTTCTGTATTTTAGAAGGTTTTCTATTTGTTTTTGAGAGAGAGAGGCAGAGAGACACAAGCACCATCAGCTGTGTCCCAGGCAGTGACGGGAACAGCACCCACGACATCAGGGATGCAAATCCTGTGGGCTTCCACTCAGTGCCCCCTACTGTCTTTACCTTGTCTTGTCACAGATCTAAGTCTTGCCAAGGCGGCCTTGAGCGCGCTGGGCTGACCCTCTGTGGAGTCCCCCCTGCAGCGCTGCCGGCCCCCTCTCCTCACTCCCTTCCCACCAAAGCTCTCCCCCCACCTCCCTTCCCTTGGGCTCTGCCTCCCTTCCTGCTTGTGGGAAGCAGCTGCCAGGCTGCAGAAGTGAGTGGTCAGAAAGACAGGAAAGAATCTGTTAGGGGCTTGCAGTGGTGGTAGTGGGGAGGGGGAGGTGTTCAGGGCAGGGGGATCTTGAGGGGCTTTGGCTACAGCTGGTCTGGAAGAGCAGAGCGGGGCCATGGTGTTGGGGTGAAAGGAAGCGCCACCCCCTGAGGGGCTGGAGCAGAGTTCTGAGGGCCTGGAGTCCGTCTCCACTGCAGGATCCTGCCTTGTGATTGCCACAGAGCCCTGCCAGCTGCCCTGGGTCTAGGACTAGCTTCGAGGGCATCGTCTTCCCCACTGAGTGTCTGCACACTGCTCAGGAAGTGACTTTCTTTTTTTTTTTAATTTTTATATTTATTTATTTATTCCCTTTTGTTGTTGTTTTTTTAATATTTTATTTAATTTATTTATTCCCTTTTGTTGCCCTTGTTGTTTTCCTTTTGTTGTTTTATTGTTGTAGTTATTATTGATGTCATCGTTGTTGGATAGGACAGAGAGAAATGGAGAGAGGAGGGGAAGACAGAGGGGGAGAGAAAGACAGACACCTGCAGACCTGCTTCACTGCCTGTGAAGCGACTCCCCTGCAGGTGGGGAGCCAGGGGCTCAAACTGGGATCCTTATGCCTGTCCTTGTGCTTTGCGCCACCTGCACTTAACCCGCTGCGCTACCGCCCAACTCCCAGGAAGTGACTTTCAGCACTGTGTTCTCTTTCACTCCTCTGCCAGGGAGGCAGTTAGTTGTCCTGGAGCCAAACCACTTCCTGAGAAGCATCCCCCCCCCAACCCACACGGGCCTGACTGGGTTGGGGCCCCCCCACAGTGTGACTCTCAGAGGTCACAGAAGGGCCACATGGAAGTCTGAGGGCCTGCAAGCCTGGGGAGGAGGGGGACAGGGCCTCAGGACAGGGCTTGGCCTTATGATGGAGCAGCTGTGACCTTTCACATTTGGGGTGGGTTCAGGCCTCTACCTTCCAGCTGCCCTCTGACTGGCCTGTAGCCCCCAGCTGGGAATCACAGCGTCTGGCCCAGCATCTGGAAGTGAGTGCTCTTGGGAATTTTTAGCTGTTATTGTCAGCTAAACAGAAATAAGTCCAAAGCTTCAAGGGTTAGGAGGCTGTTCTGTTGGTTGGTCAGTCTTTGTCTCTCCCCTCCCTCTTAATTTCTCTCTTCTATCCAATAAATAAATATTTTAAAAAATCAGTATGTGCTCAGGATCTTAGAAGAAAAAGATATCCTATGACCAAGTGTACTTTTTTAAAAAAAAAATTTTTCTTTATTGGGGGAGTAATGGTTTATAGTTGACAGTAAATACAGTAGTTTGTGTATGCATAACATCTCCCAGTTTCCCACATAACAGCACAACCCCCACTAGGTCCTCTACCATCCTGGTCTAGGACCTGAACCCTCCTCACCACACACCCCAGAGTCTTACTCTGGTGCAATACACCAACTCCAGTCTCAGTTCTGCTTAGTGTTTTCTGATCTTGTTTTTCAACTTCTGCCTGAGAGTGAGATCATCCCATATTCATCCTTCTGTTTCTGACTTATTTCACTTAACATGAATTTTTCAAGGTCCATCCAAGATGGGCTGAAAACGGTGAAGTCACCATTTTTCGTAGCTGAGTAGTATTCCATTGTGTATATAGACCACAACTTGCTCAGCCACTCATCTGTTGTTGGACACCTGGACTGCAAGTGTATGGTTTTTACAATCTCTAATGTGAAACTGTAGGAAGCCATGGAGTAGGTTTCTGGAGAAATCTTCTTAAACTGAGAACATTCCCTTCACTAAGAACCAAGGGGACTTTGGAGCAGGAGGATGGGCTAAGCCATTCCCAGGGAATAGTTTGGTGCCTGCAGTGATGATGGTCTGCTCAGGATCTCCAGTGCTCTTAAGGCAGACACTTGCTTCCTGTCCTCTCTCTCTTTGCAAAGCACTCAGCCACTCATTAGTGATAGATTCAACTCCATGTTGGAAAGCCAGGCTGTGTGTTGACAGGGCTCAGAGCTGGAAGCTGATGGTGTCTGATGTGCTCCACGAGGGAGTGTGTCCTTGGGCAGGACCCATTTGGGGTCTGGGCTCTTAGGATTTCAGCGACCAGTTGTGTCTTGGAGCTGGGTTCTCTGCCCCTCTCCTTGTGTTTCTGGCAGAGTCAGGCCAAGAGAGAGAGAGAGACACAGAGACACAGAGACAGAGAGAGACTGTGTGCCATCTTCTGGGAGTAGGAGCTGCCCGGCATCTCTCATATGCTCATGGGGTTCTGTCTGTGCCCTCTCCCTTCTGGCCCAGTCCAAGGCTAGCCTCGAACCCCAGCTGTGTTTTTTCTCCCCGTCTTAGTGCCAAAGTGTAACCTGCCTAGTCCTGGAATGTGGTTTTCCTCCCCATGGATCTCGCTTGCCTGCCCATCAAAGTCCCAGCTATTCTGCAGACACATTTCCCAGTCCCCAACTGGAACCAGATCTAGCCTGTGCTTTTGCAGGACTCTGGCTATGGTATCTTTCTTCTTTAAAGACTTCTGTATGGAGAGAGAGACAGAGACAGAGACAGACAGACAGAAAGACACACACACACACACACACACACACACACACACACACACACACACACACACACGTGTGCGCCGGGTGGTGGCAGACCTGATTGAATGCACGTTTTACGATGCCCAGGGTCCCCCGTTCAAGCCCTCAGTCCCTACCTGCAGGGGGAAAGTTTTGCTAATGGTGAAGCAGGGCTGCAGGAGTCTCAATTTCTTTCCCTCTGTCTCTCCCCTCCTGTCAGTTTTTGGTTTTCTCTATCTATTAAATAAACAAAGATAATAAAAAAAATAGAGAGAGGGAGAGAGAAAGAGAAAAAGAGAGAGAGGGAGAGGTATGACAGAGCATCACTCCAGCATCTGTGGTTTCAGGGTGGAGCTTAGCACTACACACCTACCATTCCTGTTGCCAGCCACCTCCTGGGCCATGACGTCTGCTGCTGCCACTGCTTCTTTAAAAAAAAAAAAAAAGTAGATGTAAGGGTGACTTAGAAAGGAATTAAAAGCATAACCAGAAGTCGGGCGGTAGCGCAGCGGGTTAAGCTCACATGATGCAAAGCTTAAGGGCCCAGCTTAAGGATCCCGGTTCGAGCCCCTGGCTCCCCACCTGCAGAGGGGTCACTTCATCGGCGGTGAGCAGGTCTGTAGGTGTCTTTCTCTCCCCCTCTCTATCTTCCCCTCCTCTCTCCATTTCTCTCTGTCCTACCCAACAATGATGACGACAACGACAATAATAACTAAAACAAACAAACAAAAAAAGAACAAGGGCAACAAAGCAATAAATAAATATTAAAAGAATTTTTTAAATAAAAAAGCATAACCATTAAAAAATTGGGAGAAAAATAGCTACACATAGATATAGGTAGGTGGACAATCAACCTGTATTGGTGACCTTGGGAGGGTTACTACAGTTTCTAGCGGAAGGGACGGGGGACACAGAACCCTGGTGGTGACAACCATACGGAATTAGCTCCCTATTATCGTAGGATTTTGTAAATCAACATTAGATCACTAAGACAAATACATTAGATATGTTATTCATTTTATTTATTTTTCTTAAAAGTACTTTTATTTTTGGATAAAGATAGACATCCATGGGGAAGGTAGAGACAAAGAGATACCTGCAACACTGTTGGGCCATTCATAAAGCTTTCTCTCTACTCTCTGCAGGTGGGGACTGGGGGCTTGAACCTGGCTCATTGTGCACTGTAACATGTGTGCTCAACCAGGTGTGCCACCACCTGGCCCCTTATTCATTTCATTTTAATGAGAGAAAGAGAGATACAGAGAGGAAGATATATATAGAGAGAGGGGGGGAGGAGGGAAAGGGGAGAGTGAGAGAGAGGGAGACGTAGACTCCAGAGCACTGCTCACCTCTGGCTTATGGTGGTGCTGGGGATTGACCATGAGACCCTGGAGCCTCTGGTATGAAAATATTATGTATAAGAGTTATGCTGTTTTTCTGACCAACCCTCATTAAAAATACAACTTTATTTTTTTGGATATAAGTAGAAATTGAGATGGAATGGGGGAGATAGGGAGGGAGGGAAGGAGAGAGAGAGACAGACAGACAGACACAGCACTGTTTTACTGGTTGTGAAGCTTCTCCTGCAGGTGGGGACCGGGGGATTGAGCCTGCCTCCTTGACTACTGCAATGTGTGCATTCAACCAGGTGCACCACCACCTCCCTCCCGTCTTTTTTTTTTTTTTGCCTCCAGGGTTATCACTGGGGCTCGGTGCCTGCACTATGAATCCACTGCTCCTGGAGGCCATTTTTCCCATTTTGTTGCCCTTGTTGTTGTTATTGTTGTTGGATAGGACAGAGTGAAATGGAGAGAGGGGGAGAGAAAGACAGACACCTGCAGACCTGCTTCACCGCTTGTGAAGCGACTCCCCTGCAGGTGGGGAGCCGGGGCCTCAAACCAGGATCCTTACAATGGTCCTTGCGCTTTGTGCCACCTGTGCTTAACCCGCTGCACTACCGCCCAGCCTGCCAGCCTGCTTCTTCTTTTTTTTTTTTTTTTTTTTTTACAGATTTATTTATTAATGTGAGAGGGAAAGTGAGAGCCTGAGAGCATCACTGACTGCCCATCCAGTACTAAGGCACAGGACTCAGACTCCCATTGTCAAGTCAAGCACTTTGCCTCTACCCCGCCTCCCATAATCCCCCACGGCTTCCCCTTTAGTCTACTCGACCCGCCTGCCTCTGGTATTAGATTGCAGGCCGCTTAAGGGAATGCCACCCCCGGCTCTCACTGGGCCCATATTCTGCATTCAGTGCACATTTGGTCAGTTGAGTTGCCTTAGTCCCTTCCCCAGAGGGGAGAGTCCTGAGGCTACAGTCTCCCTCTGGCTAGACTTGTTCCGAGCCACCCACACTGCTTTGTGGAGCTACCTCCCAGCCTGGACTGCTTCGTCCTCCCAGGTGCCCCGTCACCTGGCCTGGTGGCAAGGAGAAGCTAAATCTTTTTTGGACAGTTGTGACTTGGGACTTTCCTGGGCAGTCATGACCGGAACTGCTCAGAGGCAACCGTGCTGGGTGGTGTTCACCCAGTGGTGAGTACCGAGTGGTGTGTGGGGTCCATGTGGAGGCAGGATGTTTTCCATCCTGCTTTCCCGTCATCCTGTGACCATCACTGAGCCAGCTCCAGGCAGCGAGAGTGGCCGAGGGAAAGGCAGGAAAGCGACAGGTCTCACCAGCTGCTTTAGCAAATACATGTTCTCCCTGGCTCAGGCCTGGCCCCTCCCTTGCCCTTTCCACCCCCAGCCCTATTGGATGTGACCAGCACCCAGCCAACATCACCAGGACACAGGCCCCCAGGCTCCTTGGTGCCTCCCTGGCAGAGGCTGGCTCCCCATAGGCCCTGAGCTCCCTGCATTTCTCTTTTAAATTTTTTATTTTGTATAACTATTATTATTATTATTATTATTTTTACTGGTGATTTAATATCAGCTTACAAGATTGTAAGGGGCATAATTCTAACAGAGGTGCAATTCCACACAATTCCCACCACCAGAATTCCATGTCCCATCCCTTCCACTGGAAGCTTTCCTGTTCTCTATCCCTCTGGGCGTATGAGCCAGAGAGCTTTATGGGGTATAGAAGGTTGAAGGTCTGGCTTCTGTAATTGCTTTTGTGTTGGACATAGGTGTTGGCTGGTCAATCTATACCTCCAGTGTGTTTCAATCTCACCCTAGTAAGGGTAGGGCTTTGGAGGGGTGGGGTTTCAGGAAGCATTGGTGAGGTTGTCTGTCCAGGGAAGTCAGGATGACGTCATGGTAGTATCTGCAACTTGGTGGCTGAAATGCAGTAAGATGAAAAACAGGTCAAAATGTTTAATACATGGGAGCCATAAAGTAGGAATAGAGCCAATGACAGTTGGAACCCTAAGGCAAAAGGCAGCTAGGAAATCTATTTTAAGGATGTTCCTGGGAGCCTATGTCTTGGTCATCTTAGTAATCTTTGCTTGAGCTTGATAGCTGACATGGGGCTGGGCCAGATACGTTGCTCAGAAGATGGTGTCAGAGTTGAGAGCAGAACTAGGAAGCAGAATTAGGGCAGAGAGTTACTCACACACTTGAAGAAGACATATGAATGCAGTGAACTGTTTACCACAGTCATCTAACCTGGGGCCTTTATCAACAGGAGCCTGACCTGCCTCTGAGTCCTTGCTAAACTCAAAGTCTACTATAGTCATAACTGGGAACATTCTAGGCTGCGCTCGTTTCAGGACAAGTCTTCCTCAAGTGGCAGAGTAGGATGGCCCAGCCTCCCTTCGGAAAGTGGGGCAGTCCATAGTGAGGGCATGGTCCTGAAGAAGCCTATAAAGGGGCTTATACTGACATTCCCAGTGCGTGAGTGACAGGTGACAGTAGAGGTCTAGGCCCATATTATCTAGAGGTCAAGGGCCTCAGGTGATTGGGCTGGCCTGATAGTGGCCAAAGAGGCCATCGGTTAAGCGAGCCATTCTCTTGCCTTGTTCCAGCTTTTGTAGTTCCTTCTTTACCTGACAAGCTTAGGCTTTCTTCTCCTTGCTACAGCGTTGCGTGTCCTTTGGTGTGTCTAAGCCAGGATTGGGTTTATGGGCTCTGGTCTCAAGTTACTCCCTGCTTGTCTCTTGCAGTACATCTTTGCTGACGCTTATGCCCAGTACCTCTGGATCACATTTGACTTTTGCAACACCATCCAAGGCTTTGCCATCCCATTCCGGGCGGCCGATCTCCTCCTGCACAGTAAGGCCTCCAACCTGCTCCTGGGCTTCGACCGCTCTCACCCCAACAAGCAGGTAAGAGGGCACCAGGGCCTAGGTGGGTGGGCCACCTCGGCTTCTGCTCTGGGGTGTCCGTGTGGCGTGTCCTCCGAGTGACCTCTTCTCCCTAGCCCTCTGCGGCTACGGTTTCATTTCCCACGCCCGATGCCCGCTGGCACGCTTAGCTGGCATCTCAGCCAGGCATCAGCGCCTGGATCCTGGAGGTCCTTGATCTGTGCAGGGGCACCAGGGTGGGAGTAGGGGAGGGGTAAATTGAGGGTCTGGGACTTAACGGGGGGGGGGGGCAGGAGAAGAGGAGAATGCAATGCTGGGACCTCTTGTTAAATTTCTGTTCTACTCTCACCATTTTTCTCCTTTTTTTTCTTTTTTGGATAGAGACAGCCAGAAATTGAGAGGGGAGGGTGAGATAGAGAGGGAGAGAGGCAGAGAGACACCTGTTACACTGCTTCACCACTTGTGAAGCTTTCCCCCTGCAGGTCGGGACTGGGGGCTTGAACCTGGGTCTTTGCACATTGTAACATGTACACTCAACCAGGTGCGCCACCACTCGGCCCCAATTTTTCTCTCTCTTAAAAGACTTATTGGGAGTCGGGTGGTAGTGCAGCGGGTTAAGCGCAGGTGGCACAAAGGCATAAGGATCCCGGTTCGAGCCCCCGGCTCCCCACCTGCAGGGGAGTCGCTTCACAGGCGGTGAAGCAGGTCTGCAGGTGTCTGTCTTTCTCTCCCCCTCTCTGTCTTCTCCTCCTCTCTCCATTTCTCTCTGTCCTATCCAACAATGAAGGACATCAACAACAGTAATAACCACAACAAGGCTAAACAACAAGGGCAACAAAAGGGAAAATAAATAAATATTAAAAAAAGGAAAATAAATAAATATTTTAAAAAAGACTTATTTATTATTATTATTATTTGAGCAAGATTGACCAGAGCAATGCTCAGCTCTGGCCTATGTGGTGCTGGGCTGGGGATCCAACCTGGAAGGTCATGCCTGCAAGTGCTGTTCTCAGGCTGAGCTGTGGCCTTCTTCCCCACTTTCCCCCTTTACCCTTTATTGTTGTTGTTGTTGTTTCTTCCAGGGTTATCGCTGGGGCTTGGTGCTGGCACTACAAATCCACTGCTCCTGGCAGCCATCATTTCATTTTATTTTATTTTTTTTCCTGATTTTTATTAATTAGGACAGAGGGAAATTGAGAGAGGATGGAGTGACAGAGAGAGGGAGAGAGAAAGAAAGACACTTGCAGACCTCCTTCACCGCTTGTGAAGCAGACCACCTGCAGGTGGAGGTCGGGGGATGGGGGGGAGGGGAGCTTGAACCCAGATCCTTGCACTTGGTACTATGAGCTCTTGGGGGTTGGGCGGTAGCGCAGCGGGTTAAGAGCACATGGCGCAAAGCGCAAGGACCTACATAAACATCCCAGTTCGAGCCCCTGGCTCCCCACCTGCAGGGGAGTCACTTCACAAGCGGTGAAGCAGGTCTGCGGGTGTCTGTCTTTCTCTCCCCCTCTCTGTCTTCTCCTCCTCTCTTCATTTCTTTTTTTTTTTCTCTTTCTTTCTCTCTCTCTTTCTTTCTTTCTTTCTTTCTTTCCTTTTGTTGTCCTTGTTTATTGTTGTAGTTATTATTGATATTGGTGTTGTTGTTGTTGGATAGGGCAGAGAGAAATGGAGAGAGGAGGGGAAGACAGGGGGAGAGAAAGACAGACACCCGCAGACCTGTGAAGCGACTCCCCTGCAGGTGGGGAGCCGGGGGCTTGAACTGGGATCCTTATGCCGGTCCTTGTGCTTAGCGCCACCTGGGCATAACCCGCTGCGCTACCGCCCGACTCCCCTCTCCATTTCTTTCTGTCCTGTCCAACAACGAACGACATCATCAACAACAGTAATAACCACAACAAGGCTACAACAACAGAGGCAACAAAAAGGGGGAAAATGGCCTCCAGGAGCGGTGGGTTCATGGTGCAGGCACCGAGCCCGGCAATGACCCTGGAGGCAAAAACAAGTGTGCTCTTAACTGGGTTTGCCACTGCCCCCACCCCCCATTTTCCATCTTAAACATACTGGTTTTTGCTGACCATTAATTTGATGCTGCCATATTCTTCCTGGGTGTTTGTGTGCTGCGTGTGTGTATGATACAGATGGGTGTTGGGGTGTGTTTTCCTCGCTTTTTGGCACAGGGGAGAGGAGGAGAGAGAGCCTGAGAAGGATTGATAGGCCCAAGCTGAAACTGGCCACGTAGAGAAGTTGTATCTGCCGGGTCTTCTGAGACCTGCCGATCCCATAGGATTGCATCTGAGTTACGTTCCAAGAGTTCTGCTCAGAGGAGGAGCCTTGGAACCTTTCTTTCCCTTTGCAGGTTGTTTAACCAAAACCCGATCTGTTTACCTGTCTGAGGGAGTAACATAAGCCCAGCTGGGCTGCTTGGCAGCGTGTGTGCAAGCTGAGGTCACTGTTCCTTCTGGTCTTGTCCTCGGCACTCCCTCCCCCTCCAATGTCCTTGGAGCTTGAGGGCTTTGCACAGAGCTGCTGGTTAATTCCGTGCCCTCCCCAAATCCTGGTGTTGAGTGACTCCCCTCTGGACTCTGGCTACGGCACCAGAGTCCTCTCCAGCTGGCCCAGGCTGGGCTTCTGAGGACGTGGCCTCTCAGGTGAGAAGATCAGAGAACAGGGTATCATCCTTCAGCTGTTCCCATCACCTGAGGACTAGTCTTAAGTAAAATGATCTTTTTTTCATTTTGCTTTTGTTGCCACCAGGGCTATCGCTGGGGTGCCATGCCGACTCTGTGAATTCACGGCTCCTGGTGGCCATCCCCTCTCCCCCCCCCTTCTACTTTAGTTTTAATTGACAGGACAGAGAGATCTTGAGAGGGAAGAGGAGATAGTGAGGAAGAGAGAAAGATAGACACACCTGCAGACCGGCTTCACCACTCAGGAAGTGTCCTCTCTGCAGGTGGGGAGGGCTGGAGCCCTTGTGCATGGTGATGTGTGTGCTTAACCGAGTGCCCCATGGTTCCCCCCCTTTTCCCTTTGTTTTATTTGATGCTGGTATTTGAACCCAGGACCTCATTTGTGAAGCACGTGCTGTACCTCTGAGGTGTATCCCCAGCCCTCTTAATTTCTTCTTCTTCTTTTTTCTTTTTTTTTGGTGGAGAGGATCCAAGATGTATACTATTATTATTAAAGTATTTTATTTATTTATTTATTTGTTTCAGTAGAGACAGAGAGAAATCCAGAGGGGATGGGGAGATAGAGAAGGAGAGAGACAGAGAGACACCTGCAGCCCTGCTTCACTACTTGTGGAGCTTTCCCCCTGCAGGTGGGGGACAGAGGCTTGAACCCAGGTCCTTGCGCACAGTAACGCGTGTGCTCAAACAGGTGCGCCACCACCTGGCCCCACTATTATTATTTTTTGCACGGTTTTCATAAAGGTCTATTTCACTATTGGTGGACAGCTCTTTAACAGTTAAATACATTTAGATAGTGTATAAGTGATTGCATGACTGCAGTACTGGTAACTAGGTAGCTAACCAGTTCAACTAGAAACCAGCTAACAAGTAACTGTCTAAATATTTAAAATACAGATCTTGTTTAAATCATCCTTTGTTTTGATCACCTTCTTGGGGAGGACATGTGTTAGTCTGCCGGTCACACTGGAAATACATTCAGGCCAAATCTTCTGATATCCATTCCCAGAAGTTTCTTCCAGCTAGATTTAGCCTCCAATTCCAGAGCAAGCCCAAGTTCGGGGCCTTCAGCATTGATGCTCTTCCCACCTACCAGGGCAGACAGTGTGAGCTTCACACCAGGCCTCAGAGTCTGAGCGTAGCCCACTCCGATTATAAACTAGAGTTGTTGACTTTTGAAGAAATGGAAGCAGTGAGGTCCAACTGGTATTTAGCTGCAATGCCAAAGCGAGTACAGTTGGTTCCTGATGTCCAAGCAAGGTTTACTGAAGTGCCAGGATGTTCACATACTTTGTGATCAACTGATCCTCCAAATTCTGTGCCATTGCTGACACTAGTATGTAGCTAGAAGCCTTGCCAACTTTGATTTGGCGCTGTCAGAGGTCATTTGGTAACCAGCAAGGCAGCCCTCATAACCAAAGACAGCTGGCTGAACCCTGGATTCAGGAAAATCGAAGTTAACATCATAGCCAAGGCTTATACACTCCTTCTTGTAAGAAGACTTGATTTTTACCGCTTTTCTTTCCCGTGTTGGGTGAAAAGGTGGTATCAAATGTCAGTTTTAAACCTTGGCAAATCTGGTCTTTAGTCGCAATTTCTGTTCCCAGAGTGTTATCAGTGTTCTGTTTTTCTGTGAAAGTCAGACCATACTCACACCCTTTATATTTGGTCTCCAAGGTCCCAGTAACTTTATCAGTGTCTGTTTTTTTTTTTTAATTTTAAAAAAATATTTATTTATTCCCTTTTGTTGCCCTTGTTGTTTTATTGTTGTAGTTATTATTGTTGTTGGATAGAACAGAGAGAAATGGAGAGAGGAGGGGAAAGACAGAGAGAGGGAGAGAAAGACAGACACCTGCAGACCTGCTTCACCGCCTGTGAAGCGACTCCCCTGCAGGTGGGGAGCCGGGGTTCGAACCGGGATCCTTATGCCGGTCCTTGTGCTTTGCGCCACCTGCGCTTAGCCTGCTGCGCTACTGCCCGACTCCCCAGTGTCTGTTTTAGATGAACCAGATGTTGAAAATTCCACACCACTGCATGCCTTTGCTTCCACATCCAGTTTCACCACCCCAAAATCAAATCCTTCGTTGAAAATATCTCTGACAGCTTTGCCAAGGTCAGCATATGATGGAGGAATACACGTTGGCTGCAGGCAGGCCTGTCCATAGATCAGAGAAGAGGTGATCTGGGGGCCTCCTCTATTATTATTATTTTTTAACTTGAAGTAAGACATTGTTTTTGTAGCATGACTATACCATTTTCGCAGGGTGGTTTCGCACTGGTCTGTGTGTGCACAAGGCTCACCACTGAAGTTTCAACACCCTCACACCAGAGGTCCTCTCTCCCCTCCACTTCTCCCCGTTCCTTGTTTTTTTTCTTTTGCATTTTTCCCGTTTATTGGGGGGAGATGGTTTACAGTGGACAGGAAAACACAGTAGTTGGTACTTGGTGCCGTTTCTCAGTTTTCTGCATAACATTCTACCCTCCAGCCATCCCCCTCCACCATCATGTTCCAGAACCTGAAGGCTCCCTCTTCCCCGGCACCTGAGTCTTTTCCTTTGGTGCAGTTCACCACCTCCAGTCCAAGTTCTGCTTTGTGTTTTCCCTTTCTGTTCTTATTTTTCAGCTTCTGTCTGTGAGTGAGATCATCCCATATTCATGCTTCTCTTTCTGACTTAACTCCCTTAACATGATTCCTCCATCCAAATGAGGGGAAGAAGGTGAATTCACCAGTGAACATAGCTGAGTAATATTCCAATGTGTATCCTTCCCATTATTTCTAATAATCTCCATCATTCTGATCATTTATGGTGAAGTCAGTTACAGGATCAGATCAGTTTCTGGAGCTGTCACTCCGTCCTCCCCTCCCTCCCTTCCTCCTTCCCTTCACGGCAGCTGGCAGCTGGCAGCTGGCAGCTGGAGTGGCCCAGGGGGGCCTTGGGCTCTGGGGCCCAGGTTTGCCCTTTAGCATGGGCTCAGGCTGTGTGTGGGGCTGTGATGCCTCTCAGGCTCTGTACCCCTCTCCTTCATGACCTGTTTGCTGTGGCTTCCCCCTTCACAGCTGTGGAAGTCGGATGACTTTGGCCAGACCTGGATCCTGATTCAGGAGCACGTGAAGTCCTTCTCTTGGTAAGTCACGCCATCGAGGACAGAGTCTCCTTTCTCCAATTCGAGCTCCCTCACAGCTCCTGGAGGCTCTGCTCACATTCCCCAAGCTTGGGGGACTGGCACTTTGAGGGGAAGGGAGGGGGGAGCCCCAGGAAGGAAGGACGTTGGTGAGGGCTGTGACAGAGCTTTTGCGTCTCCCCATCCATCAGGGTGCCCGGGGGAACCTTGAAGGGCGTGCGTGTGAAGTGTGTATCAGTGTTTTTAAAGACCTTCACAACAGAAGTGGGACATTCTCTCTCTCTCTCTCTGAAATTTGTTGAAAGTTGTTCATCACTCATTCGCTTTTTGACTGCCGATAGAAAGCACGCGAGGTGCTTTAGCGTGTGAGGAGCTGAGTAACAAACGGGTGGATGGAGTTATTGCAGGAGATTGAAATTTAGCGGGTGGGGAAGGACGCTCTGTGCTCACTGCTACCCACCTCTGGAAGGAGCATAAGCCTCAGGGGCATAGGGTGACAGGTGGGGGGGGATGGTCACCTCCATTCCAGATGGGAGGGTCACAGCTCCACAGCATAGGTGGCTGGGGGCCTGGTGATCGACACCAGCTAGCAGGTGGGGCCGGCCTGGGGGAGGTCATCAGGACGGCGGCTCCAATCTGGGCAGACAAAGAAGCAGGGCATTGCAGTGCTTGGCTAGAGGATATTGACTGACCGCCATTGTTTCTGGATAGTTGGAAATGGGATGTTGGTATCAGAAGCAACAGCTGCAGCTCTTTTTTTTTAAAAATTAATAATTGATTTACAAAATTATAAGATAGTAGGGGGATAACTCATAACATTCTCCCCATCAGTTCTGTGTTCTCATCCCTTCCACTGGAAACTACAGTTAATTCTCCCAAGGTCACAGATAGGGGTTGACTTTATATTTATGACTGTCTGTGTGTGTGTGTGTGTGTGTGTGTGTGTGTGTGTGTGTGTGTGTGTATTTGCCCACTTTTCCCCTACGTTCCTGCCTTCATTTCCTTTCTTTTTTTAAAAAATATTTATTTCTTATTGGATAGAGACGAGAGAAATTGAGAAGGGAGGGAGAGATAGAGAGGGAAAGAGACAGAGAAACACCTGTAGCCCTGCTTCACCACTTGTGAAAGTTTCCACCCCGCAGGTGAGCACCAGGGGCTTGAACCCAGGTCCTTGCACACTGTAATGTGTGCGCTTAACCAGGTGCGCCACCACCTGACCTCAAGCTGCAGTTCTTGATGAAGGAATTCAGGCTGAATTTGAAAGCCATGAGGGGCCACTGCAGGTGGGGAGGGTGGGCTTCACAAAGCTGTTTCCCATTGTTACGGCCCCTGGCCTGTGCCCACCATGTGCTGCAGCTGTGTCCTGGGCACGGTAGAGTCCCTGGAGGGCCCAAGGTCAGATGGATCCTGTTAAAAAGCAGGTTGTTCCTCTGCTTTCACCCATTTAATATGCTTCACCATATTTTTTCTTTCTTTCTGGGATTCATTGCCAGGTACATTCCTACCCCTGGACCTCTGTCCTTGCTGTTTTCTCTGCTGAGAATACTCTTACTCAAGATATACTCAGTTTTCCATATAACAATACAACCCCCACTAGGTCCTCTGTCAACCTTTTTGGCCCTGTGTTCTCCACCCCCCACCCCAGAGTCTTTGACTTTGGTGCAATACACCAACTCCAGTTCAGGTTCTACTTGTATTTTCTCTTCTGATCTTGTTTTTCAATTTCTGCCTGAGAGTGAGATCATCCCATCTTCATCCTTCTGTTTCTGACTTATTTCACTTAATATGAATTTTTTAAGGTCCATCCCAGATTGGCTAAAAACAGTGAAGTCATCTTTTAACAGCTGAGTAGCATTCCATTGTGTATCTAGACCACAACTTGCTCAGCCACTCATCTGTTGTTGGACACCTGGGTTGTTTCCAGGTTTTGGCGATTACAAATTGTGCTGCTAAGAACATATATGTACACAGTTGTTGAGTTTGGCAAGTTTTGGATGGGTGTGTTGGGTTCCTTAGGATATATCCCCAGGAGGGGAATTGCAGGGTCATAGGGTAGGTCCATTTCTAGCCTTCTGAGAGTTCTCCAGACTGTTCTCCACAGAGGTTGGACCAAGTGACATTCCCACCAGCCGTGCTGGAGGGTTCCTTTGACCCCACACCCTCTCCAGCATTTGCTGCTGTTACCTATTCTGATGTATGACATTCTCACAGGAGTGAAGTGGTATCTCATTGTTGTCTTTATTTGCATTTCTCTGACAAATAAAGACTTGGGGCATTTTTTCTTGTGTTTCTTGGCCTTTTGGATCTCTTCTTTGGTGAATATTCTGTCCATGTCCTCCCCCCATTTTTGGATGGGGTTATTTGTTGTCTTGTTGTTGAGTTTGGTGAGCTCTTTATATATTCTGGTTATTAGCCTCTTGTCTGATGTATGGCATGTAAAGATCTTTTCTCATTCTGTGAAGGGTCTCTTGGTTTGGGTAGTGGTTTCTTTTGCTGTGCAGAAGCTTTTTAATTTAATGTAGTTCCATAGGTTTATGCTTGTCTTAGTCTTCTTTGTAATTGGATTCGTTTCATTGAAGATGTCTTTAACATTTATGCGGAAAGGGAGTCAGGCGTGGTGCAGCAGGTTAAGTGCGCATGGTGCAAAGCTCAAGGATCCCGGTTCAAGCCCCCGACTCCCCACCTGCAGGGGGGTCGCTTCACAGGCGGTGAAGCAGGTCTGCAGGTGTCTATCTTTCTCTCCCCCTCTCTGTCTTCCCCTCCTCTCTCCATTTCTCTCTGGCCTATCCAACAACAAAGACATCAATAACAACAACAATGTTAAGCAACAAGGGCAACAAAAGGGAAAATAAATAAATTTTTTAATAAAATTATGCGGAAAAGAGTTCTGCCAATTATTTTCTTCTAAGTATCTGATAGTTTCTAGTCTAACATCCAAGTCCTTGATCCACTTGGAATTTACTTTTGTATTTGGTGAAATATAGTGGTTCAGTTTCATTCTTCTGCATGTTTCAACCCATTTTTTCCAACACCGTTTGTTTAAGAGACTTTCCCCATTGAATAGTCTGGGCACCTTTGTCAAAGATTAGATGTCCATAGGTGTGAGGTTTACTTCTGGGCTGTCAGTTCTACTCCACTGGTCAGTGTGTCTATTCCTGTTCCAGTACCAAGCAGTTTTGATGACAATGACCCTGTAATACAATTTGAGATCTGGGAGTGTGATGCCTCCGGTTCTGTTCTTTCTTCTCAAGATTGTTTTGGCAATTCTAGGTCTTTTCTGCTTCCAGATAATAAACATTTGTAGCATTTGTTCTATTCACCTAAAAAATGTGGATGGGATCTTGATGGGGATAGCATTAAATTTGTAGATGGCCCTGGGTAGTATATTCATTTTGATGATGTTAATTCTTCCATTCCATGAGCATGGAATATCTTTCCACTTCTTTGTGTCTTTTTCAGTTTCCTTGAGTAGTGACTCATAATTTTCAGTATACAAGTCTTTCACTTCTTTGGTTAGGTTTATTCCTAGATATTTTATTGTTTTTGTTGTTATAGTAGAAGGAATAGATTTCTGGATTTCAACTTCTTCTAACTTAGTGTTTGCATAGAGGAATGCCATTGACTTTTGAATGTTAATTTTGTAGCCTGACACCTTACTGTATTGACTGATGATTTCCAAAAGCTTATTGCTGGATTCCTTAGGTTTTTCTATGTATACTATCATGTCATCTACAAATAGGGAGAGTTTGACTTCTTCTCTTCCAATCTGTATCTTTTTAATCCCTTGCTCCTGCCTGATTGCTATGGCAAGAACTTCCAACACTATGTTAAATAGTAATGGTGATAGGGGGCAGTCCTGTCTAGTACCTGATCTGAGGGGAAATGCTTCCAGTTTTTCACCATTGAGCCATGATGTTGGCTATAGTTTTGCTATATATAGACTCCACTATCTTCAGGAATTTTCCATCTATTTCCATTTTTTGTAGTGTTTTGATCATAAAGGGATGTTGTATTTTGTCAAAGGCTTTCTCTGCATCTATTGATATGACCATGTGGCTTTTGGTCTTGCTGTTTTTAAGAAATATTTTAAATTTTATTTTCCCGTTTATTGCCCTTGTTGTTTTTCATTGTTGTAGTTATTATTGTTGTTGTTGTTGATATTGTTGTTAGATAGGATAGAGAGAAATGGAGAGAGGAGGGGAAGACAGATGGGGGAAAGAAAGACAGACACATGCAGACCTGCTTCACCGCTTGTGAAGCGACTCCTCTGCAGGTAGGGAGCCGGGGGTTTGAACCGGGATCCTTTCACCGGTCCTTGTGCTCCGTGCCACGTGCGCTTAACCCGCTGCACTACCACCCGACTCCCTTATTTTTATTATTATTATTATTTATTTTCCCTTTTGTTGCTCTTGTTTTATTGTTGTAGTTATTATTGTTGTTGTTGATATTGTTGTTGTTGGATAGGACAGAGAGAAATGGAGAGAGGAGGGGAAGACAGAGAGGGGGAGAGAAAGACAGACACCTGCAGACCTGCTTCACCGCCTGTGAAGCGACTCCCCTGCAGGTGGGGAGCTGGGCTTGGTCTTGTTTTTATTGATGTGATGGATCATGTTGATTGATTTACGTATATTAAACCAACCTTGCATCCCTGGGGTAAACCCCACTTGGTCATGATGAACAATCTTTTAAATAGACTGCTGTATCTGGTTGGCTAGAATTTTGTTCAGTATTTTAGCATCTATGTTCATTAGAGATATTGGTGTATAGTTTTCTTTTTTAGTTGTGTCCTTGTCTGCTTTTGGTATCAAGAGCAGTGGATTTATCGTACATGCACTGAGTCTCAGCAATAAATCTGGAGAGGGGAGAAAGAATTTTAAAAAATTAAGAAAGAAAAAAAGAATGAAATGAGACCTTGTCTAAGGCGCCTGTTGAAATTGCGATTGTATCCTGATTGGTTTCTCTTTGCATAACACCACATTCTCATCTATTATGAGGACACTCGTGTTTGTCTTTCTTGGTACAAACACCTTACAAGGGTGAGGACTTGTGTCAGCTTTTTGCGAGTGAGACATTCCACCTGTAATGTTGGTAGACATTGCCAAATTGTCCGTAGAGGGTATCAGATTCCATGGGGCTGGGCAGTGGCATAACCAGTTAAGCACACATAGTACAAAGTGCAAGGACCAGCACAAAGATCCGGGTTCAAGCCCCTGCTGGGACTTCACAAGCAGTGAAGCAGGTCTTCAGGTGTCTCTCTTCCTTCCCCTCCCATCTCAATGTCTCTCTGTCCTATCCGATTAAAAAAAAAAAAAGGAAAAAAATGGCCACCAGGGTTAGTGAGTTTGTAGTGCTGGTACCTAGCCCCATCGATAACCTTGGAAGCAAAAAAAAAAAAAAAAAGTATCAGAGTCCATGTTCACCTGGGCAACATCACACCACCTCTCCTCACAGCCAGTGTGTTCGGGAAGAAAGGGAACAGCACCTCTCTGTCGTCTCAATTTGTGTGTTGGCTTATTGTGAATGCCTTTGATTGTGGTGCCCTGCTTACGGAGGGAGCCTTCAATCGCTTTATTTGGCTTTTGCCCTTTCTCTTCTGGTCGGTCTTACTTCTTCTTCTTACTTCTTCTTTTTTGGCCCCCAAAATCTTGGTTTTTTTTTTAAGTTTTCATTTATTTATTATTGGATAGAGACAGAGGGAAATTGAAGAAGTAGGGAGACAGAGGGCCATCTGCAGCCCTGCTTCACCACTCATGAAGCTTTCTCCTCACAGGTGGGAACCAGGGGCTGGACCTGGGCCCTTGTGAACTACAATGCATGAACTTAACCAGGTACCTCACTGCCTGGCCCCTGTTTCAGATTCTTAAAATTTTACTTTATTGGGAGTCGGACGGTAGCGCAGTAGGTTAAGTGCATGTGGTACAAAGTGCAAGGACCGGCATAAGGAACCCAGTTCGAGCCCCAGGCTCCCCACCTGCAGGGGAGTCGCTTCACAGGCGGTGAAGCAGGTCTGCAGGTGTCTATCTTTCTCTCCCCCTCTGTCTTCCCCTCCCCTCTCCATTTCTCTCTGTCCTATCTAACAACGACGACATCAATAACAACAATAGTAACTATAACAACAATTAAAAAAAAGAAACAAGGGCAACAGAAGGGAAAATAAATAAATATAAAAATTACTTTATTTTGGAAAGACAGAAAAATTGAGATGGGAGGGAGGGAGGGAGAGAGAGAGAGAGAGGGAGGGAGGAGAGGCACCTACAGCACTGCCTCATCACTTGTGAATGAAGTTCCCCCCCTGCAGGTGAGGTGGGTAGCAGTTTATTTTTTATTTTTATTTTTTATAAAAAGGAAACACTGACAAAACTATAGGATAAGAGGGGTACAACTCCACACAATTCCCACCACCAGAACGCCGTATCCCATCTCCTCCCCTGATAGCTTTCCTATTCTTTATCCCTCTGGGAGCATGGACCCAGGGTCATTGTGGGATGCAGAAGGTGGAAGGTCTGGGTTTTATTTTCGTTTTTGCCTCCAGGGTTATCACTGGGGCTCGTTGCCAGCACTACTAATCCATTGCTCCTGGCGGCCACTTTTCCCATTTAGTTGCCTTTGTTGTGGTTCCTGTTGTTATTGTTGTTATAGCTGCTGTTGTTGGATAGGACAGAGAGAAATGGAGAGAGGAGGGGAAGACAGAGAAGGGAGAGAAAGACAGACACCTGCAGACCTGCTTCACCGCTTATGAAGTCACTCCCCTGCAGGTGGGAAGCTGGGGGCTCGAACTGGGATCCCTACGCCGGTCCTTGCACTTTGCACCGTGTGCCTTTAATCTGCTGTGCTACTGCCCAGCCCCGGGGCCGAGGGCTTAAACCCAGGCCCTTGTACATGGTAACGGGTGCTTAACTAGGTGCACCACCACCCGCCCCTTTACTTGAATTTTAATGGAACAAATTGCTCTTTGATATGTTTCTGGACTCACATATTTAAAAAAGACAGAGCAGCCATGTCACTCACTAGATGCAGGCACCTGGTGTGTGGGAATCAGTGCCGCACCTCCTGCCTCCCTGGAGCTGTGCAGCGGGATTTGGGGAAAGGACTCGCCTGGGTTAGTTCAGATAATTGCACGTCTGAGGTCCGGGGATTTCAGACTATCTGGAAGATTATTCCCCTTGGAGTTCCTATCATGACAGAGTGTAACCTAACTTTAAGAGAATAATAGCAGAGGTTGTTTTTTTTTTTTTTTTTCTAATTCACTTCTTTCTTCTTTATGATTTTAAACTTTATTTTGAAAAGAGACAGTGAGAAGTTAAGGGGGGTGGGGAGATAGAGAGGGAGAGAGACGGAGAGACACCTGCAGGCTGCGTCATTGCTGATGAGTCTTTCCCCTCTGAAAGGAACAAGTGAGAGCTTGAATTTGCTTCCCTGTCCACCCTAGTGTGTGTGCTCAACCAGGCAACCAGGTGTGCCACTGCCTGCCCCCGCCACCTTTTAAAATATCTTATTTTATTTTTATTTATTTATTTATTTGGCTCCAGGGTTATTGCTGGGTCTTGGTGCCTGACTATGGATTCACTGCTCCTGGAGGCCATTTATTTATTTATTTATTTTGCCCATGTTTATCATGATTGTTGTTGATGTCGTTGTTGTTGGTAGGACAGAGAGAAATGGAGAGAGGAGGGGAAGACAGAGAGGAGGAGAGAAAGATAGTCACCTGCAGACCTGCTTCACCGCCTGTGAAGTGACTCCCCCCTGCAGGTGGGGAGCCAGGGGCTCAAACTGGGATCCTTATGCCGGTCCTATGCTTCTCACCGTGTGTGCTTAATCTGCTGCGTTCATGCCCGGCCCCTCTATTTATTTATTTTAATGAGAGGTAGAGAGGAGGAGAGAGATCAGAGCTCTGTTCAGCTCTGACTTATGGTGGTGCTAGGGATTGAACCCGAGACCCTGGAGCCTCAGTCATGAAAGTCTCTCCATAACCATTATGATGTTCCCTTGGCCCACCTACCTCCCCTTTTTTATCCTTTAAAAAAAGATTAGTTGGGGGTGCCGGGCAGTAATGCACCCAATTAAGTGCGGAAGTCCCCTCTCCCTACCAGCAGCTGGTTCTGCTTCATGAGTGGTGAAGCAGGACTGCAGGTGAGGCAGATCTGCAGGTGTCTTTCTCTCCCTCTCTCTATCTCCCCATCTTCTCTCAATTTCAGTCTGTCCTACCTAATAAAAATTAGGAAGGAAAGGGGAAAAAAAAAACAGAGAAAATGGTTTCAAGGAGCAGTGGATTCATGGTGCAGGCACTGAGCCCCAGCAATAACCCTGGAGGCAACAGAAAAGAAGCATGTAAATCAAGGCAACAATGAGATACCACTTCACTCCTGTGAGAATGTCACACATCAGAAAAGGTAACAGCAGCAAATGCTGGAGAGGTTGTGGGGTCAAAGGAACCCTCCTGCACTGCTGGTGGGAATGTCAGTGGGTCCAACCTCTGTGGAGAACAGTCTGGAGAATTCCCAGAAGGCTAGAATAGACCTGCCCTATGATCCTGCAATTCCTCTCCTGGGGCTAGATCCTAAGGAACCCAACACACCCATCCAAAAAGATCTGTGTACACATATGTTCTTAGCAGCACAATTTGTAATAACCAAAACCTGGAAACAACCCAGGTGTTCAACAACAGATGAGTGGCTGAGCAAGTTGTGGTCTAGATACACAATGGAATACAATTCAGCTGTAAAAAATGGTGACTTCACCTACTTCACTTCATCTTGGATGGAGCTTGAAGGAATCATGTTAAGTGAGATAAGTCAGTAGTTTTCTGTTTGTTGTTGAATGTTAGCGTCACTCCACTGTGGTCTGAGAAGATACGTGGGATGATTTCAATGCTCTTGAATTTGTTGATACTGTCTTTGTGGCCTAACGTGGTCTCTCCTTGAGGATGTGCTTTGTGGATTTGAAAAGAATGTGTATTCCTGTTTTGGGGGTGAAGAACTCTGAAAATGTCCAGGAGGCTTAGTCTGTCTGTCCATCTCTTCATTTAATTCTCTCGTTTCTTTGTTGATTCTCTGCTTCATTGATCTAAGTGTGAGAGCGGGGTGTTGAAGTCTCCCACTATTATTGTATTACTATTGATGCATTTTTGTAGTTCTTTCAGTAGGTGTTTGGGTAAGTCAGAAACAGAAGGATGAATGTGGGATGATCTCACTCACAGGCAGAAGTTGAAAAACAAGATCAGAAGGGAAAACACTAAGCAGAAAATGGACTGGAGTTGGTGCATTGCACCAAAGTCAAAGACTCTGGGGGGGAGGGAAAGGGGGGTCAAAGAGTTCAGGTCCTGGAACATAAGGGCAGAGGAGGACCTAGTGGGGGTTGTATTGTTATGTGGAAAACTGAGAAATGTTATGCATGTCTAAACTATTGTATTTACTGTCGACTGTAAACCATTAATCCCCCTATAAAGAAATAAAAAAAGAAGAAAAAAAGGATTTGTTTAGGGAAGAGAGAGCAAGCCTGGGGATTAGAGCTGGGTGCTCTGGGGCTCACTAGCTCCCTGACCCTAATTGCAGACATTTTTGTTCAGTGGTGCTTGACAGCCTGAGAGCAGCAGGAGTGAGGAAGCCAGTGGCTTGTTATCTGGAGCTGGAAATTGACAGAGTAGGACAGTGGGAGAGCCACGGGGAGGGGCTCCAGGATGCCTCCACTCAGGCCAGGGGAGAAGTCAGGGAGACCGCCCGCCTTGGAGTTGCCAGAGGAGGGCAGAGAGGACCAGACATGTGCAAGGAGCCGGGCAGGCAGGGGAGAGTTACTGCCACGACTTGTCAGCAGAAGGGATGCTCAGGAGTGATTGAGCAGGAGAGCCTTTTGTCTCCAGACACCACACCCAGCCCCTGCTTCTGGCTGGGGAGGGATAATGGATGGAGGTGAGCTCGTGCTCTGAAGAGCTGAATATAGGTCCCTTGCTCTCGGCCTTTTTAAAAATACCAAACAGCCTCCTTGTGATTTGCATATCCTCCGGGGTAGAGGAAGTACTTTAATCAGTCCTTCTAATTGTAGAAAAGGAGAGAACATGCCACCACCCCCACACAGGCGCTGGTACACACTTATCTCCCTCAGGGACCTGCCCGCCTGCTGAAACAGGCAGTGGAGGCCAGAGGAGGCCCTTCCCCTACTGTGAAAAAAGAGCCTTTTTTTTGTCTTTCTTCTGTTGTTTTTTTCCTTTCTCTCTTTAGGTGCCAGGATTGCATTTAGGACCGCATATATGAGAAGCTTGTTTTTCATTTTCATTTTTTTTACATTTTATTTATTTATTTATTTATTTATTTAATTATGGAGAGGATGAGGTAGATGGCACAATGGTCATGCAAAGAAACTCTCATGCCTGAGGCTTCAAAGTCCCAGGTTCAATCCCCTGCACCACCATAAGCCAGAGCTGGGTAGTGCTCTGGTAAAAAAAAAATAATGAAATATTAAAACAAATAAAGTATGATGTAGACTGAGAGAAATAGAGGGAGAAAGGAATAGAAGGGGGCCAGGTGGTGGCCACTCTGTCTCCCTCTCTATCTCTCTTCCCCCTCTCAACGTTTCTCTGGTTAAAACACTCACACCACAGTATGTAAGGATACAGGTTCAATCCCCTGGCCTCCATGATTGGTGAAGAAGGGCTGCAGGTGTCTCTCTCTCCCTGTCTCTCTCTCTCTCTCTTCTCCCTCTCAATTTCTCTCTGTCACTGCTCATGAAGTCTCCCCCTGCAGGCGGGGACTGGGAGCTTGAACCCAGGTCCTTGCATGTGCTGTCTGGTATGCTTTACTGGTTGCAGCACTGCCTGGTCCCTGCTTTTCATGTTCTTCTCTTCTCTTCCTCCTGCCTGCCTTCTCCCTCCCACCCTTCCTCCCATCCATTCGCTCTTGACCATTCATCTTTTTAAAAATATTTTATTTATTTATTAATGAGAGGGATAGAGAAAGAAAGAACCAGACATCACTCTGCTACATGTGCTGCTGGGGATTGAACTCAGGACCTCATGCTCGAGAGACCAACGTTTTATCCACTGCGCCACCTCCTGGCCGTTCATCTTTGAAGGAACTTTCTATCTTTGTTATCCCAAGAGCCGCTGCACACAGACTTACATATGTGAGTCTCTCTGTCTGTCTGCACACTCACTATGAAAGAGCTGGTCTTTCTGGTTACATCTGCTCGTTGACTGGTCCTCCTGGCCCGTGTGGTGTTAGGAACCTGACTTCCATGAGTGGTTCTCCCAGGTGCTATCTGGGGCCCAGGTTGAGGGGACCCAAGCTGGGAGTCTTCTGAGGTCATTTGCTGTAGTCACTTTGCAGCGACCTCTGTGACTGTGGCCTCTGGATCTAGTAAGGATCCAGTGCAGTAAGGATCTATTCAGCCTGGAGTCCAGTCAGTGAAAAGGACCTTTGAAGGTAGTCTCACTCCCTGGGAAACTCCGCCAAGCATCTTGGTCAAGAGTGTGGGACAGGGAATGAGTCTACAGTCCACTCAGCCCAAGCAGTTTCTGCTTTACCTTGTAACTCCTGGAATGCTCTCCAAAAAAGTCAGAAACTGAGTGCTGCGGAGCAGCGGGAGTGGCGTGGGAAAGAGTGGACGTGGCTCCCTAGGAAAGGGGAACCTGGGGACTGGGCGCCGGTGGGTCCAGCAGAGCTCACACCTCACCCTGTGCAAAAACCTGGGCTCGGGTTCAGTCCCCTGGTTCTCACCTGCAGGGTGGGGGAAGCTTCATGAATAGTGAAGGAAAGATGTCTTTCTTTCTCCCTATCTTTCCTTCTCCTCTCAGTTTTTCTCTATCCAAAAAAAAGGGTGGAGGGAAGGCAAGGGAAGAAATAGCCCCCCGGAGCTGTGGATCCATTGTGCAGGCATTGAATAACACAGTAACGCTGGTGGCAACAAAACAAAATGGAGAGTGGCGCGTGGACTGGAGCTCCGCAGAGAAACAAGGGGCTTCGGGCCTGCAGGGGTGGGGGGCTGGCAGAGCAAGAGGGGGTCTGGGTCTGCCTGTCTGAAGGCGCTGGCCATCAGCTCCTGGAGAAAGTGCCTATCAAGTCTCTTGGATCCTAGTGACAGCACCCGGGACAGGCAGGACAGAGCAAGGCCGGGTTCCCAGGAAGAGGAGGATGACTGCACCCCTGGAAGTTTCTGCTAGTCCAGTCTTTTTTTTTTTTTGGCCTCCAAGGTTATTGCTAGGTGTCAGTGCCTGCACCACAAATTCACTGCTCCTGAAGGCAATCCCCCCCCCTTTTGTTCCCCTTGTTGTTTTCACTGTTGTTGTGATTGACGTCATTGTTCATAGGACAGAGAGAAATGGAGAGAGGAGGGGAAGACAGAGAGGGGGAGAGAAAGACAGACACCTGCAGACCTGCTTCACCACCTGTGAAGCAACCCCCCTGCAGGTGGGGAGCCGGGGGCTCAAACCGGGATCCTTATGCTGGTCCTTACACTTTGTGCGCTTAACCCGCTGAGCTATCGCCCGGCCCCCCTAGTCCAGTCTTTTGAGAATGACCTGAAAAGTCCTCTGGGGAGTTGGGCTGTAGCGCAGCGGGTTAAGCGCAGGTGGTGTAGAGCTCAAGGACCCAAGGAAGGCTCCCGGTTCGAGCCCCCAGCTCCCCAACTGCAGGGGAGTCGCTTCACAGGCGGTGAAGCAGATCTGCAGGTGTCTGTCTTTCTCTCCCCCTCTGTCTTCCCCTCCTCTCTCCATTTCTCTCTGTCCTATCTAACAACGACTACAACAGTAATAACTACAACAATAAAACAACAAGGGCAACAAAAGGGGATAAAGAAATAAATAAAGTTAAAAAAAAGACATTAAAAAAAAAAGTCCTCTGAGGTCTGTGACTTGAGGCAGAAACTTGCTGACAGCCTCAGGCAGTCCCCGGCTCACGGATGCTGAAGATGCTGGAAACACTTTGCCTTCCGCTGCTGCTGCTTCCTTCCCACTGCTCCAGCTCAGCTGGAGTTTGCCCTGAGCAAAACTTGGGGTGATTGAAACGAAGGGTAACATCAAGCGACAGTTCTGCTCCCTCCTTATGAGCCCAGGAACAGCCCCAGGGCTGGGCTGCCGGCACACACAGCATTGCTCCTAGTTCCTTCCCTCTGCGATGGCTCTAAGTCCTTCCACGCTGCCTGTGACTAAGTGTGGAGACAGGGCGGGAGGTGACTCACCCGTTCGGCCTCGCCACGCTTGCAGCCTTGAGCTTGGTCCCTCGCACCACATGGGAGCACTGTGGGCAGCCTGGGGGTAGCTCCATAGATGTTGGAATGGTGCTGGGGTGTCTCTGGCCTGTCTCTGCCTTTGTCTCCTTCGTTTCTCTCTTTCCCACTGAAACAGGGAAAAGGCAGAATTCTCCTGGGCAATTTCTCAGTGGTGACATTGCAAACTAGAGTCCCAGTCTCCTGTGCTGAGAAATGATAAAATGACCGCAACAAGTGTGAAGTGACAGTCCTTTATTCTCTCCTGCCTCTCAGGGGAATCGATCCCTACGACAAGCCAAACACCATCTACATTGAGCGGCATGAACCCTCTGGCTACTCCACCATCTTCCGAAGTACCGACTTCTTCCAGTCCCGTGAGAACCAGGAGATCATCCTGGAGGAGGTGAAGGACTTCCAGCTCCAGGACAAGTACATGTTTGCTACAAAGGCAGTGGTGAGTCGGGGTGCTGTGGAAGGGGCTGCTTTGGGGTCCCTGCCTACCCATCCCTGGGCAGGGCCTGCCCTGCTGTGCCTGGGGGAGCCGGCACCTGGAGCATGGACAACACTCCCAGAGGGCTTAGCACGTTCTGGGAGGCCGCAGGGTGAGCAGCAGACACACCCAGCCTGTCTGCTGGCTCTAGGAATTTGCTTGATTCCTGGTGACCAAGCATCCTTGAGAAATATATCTATCTATCTTTATCTTTAAAAGTAGGGAGTCGGGCTGTAGCGCAGCGGGTTAAGCGCAGGTGGCGCAAAGCACAAGGACCGGTAAAGATCCCGGTTTGAGCCCCGGCTCCCCACCTGTAGGGGAGTCGCTTCACAGGCGGTGAAGCAGGTCTGCAGGTGTCTGTCTTTCTCTCCCCCTCTCTGTCTTCCCCCTCCTCTCTCCATTTCTCTCTGTCCTATCCAACAACAACGACAACAATAATAACTACAACAATAAAACAACAAGGGCAACAAAAGGGAATAAATAAATCAAATACTTAAAATCTCAAATAAGTGGACACAAAGGAGAGGTGGGGAGCTTAGTGGCTTCTTTCTTTCTTTCTTTCTTTCTTTCTTTCTTTCTTTCTTTCTCTCTCTCTCTCTCTCTCTCTCTCTTTCTTTCAAATCCCAGTGTCTGATTCCCTTTCCAGTTGGACTGCTTTCTTTGCACCTTGGGTACACGTTCATTTACATGGCTAATAGAATGTGCAGTCATTGGCTGCTGGGAGTTAATGCTCTCAGAAAGGCAGTAATTAAGCCTCCAGCTGTCAGTAAGTAGCTTAACGCTCAGCCTCTGAGAAAGTCGTAGTCCCCCTGATTTGATGCTTTGGAGCCAGATGCTGCAGGGGTGTGAGGGGGTGAGGGGGTGTGCTTTTTGCAGAACAGAGATGGTACTTTCCCTTTGGTGCATGGAGTGGTTTGTTACAGCTGCCTAGCCCTTTGTGTGAAGGGAGAAGCCGGGCCAAGCTGGGTGGCTTGGGTGTCCTGGGGCTAGGAGCTGGCTTACTGAAAGGCGGCCATTGTCTGTCCATCTGTCTGCCTGTGTGACCTTGCCTCGGACCAGGGCTCCCGGTGACTGTGAGATTGCTCTGCGTTTCCCCCCTGTGAGCCTGAGGGCTTGAAATCAGAGGTGAGGCTGGCCTCTAGGTTCTTTTTTTAAAAAAATTTTTATTTATAAAAAGGAAACATTGACAAAACCATAGGATAAGAGGGGTACAGCTTCGCACAGTTCCCACCACCAGGACTCTGTATCCCACCCCCTCCCCCGATAGCTTTCCTATTCTCTATCCCTCTGGGAGCATGGACCCAGGGTCATTGTGGGATGTACAAGGTGGAAGGTCTGGCTTCTGTAATTGCTTCCCTGATGAACATGGGCGTTGACAGGTCGAT